>NW_017728947.1:46448619-46511737 GCF_001723895.1 Crocodylus porosus | reverse complement strand
AGCCTCCTCTTAAAGACCCCCAGGGTAGGAGCCAGCACCTCTTCTCTTGGAAGTTGGTTCCAGATCCTAGCTGCCCTAAATTCATAATTCACCTACCTTGATGTATAATACACTTTGAAGAGGGATGTGGAACATGCAATTCAAATTGTAGGCAGTCCTGCAACAGCATCTCCCAATGCCATTACTGTAGGGAAATAAGAGGAAAGGGAAGGTCTATGTGTATCCTGGGTGCTTTCCCTGGCACCTAGGTCAGGTTTGTTTCTCTGGAATGGTGTCAACTCTCTCAGAAAGTCTGAGAATGGGCAGTGAAAGAAGAGGGGATCTCAAACACAACCACAGAGACTCTTTGGGATACAAGCCTACAGCTCTGAGCCCTTTTCCAGGAGTACTGGGAGGACCAGGTATATAAGTATTACTGTGTCAGGAGAATGTAGTGGGGAGAAAAGTTGTGAAGAACTAGCCAAAGCCTGAGACATATCAAAGCAGGGTAGGTGCTTGAGGAAAGAGTCCTTGATGGTGTTGAAAGAGGCTTTGAGTTGCCATAGAAAAAGGAGCAGGGACCTGAAGATGAGAGATTTTAGGAAGAAACATGACTGCTGATCTTTCTGGACAATTGTTAAAACAATTTAAGTGCAAAGCTTGGGTTTTACTGAAAGACATGAGGAATTACAGAACCAAATCTAAATAAAGATATTCCTGATATTCCAAAACCCACAACTTCGGGCAGAGAGAGATGTAAACATCCCCTTTTTTGCATACCTGAAACCATGGATGCTACGGCTTTGTTCTAGAGCAACAAGTTGGCCCAGAGGACTGGATGAGTGACATGGGGCTGGTCCATGAGTTGGATTGAAAGCACAGGGGTGGTCCACAGGTTGGATCCAGAGCAGAGAGCCATGTGAACCGGCCTGCAGAGCTAGAATTTGGCAATGGTAGTATTCATTGCTGTGGCTCCCAGAGCTGTGCAAGCCACCACTCCTCCTGCTGCCAAATTTTCAGCCCCAAGGGCAGCTCCCTGCAGCAATCAATACTGCCAGTGCTGCCCACACTGCTAAATGTCTAGTCCCATGGAGAGCCCCATGGATGGGCAGTATCTTGGTCACCCCTGTTCTCTACAGTATTGGAGCCAGGAAGAAAGACTGAGTAAAAGATTATGAGGTAGATTCGTCCCTGTACTGCCACAGGACCAAAAGTGAGAGATGCATCTTGTGTCTAATCTATCTGGGGGGTATCCCCTGGGACAGGCACTTGTTTCTATGATAGTTTGAAAGAACAGAATGAGAAACATACCTTTTGTGCTATAAATAGTGCCTATAGTGACAGATGGTAGATGAATTTGCTGCAGAATGTCACAATTTGGCTGAGTTATTAAACTCTCATCACTTGCAATTATTGAAGAGCCTATACCATTTTTGGCAAGAACAGGCCCTATGCCAAACTCCAGTTTGGGTAATTGCATTCTGCTTCCCTAAGTGCCCCCTCCAGTTTAAAATGGATACAGATGATTTCATGCTATCTTATGCTATTGTGTAATGTTGTGCATAAACAGGTTACATTTCTTGGTTCCACCCCAGATAGGGCTGCATTTCACCCAGTATGATCTCTTTATGATTAGGATGAAATTCCACGCTCTAAATGTAACCAAAATGCCCATTGTCTTTGATAGGAGCCTTTCTCCAATTAAGGGCTATAGCATTTGGCACGATGTTTGCAAAACTCTTGGAATGAAAATTACCGCTGGAACACTAAAAGCATTATTTTTTTGTAGGTTAGGTGAAATTAGGAACTAGTTTATTTTGTTTGTTTTTTGCTAGGCTGCAGTAGCTATATGATCTAGTATACTATGGAATAGCAGCTAGTCTGGTCTAATGTGGAACTTACTGGGAGCCATTCAGAGATGTATTAAGTTTTATGTGCCCACAGTAATGAGTCCCTAGTTGGAGTAACCACAGTAAAAAAGGGTGGGTTGCAGACTGGCTATTCACTGTGACAACCCACTGAGTGTAAATCTCAGAGAAAGGTCAGGGCACTGGGGATGTTCCTCTGACCCGTGTAATGAATGAATGATAAAGCTCACTAATGAGAAAACATTTCCGGAAAATCCAGAGTGGGACAGAGGGATAGACTGGAGGAGGTCAAAGGCTTTTATTTCATGGTCAGAGCTGTCAAGTTAACCCTAAGAATGCCAAAGATCCAAGTTCCTGTTGAAGAACCCAGATGCACTTGTAGCCTAAACAGTTATGATTTCATTTGCCTTAATTTCTTTCTTTTCCTTGGTTCTGAAGATGCAGGAGCTGGAGCAAAGAGTGATTGAAGCAGAACAGCGGGCTGAGAATGCAGAGAAACAGGTAGGATGCTCTCTGACACTTGCTCTGTTAAAAGCCCAGCAAGTATTCCTTCTTGCTCTCCAGCCCCCTATTCAGACGGCAATGTGCACCATGAAACTTTCCTAGTGTGATATTCATTATAGACCAGTGGACTAATTTTCTGGTTTGACCTCACAAATTTTGAGATGGCCCTAATGGAGTTAAACCATAGGTGAAAGCTGGAAGAGTTTTACAAACAAAGGTCTGGCTCCCCCTGGGAGAACCCTGAGGGAAAGCTCTGCCTTTACCTAATCATCTGTGACATGCAGATTGATAAGCCAATGGAGGGATAAGCTGTCTCACAATATGGCCCAATATGGCCCATGGAATGACTATGGAATAGCAGGGGGAGGTTGCAGATGAGACTGAAGTGCAATGATTCATAGATTCATCTCCTGGAGATCTTGGGGACTGTAAAAAACAGCAAGATACATAGGATTGCTAGTAAGGGCTTGTCTGTATAGCCAAGTGACCACACAGCAAGAAAAATGTGAAAGTAAAGCACAAGAACCAAATTGTCCTGCATGGATTCTCTTATTCTACATCAAGATTGCTTTTTTGTGGTTTAACCCAGTTCATTTCAGAAAGGGATTAATCTAAACTTAATCTAATTGAAATACAGCACATAATCTCAGGATGTCCCTAAATGTATGACTGTAGGTGACTGGGAGGGTACAATAAGAGACGGAACAATCTACACAAGCCCTGTTTCTTATACTTTTCCTCTCTACAGCATCTACTGTTTGCCATTGTTGGAGATGGGCTCCTGGGCTGGATGGACCCCTGGTCTGAGCCAGCACAGCAGTATGTGTTCTAAACTGCCAAAGGCACTCTTAGCATTGAAGAGTCTCCACATGGGGAGTGAATATGGAATAACTATTTAGCAATTGCTTTTTGGGATATGCCCCATTGTAGACAAGTAGTAAGAAGAAGATCTCTAACCTGCTCTCTGGCCCACATCGTTAGTCAGGAATGCAGAAGATTATACCTCTGACACATACTGTTCCTAGTCTAGAGGTCTGTTCCCATTCTAGAGGTCTAGATGTGAAATAACAGGTGATGCTAGAAGGTGACGATGATAGTGTCCTGATGTTAAGTGTAAGAAGAAAGTCAACAGGGCTCCAGGAGTGTCATCCTCTTACTTCCAGGGCCCTTATATTTACTCTCAAAGTGTAGCAAATTAGCATACAGTCCAGGTTTATGAGCCCTGATCAGGGCCAAATTAATGCATAGGCAAACTAGGCACATGCCTAGGACCCTGAGCTGTGGATGGCCCCTGGTCCTTCCCTCTGCGGCAGCAGTACAAATGGCCCTGTTTACCTCCCTATCCTTCCTGCCAGCCTTGCTGCGGTGGTGGCTGCTTCCCAGTGGCAGCTCCGAGCCCCTCTTGTATGGGCAGCACCGCCGGGGTGGGGAGGAGGTCTCGACCAGTCCAGGGTCCACAATTTTGTTTGTCTAGGGCCCACTAAAGAGTTAATCTGGCCCTGGCCCTGATGAAGAAATCTCTGGCCATATTGCAGCTGTTCTGACATGGCAGAAAATGCATCATGAAATATGAATAACCACCCTCACAGCTAGGAATACTGTAACCCCCTGCTTAACTATAGAATTATCTGCTGTGTCAGTAGCTGGTTTCTAGAGTTTGGAGGCATAATGATATCAGAGGTTCCTCCTTCAACCTCTTCTTCTCTTTTATGCTGTTTGCTGCCTTGGGAACAGTAGCGAGAGTGTAACAAAGGTCACTGGGTGGAGAAGGCTCCCAGACTGTCTCTGTGGCTATTTTTGAGGCCATTAGGACACCTGCTGACTTTATGAAAAGTCTGCCTCAGAGATGCAGGGATTTCTACTGTACTCTGAGCATCACTACACCAGGGTTTCTGCCAGGGCAGTGCCATTTTGAGTTACAGCCAAAGTTCAGCAGAAAACCCCAAAATGGAGGCAGGCTCTCCTTCCCAGCTGCCCTTTCCTTTTTTTTTGGAACAAACCAGTAAGTTCTGGATACCAGGGCAGAATGGAAGTTGGTAGTAACTTGTGCCTCTCTGACCTACCTTGCCCTTGCAGCATTTTGAGCCAGTGGGCAGCCTCTAGCTCAGGTTTGACTTCCAGATGCTAACAGAACCTGGGGAAATGATTCAAGCCCCTGGGCTTAAAGGGCTGCTGCTTCATCTCCTGTAATATGCAGAAAGAAACAGCATTTCATTGGAAATACTTTAGTTATGTCCCAGAGCCTAAGGAAGCAGCAGTGTAAAGAGTGGGGCTGCCCTCTCACAGGCAGGCAGGTTTGGCATGAATGAGAAGTGTTTGGTATATGAAAGGCCTCCACAGAATTAAAAAACCCTTGTTTTCTTTTGCCCCATGTATCTGACAGTTGGCACTGCCAAGCCAATGGACTCCCCACAGCTGCCAACCTTAATTAACGAAACCACGTGTTTGCAGTCCCCACTCTGAGCCTCCAGCACAGAATCAGAGCTCAGGCATCAGACAGACAGGAGGGGCCATTTAGTTTTGCTGTAATCACCCTGACTGCTAATGAAAACACATCCGACTCAGCAGGCTTAGCTTTCTGGCTGGGATGCTGGGCGCCTGCTTTTCTGATCCAGGATCAGGAAGAGACAATTTGCCTCTTTTTGTCTAATTCGGACAGACAGGAGGACAAAACACAGCTTCTATGAGCATGAGAGAAGGGCTGCTTAATGGAGTGTAAGCTGCTCTCTCTCTTAGATTCTCTGGGTTGACCTGGTCATTACCACTGCTTTGCCTTGCTGGCCTCCAGCTTATGCCAAATCAATATGACATTTGGGGGCCTGGTTCTGAAATTATTTGAATTTGTGTCTCACCAGGACCTGGTATTTGTCTCTTATAGTATTGTAATTAGCTAGCAGGGTTCAGCTGGACAAAGTCACTTTGCCATTAAAAGGGAACTTTTGCTTTCTCCCACAGCTGAGGACTTTGTTGAATCTTCCATATAGACTGGACCCTGATACTTTGCAGTTAGCAAATGGAGGGAGAGCATAAGAGGCATAAGCTCTGGACAAAGAGAAGAAGTTTTCAGATGAGTAAATTTCTCAGAGAAGCTTTAGTGGTAGCTGGATCTTAGGGTACTGAAACCTTTTTCACAATACCAACGAATTCCTGCTAAGGTGCCCTCTTTTTGAGAACTGTTGAGAGTTCAAAAAGAGATACAGCTTCAGTGGTTTCCAGCATTTTCAATTTTGTTTATTAATTAGTAGGTCTAAGCCAAATGTGTGTAGGAACACCAGAAGCTGACAATGGCCTAAACTAGGTATCCTACCAGTGGGAAGTTTTTATAGGATACTTACGACCAGAAAGCTTTAAAGAAGATGACCAGGATCTTGAAGTACTGACCATGATATTGAGCAAGGGTAAACAACTGAATGTGCTCTGGATGGGAAGCCAATGTAGGGTGCACTGTCTGTATGATACTTTTATGGCTCCCATACTCATAGTATCTGGGTTCCTCACAGTCATATGTATTTATCAACTCTTGCTTCTGATCACAAATCATCCTACTCCCCTTATTACACCAGTGATGCCACAGACAATGTTGGCACTAGACCCAGACAACACTTGAAAATAAACTAATTTCAAAGCTACTTTTTAATTTTTTTTCTTTTTTCTGTTTTGTTCCTTCTGTTGCAAATATGAAACACAGAAAAGTTCCCAGTGAGGCCCTTACCACTGCATAATTAGCTCATACCATCACATTCCACTTTCCTTACCCCTCCTCCCTTCCCATTGTCATTACAATCAAAGTGTGATCTTTCAGGTCAGAGTTATGGAAGAGGAGGCAAAACTGGCTAATATGAAGACAAGTGAATCTGAGAGCACTCTGTACAGGAAATACCAGGAGCTGGTAGGCACAGTGCAAGGAAAGGATGATCTGATCAACAGACTGGAGACACAGCTGGAGAAACAGGTAAAGCCACTCTCTACCATATATTTCCTTCAGTCTCTGTGACCCATCCATGTTACTGTTCCACCAGTAATGTCAGGTGTGGTTTATGTCTACATCATTCATACGTATTCATGCCTCACTTTTCTCCTCACAAGTCACCTGTCTGTCTGTATTAGCTTGGTAGGATAGCTTTCTGACCAAGGCTAGATTCCTCTCCTTCCAAAAAGAAACATAAGAGTTCAACCAAAGACCAAACAGTCTCTCTGCAGCCCTTACCAAACTCAGTAGTCCTTTCCCTTCAGTGAGAGGTGTCCATACCTGCACTCTATGGAGCACCAGATGCTCTCCTCCTATTACAGGAGTCAACCCTGGAAACCAAAATTGTGAGAAGGGTCTTAGGTAAACCCAAAACAGCCCTGCCACTCCTGGACAGAACCTCTTTGGCTCCCCTGTACAAGGTCATTCTGTGGTTCATCTCTAGCTCTGCCAAGCTGCTCTCAGCAGGGAGCACTTTCCCCAGTCTTTGGCAAGCCTCCCAGCACAGTGCTCTTGCCAGCCTCCTCCCCTGCTGAGGGCAGGCTGCTTCTTATATTTCCTAGTAAGTCTGGTTCTCAGTCACCTGCACTGTCTTGTGATGAGAACTGGGGACAAGGCACAGGCCAGAGTTAAAATCTGAACTCCTTAAACCCTTTTCACCTTGTAACGTAGTTAATGGCAGAGAGGACAAGATGTCTTTTTACATCTCATTTTACAAACTTACAAATAAATGGCCTCTTCCTCCCTTAAAAATCATCCTTTTGCTCTGTAGTTTTACTGTGTTCCCCCGATAAGGGAACATGTCTTTCCTTTTCCTCTCCCCTAACCACATTCATAGCCCTCACTACCCCTGGGCCTGGCATCCTACCAGCTGTGGAACCAGGACACTGCTCATGACTGCAGTCTTCTCTCTACCCCAACTATTCACACACACCACCAACTCTGCTCTTAGGAGACACCAAATGACTAAAGTGGACCCAGTTCTGGCCTCTAGGGAGTCCTTTTTGAGCTGGCAAACTAAGAACCAATGGAATTAAGTTAAATAACATTCAAGCTTAGCTCCTGCATTGAATTGTCCCACAATGCCAGCTTGCATTGCCCACTGGTAAATTTTCAAATAAGCACTTTTATGTGCTTGTTCACATTGTCCCTCACACTTGAACTTCCAAAAACCTACCTCTGTATCCTTCAGATACCTCCTTTAAACTGGTTTGCTTTGATACTCACAAAAAGCTTGACAATGGTTGGGCTGCTGGAGCAAAAACAGCACTGAATATCAAGCTGGCCAATATGTCTCATTCTTTTTTACTTAGCTACCCATCTCTTTGTATCCATCTTTTCTCTCTGGTCTAATACTTAGTTAGAATGTTCTTTGGGGCAAAGGCCATCTTTTGTTCTGTGTTTGTACGGCATCTCGCACAAAGATGTTAATAATAAAAGTAGCTACTCCTGCAGAGAATGGAACCAGAAATACAACTTTAGGACTGCAGCTGCCCAGGATGGGTGCCATTTGAATCTGAGTAGACACAATATCATAAATTCTGACTGTCTGAAATGAAGGTTTGAAGTTCCCCAGATATTCTTCAAACAAGCCTTCTCCCAGCAGTGTAGATAAGATTTTATAGATGTCAGGCAAAATCTTGAGATACCTTCCTTACAGTGGGTGTGCCTCATGGGATCTTTGGTCCTCCCAAACAAAAGGCAAGCCAAGGTAACTGCCCCTCCCCCTGCCTCCCCTATAACTACCCCTTTGTAGTATGTACAGGGCTTCCTTCTTTAATTGCTGTTTGTGCTGCTGGGCTCCTCTGTTTTAAGAAGAGTCTCTCATTTTTCATTGGCAGCTAATTCTGTAATCTGTTGGGAAAGTTTACCAAGGCCCATTAAAACAGCTAGATTACCAAGGTCCAATCTGCCCCAGACTGAAGCTGGGCTGATTTGGATTCATCATGAGATATGAAGCCTTTTATTTTGGGGATCCATGGTTCAAATTCAGAGTAGACTGGGAGAGTTGGAGTCTTAGTGAAATGTAAAGACTGCCATCTATCACCCAGGTCATTTATTTGATTTAATAATCAAGCGTGGAATCTGGGTAGTTCTGGGCATTGGTAAAAGAATGCTTAGCAATTTATCACTTGGTCTGTGATCTGAATCAGGCCCGGGTCATTAAGGATTCAAGGACATTTCCATTTCATGGCTGTTCAGAGGCCTGTTAAATACACTGCATAGGATTTGCCAGATCATATCGGAGCAGGAGTCTGTCAAGTCTGAAATCCTGACTCGAGCAGAGGCTGGTACACGATGACTCAGAGGAAAGCTAAAGTAATGCACATAACAAATGTTATAATGCTGTATGTGAGAGAAAATCCTGATTCCCCCCACAGAAGGCATGAGATTTGATTACTTTTATCTTAACATGTTTAATTCCAAATGTTATTATTGGTTATAAAATTACTTAGGTCTATTTTAAAATCATCACGGTATTTGAATAAACTGTGCTGCTGAGATAGTGAACTGCACAGATGAGTGAAGATTGATGTGAAGAAGTGTAGGATTTCCTCTTATGTGCTGTTAACTGAATGAACCTCTTCTAAAAAGGAGGGCATGGATAATTTTTCAGTATTCCCAGATCTCAGTAAAACAGATGCTACATTACAAAATCCACTACCAGATTTGGCACAAAAAATCCGCTATCACTATTGTCTGCCTCAGGAGACAATAAACTAAGCTAAACTTCCCCCTTTTGCTCTTAGAGGTGGTTTCTCTATTTAACATGTCTGATAACATGTCTGTGTAGCTTGTGTGGCAATCCCAAGAGCACACCTGAGAAACAGCCCCATCTGCTTCTCCAACGCTGTACATACCACTTGCTGAAAAAATATTGCATACTTGCTTTCTGAAACAAAGCCAAGGACACTCTCACAATCTCAGCCTTGGGTATACTCCTGACAACAGCACTGGGTATAGACGGAACTGCTCTGATGGTGACCATACATTTTTTTCAGCACATGGTGTGTGAGAAATGAGCACAAGTGGGTAGGGCTTCTTTCTTGGCAGTGGTCTTGGGCTCATTTTAGAGGCAGTGTTGACATATTATAAGCTTTTCAGCAATAGGGAAGTTGGCATTGGCACTGACCATGCTGTACCTGTTCTGTGGATGGACAATCTTCAGCAGTACCAATCCAACACCATTTGAGAAGAAAAAAGGAGAGACAGAAAACTACAACTGCAAAATTGATGTTTTGGTAAAATTACCAGGGAAGAATATTTGATTTCACAACTATTATTTTTTATTTGAATTACCAGAGCTTCCATGAGTCCTAGTGGTGGAGTATGACTTCATTGTGATAGACCCCAGACAAACACAGAACAACATACCTCATCTGCTGGCCTACTGTCAATTCCTGTGGTGTTCCCAGCTCAGAATTTTGTCCTTTAGTCCCTGGCTTCATAGATTTCATAGACAACAGGGCTAGAAGGG
The DNA here is from genome assembly GCF_001723895.1 of Crocodylus porosus. NCBI lineage: Eukaryota > Metazoa > Chordata > Crocodylia > Crocodylidae > Crocodylus > Crocodylus porosus. Next base: position 46,501,941 of record NW_017728947.1, on the reverse strand, counting down.
ACCTTGCAAGATCATTGGGTCCAGCCCTCTGCCCAAAGGGCAGGAAGTGACCTGGGGTCAGATGACCCCAGCAAGATAAGCATCCAAATGCAACTTAAACGTGTCCAAAGTAGGTGCTTGCATCACTTCTGGGGGGAGTCTATTCCAGACTCTGGAGACTAGGACAATAAAGAAATTTTTCCTTATGTTCAGTCTAAAATGGCGTTCCAGGAGTTTGTGGCCGTTGGGCCTTGTCTTCCCTAGGGGAGCCTGGCTGAACAGACATTCTCCCAGATCCTGATGTACCCCAATCATGACCTCCAAATCTCTTTCGGACATAGTGTTAGTGAATGAATGAAGCACTGCCAAGCCTAGAGGTATGGTGTGGGTCCTGAGGTGGAACACCTTGCATTTCTCTATATTGAAGGTCATCAGGTTTATATTCGCCCACCTTACGAGCCTGTCCAAGTTGGCCTGAATTCTCAGCCTATCCTCCAGTGTAACCCCGCTTCCCCACAGTTTGGTGTCAGTTTGGTGGGGAAGCAAATTTAGCCAGTCTGCTTCTGACACCTGAATCCAGATTGTTAATGAATATATAAAAGAGTACTGAGCCAAGTATAGAACGCTGGGGGATGCCACTGGTCACCATGTGCCATCTTGACTTGGTTCCATCATCTATCACTCTCTGAGTGTGACCACGAAGCCAGTTCCCCAGTCACTGGACCATGTGGTTGTCAAATCTGCAGTTCCCCAATTTTGCCATGAGGACGTCATGGGAGACCAAGTCAAAGGCTTTTCTGAAATCCAAGTAAATGACATTAACCTCTCCCTGCCCTGTCCAGGTGATACAATACCTGGTCATAGAAGGAAATGAGGTTGATCAGGCATGACCTACCCATAACGAAGCAGTGCTGGCTGTCTCTCAGAATGGTGTCTTCTGTCAGCTTGTGATTGATGGATTCTTGATAATTTTCTCTAATATCTTTCCAGGGATTGAGGTCAAACTTACTGGCCTGTAGTTCCCTCGATCTTCCTTCCTTCCTTTCTTGAAGATAGGCACCACATTGGCTCTCTTCCAGTCTGTGGGAGCTTCTCCCAAGCACCATGAGTTCTCAAATATCTGCACCAATGGCCAAGTTAAGATGTCAACCAACTCTTTTAGCACTCTTGGGTGCATTTCATCAGAGACCGCTGACTAATGGGTGTCCAGCTTCTCAAGGTGTTCCCTCACAAGATCTTCTCCAAATGTAGGCATATAATCACCCATACCCTCATAATTCTGTGTCCTGTCAGGCAGGGTGATCCCCTTGGACTGGTGAAAACGCGACACAAAGTAATTATAGAAAAGATTAGCTTTTTCCTGGGTGTTGGTTGTCAGCTGCCCCATACAATTCAGCAGGGGTCCAACGTTGCCCTTATTTTTCTAAGAAAAATATCTGAAGAAGGACTTTTTATTGTCCTTGATTCCTTTAGCCGGCTAAAGCTTGGTTTCAGCCTTGGTTTTTCTGGTCCACTCCCTACAGGTGTGAACCAGTGATGCATAATCCTCCTTAGAGGTATTTCCCGTCTTCCAACCCTTATAGGCTTCTCTTTTAAGCTTAAAGAGGTCCATGAGTTCCCTTTTTAGCCAAGGGAGGTTCCCAGCCCTTTTATTACCTTTCCTGAAGGCCGGAACAGATTTCTCTTAAACTTTTAGGATCGTGTCTTTAAGGATTGACCACTCATTTTGCACTCCCTTCCCTGTCAGATCGTGATCTTTCAGGGCCTTGACAACCAACCTTCTGAGCTCATGAAAGTCAGCCTTCTGAATTCAAGAATTTCTGCATTGCTGACATATTTGCCAGCTTTGCAATAGATAAGGAAGGTGATCAATTCATGATCACTGTTACCGAGCTTCACTTCAATCCTGAGGTTGCTCACTAGATCATCCCCTTTGGCGCCTCACCTCTTGTCAGCCCGTGTACTTCTTCAGCCAGATTGAGCTTGTCAGTGCAGGCGAGGAAGCTATACAACTGATCAGATTTGGCTGAGTGCTCCTTCCATGAGATGTCAGGGTGGTTGAAATCACCCATGACAACCATGCACCGAGAGCGTGCAGCCTTGGTTAGTTCCCTAGAGAACTGGTGGTCTAGCTCTGCCCCCTGGTTAGAAGGTCTGTAATAGAGTCCTACAGTTATATCCCCTACACCACATTCTCCCTGTATTCTAACCCAGAGGGTTTCACGTTGCCCTCCTTGGGTGCCAATGTCAGCTAGTAGGGAAGCGTGCTGTTCCTTGACATAGAAAGCTACACCCCCGCCCTTCCTCCCAGCACAATCCCTCCTATACAAGGTATAGCCATGTATACCTGTAGTCCAGCCATAGGTAGAGTCCCACCAGGTCTCTGTTATCCCTGTGAGGTCATATTTGTTGTTGCTTAGCAGGAGGGCCAGTTCCTCCTATTTGTTCCCCATGCTCCTGGCATTAGTGTACAGGCAGCTAAGCCCGCCATTGGAAGCTCTAGGCTTCTTTGTACACTTAGGAGAGTCCCATCCATGGACAGGGGTAGAAGTAAGTTTGGTTGTATTTCCTGACCTGTTGATTATGTGCTTATCTCTTCCTGGGCTTGTTCTGATGGCTGTCTGCCCAACCCCCAGTGAGCTTAGTTTAAAACTCTGTCAAGCAGGTCAGCCAAACTGGTTGAAAAAAGCTTCTTTCCCATTGGGGTGAGGTGGAGGCCATCTCTTCCCAGCAGACTGCTGCCTCTCTCCGTGAGGTGCGGACTGTGATTGAAGAAGCACAGTGATTGCCTTCACGGTGGCACCAATCCCTCAATCTTCTGTTAACCTCTTCAATACATCTCTTCCTCTGGTGCCTGTGACCCGTAACCTGGAGGATGGAGGAGAAAATCACCTGTGCCCCCAAACCTCTGAGCCCAGCTCCCAGAGCCTTGTAGTCACTCGCGATCCAGCCAGGATTGCTCCAAGTCATGTCATTTGTGCCCACATGGATGAGGACCATGGGGTAGTGGTCAGAAGGCCGGATACGTTTCAGGATCCTCTGGGCTGCATCCTGGGAGGCAGCAGACCTCATAGCTTAAGACGATGGGGTGGCAAATCGCACCCTCTGTCCCCATCAAGAGGGAATCTCTTGCAACAACCACCCTGTGTTTCTTCTTTGGTGTGGATGCTGGTTGCCTTCCTTCCTCCAGTGCTGGAGTTGGTGACTTTGCTGGCTCTGCTGCTGCGAGGGGTTCATATCTGTTATGGAGTTCCAGGAGGGTGGTGACCCTGGTGCAAGGTGCCTTGGGACCAGAGAAGATCTTTGTCCAAGCGACCCCCTAACTGGACTTCATGGGGGCTCCTCTTGTCCGTCCTCATCTTGCTAGCCTTCCTTGTTTTTCCATCCTCATTCCTCAGGAGAAAAGCCTGGCAGTAGGCATCAATCTCCTCTTTGCCATCCCTGATGGCATGCAGCCTCTGCACCGCAGCCTGGAGCTCCCTATCTGGCACCCTAGAGACTCTCTAATGTGGAGCACACCCCACAAGGGGAGGTGTCTTTGCTCCTGAACCCAGGTGCCTGCATTCTGGCCAGGAAGCCCCCAGTTCTATTAACCTTGACTAGTTTACATGTCATTTCTCAATGAGAGCATGAACTATTTATTGCAGGGATTTATGGCAGAAATATCAGGCTTTTGAAACAATCACCCTGCCTAAACCTTCTGTCTCCAATTCCTGCCCTTTAAACTCTAGTTGCAACAAAGGGACTTTTAGAGAGCCCTTTTCATTCTGAAGGATTGCAAAGTGTATTATATATTACACGGAGGAATTGCTTCATTCTTCAGTGAAGTACTGCCAACAATGGGGTTGACGACTACAGCACGATAATAACTCATGGCAACATTACACAACAGTTTAGGATAGGAAGACTATGGACAAATGAACTGTGGAAGACAAGATATAACTGCCTAGACTAGAATTATATCAGGGTACAACATGCTTCTGAAATATGTGCTAGGAGATCATTAACTGAAATTGTTAAACATGACCAGTAACTTAAGTACCTAGTTGAGGCATTTTGAAGGGGCTGGGCTTATAGAGGTCAGGTGAATAGTAATATCTTAATACTCTTCAGCCCTGAGACCTTTCCTCTTAACTGAAGATCCATTGGATAAGTCACTCCTGATACAATAACTGATTGCGAATGTGATTCTGCTGTCCTAATGAAACTAACCCTCTCTTTTGCCACAGAAGCAGTTGAGAGCTCAGGAAGCTACAATTGTCCAAGAAAAAGCTGCCAAGATCAAGGAGTGGGTAACTTTTAAGCTAAGAGAGGTGAGTCCCCAGCCTGCTGTCAGTGTCTGTGATGTAATTGGGGCAGGTGGTGCTGTTGGTTGCAAGAGTTGTAGATGGAGCACTCTCTGGGGGAATGGCATTCACTCTTGCACAAAATGGTCCTTCATTTTTGACACTGCACGCAACTCATGGTGCAGGGGCTGATGCACTGTCTCGGGCTATGAACAAACATAACTTTTACCTGTTTTAAAATGGGAAGAGAAGCTGCCACAGGGGGAGCGTAAACCCAGAAGTTCCTGGCTAAAGGGTCATGTCCCTCCACGCAGAGTCAGACCAATTGCCATATTTGGCATCAGGAAGAAATTTTACCCCATGCTCAGATTGGTATGGACAGTGGGGAGTTTTGCTTTCCTCTAGTGGGGAATGTGGTCCTCTTCCCTGGGGTCTCTTGAGCGTATATAAAAAACTTTTGCAGCAACATTGGCCACTGTCGTCCCCTTGCTTTACCTAAGGCAGGTTATGGTGTTACATCCTGGGTTTTGTGTCAAAAGTTGATGGTGTAGTCTTGCTAAGCAGTTAGACAATGTATTTGAATAGGATGGTTTGCACAGGGATGATCCTCAGGCAGGGGGTTGGACTAGCTGACTTCTCAAGGTCCCTTCCACCCTTCTTCTCTGTTATTCTATGAGCACAAATCAGCTGTTATGGTATAACATTAAGGTTGCAGTGGAGCTACACTTCCATCACTACAGGAACATGCAGATGTAACAGTTCTGTTTATACTATTAGTGATGCCGTCTACCTCAGTAAATTAATGCTAAGTTGTCATGACAGGATCATGGGCTCCAAGATCCAGTCTCTGACAAAAACCGTTCTCCCACTAGAAGGCACAAAATGTTTCACTCCTTTTCCTTCAGCTCTCCAAATGCTGTGCCTAGCATTTTTTCCAATGGGGCAGCTTTCCAAAAGGGCCCAGCTTCTTCACCTATTGCTCCAACTCTGACCATTATTGTTTTCCTCCACCATGGCATTCTCTCATATCTGTCCTTCACCCTTATCTCAGAATAATTTTGAACCATTTTTAAAGGGGAAGGGAACTTGCTGCTCAGCAGTGTTCATTAGCTGTTACAATCTAACATTGTCCAACTTCTACAGTGATATGAGTGAGTTAAATTGCTGTAACCTCAACCTTGAAAGAAATAGTGTTAAAGCTGCAAGTTTCACTCCACTTACAAGAGAAGATATAACAGTTACATAAAAAACTGCTTATAACTTTCTAATTTAATTCTAATATAACTGTTATCTCTGTCCATGCCTTGAGCGTATTTATTCCAGGAAGGGAGTCATTGCACCTAAAGATAAAGAAAAGGGTCTCTTTGTTCCTCCCATGCATTTGAGTGAGACTCTTTAGGACTGCTTCAATAATTGACTATGTTATTCTATTTTCCTCTCTCAGGAATAGATTTGAGTGAAGCAATTTTTGTCTTTCTCCTTAGCCTATCATGCTACAAGGGGATGTGTTACAAGGCACAAGGGTAAAGGAAAGCAGCCACTCCCAAGCTGTCTCTTTCAGACTCTTTTCCTAAAATGTCAGTGATAAATTATAAAAAAAAAAATAAGAGGAAAGAGAAATTAAGAGGCTGTTATGGAGGGTAAGAGAGATGCTTTAGCAGGATATTTGAGAATAGGTGGTAAAGTGCAGGAGGGCTTTTCCAGACAGTAGTAGCTTCAGTGGGGAGTGGCTTCTGGACTTAAACTTAAATCAGTCTGTGCTTTTTCTTATTCTGGTCTTTAGACATTATTGAAGGCAGAGCTCTTAATGCAGCCTGAGTGAAGGGAAAAAAAGTTTAAAATTATTTTTCTGTTTTTATTATCGCCGTTGTTTCATAGCTTGAGCTAGAAAATTACCACCTGAGAGACTGTAATCAGCAGCTGTCGGAGCAAATTGAAGCCCTTCAGGACACATTGCAAGGTAAATGTGTTCACCTGGGACTGTAGCCTAGTAACCAGCAGAGGAGTGGAAATCAAGAATCTTGGGTTCAGTTTTTGGCTGCCACAGATTGTGTGGTGTTAGGCAACTAGAATAATAGCCCTGTTCCTCAGTTTGTCCATTTTAACATGGGAATAACAAAGCCCTGAAAGGGCTGCTAATAGGCTTTATTAAAATGATGTTTGCAAAATCAGCTGGAGAGAACACTCTAGAGAAAGACCAAATGGTGTTGTAAAGATGCTCTTGATTGGGCAGTAGAGACTTAGCTCCAAGCCTCTGAGTTAGAAATTTGTTACTGCCTCCAAACTTACGCAGCCAGTGGACTCAAGATGTTAAGAGTCTTAACTGCAGTCAATGGCAAAACCTCCAGTCACTTCAGGGCTACTAGATCAATTGCTTGATGGATGTCATTTCACTTCCTTTTCAGGAAGAAGGTAGCCCCATCCTTTAAAAGCCACTCACAAAAATGGAACTATTTTGACTTGCTGTTGGCAGTCATCGCAAGAAAGAAGTCAAGAACAGGAGGAGCCAAGGGAGACTGAACTCTTTTTCTTGCTTTTATAGAATTAGATCCCTCTGGCACAGGACTGAAGCATATTAGCAGATTAGGATAGAAGAAGATTGTGCTGCCTGTACCTTTGTTGTAGTTTTTCTGTAGTTAAATGCAGGACTTTGTTCCCCAGTGTTGAGAGTCTAACATCTTTTTATTTTCAGAACATGATTTACTCTTTTTTTAAAAGGAAGAAATCCTCTCGTGTCCAAAATGTTTTTAATGAGCTCGGTTGAACCCAAGCAATGACTGGAACTTGATCTGAGCAGGCAGGGGCCATTTCTCTCCTACTAAGCTCTCACTTTGGCATCTTTCATGCCTCTGCTCCCACCTCTCTACCACAATGGAAGAGTGCAAAGTTCCCTCCAAATCCCAGTATATTTCCAATCAAATGCTTTGCGAGCAAGCTTTTTTCTCATCCTTTCTGGCTCTGACGGTTTACAGATAGAGAATGGCTGGTAAGCTGCGTTAATAATCTGGTATTAAGTGTTCTCTGGATCCCAACCCACTGAATAGTAAACAGCTTAGCACTGCCCACCCACCCCCCAGTGAACTACAGAGTCTCACTAAATTCAGGCTAAATTCAGAGCTGGTATTAACAGCTTCCTCTGCTGCCATCACCCATCCTGCCTAGGGAGCTGCCAACATGCCAGTAATATTTAAAATAAGTAACCTTATTACATAGTTACACTGATTCTCCATTTTGGAGACAGTGGAATTTGTTATGCAAAGATTATTGGATAGGACTATGTTGGTCTCACAATCAAATCCTTGTGAGAAGAGGGTCAAACCTGGATAGTCTTTGTTCCTTCCTGTTTTCTTCAGCTGCCTTTCTAATATCACAGAAAAGTAGGTTTTATTCTCTTCACAATACAGCTGCTGCTTCTCCTTCCTTCCATCATTATGCTTCTTCAATTTGTATTGACCTCTTTGTCAGCCCTACTGGCAACAGAATGAGCATTATCAGCGATGCGTTATGATGCCTGATTATTCATATTCCCAAAGAGTTTCTGTGGCATCTTGGAGTCTGGTTCTTTTAAGTAGAAGACACTGTTTAAAAATGACTAGAAATCCTGAACTGATCCATATAATTTCCCATCCTGTTGCAGATTTTACACAGAATATGAAGCTTGTCAAGGTAGGACGGGGTATCTGTGCAAGACAAGGCTAACATGAAAAGGGTGTAGATAATTTCTTTGGTCATCATTGATTGAAAAGATAGTAGACCTGGTCTGCAAGGCTCCTGGAGCACTGTGTCCCCACCTCCTTTCAAGCCTTGCAGAGACTCTGGCCTGGATGCACTGTGGAGACCTAGTGGTTCTTTGAGGCCACTCCACAGGTAGACCACGGACACATTTACACAAGACACTTTATTGTGCAGCAGACCAATTTACTGTGCAGTAAGCATCACCGTCTACATGTGCAGATGCTTACTGTGCAGCAGACCAATTTACTGTGCAGTAAGCATCACTGTCTACATGTGCAGATGCTTACTGTGCAGTAAATTGGTCTGGTCTGAGGTGAATGTGCTACCTGCAATTGCTCCCTGCCCCCGGGAGCTGCCTGCTGCCAGGGTGGGCTCCAATGGCAGAGCCCAAGCTGGGACAATGTCCCCCTACCCTGGCAGCAGGGAGCTGCTGGCTCTGTGATCACAACAGGGGGTAGGAGACTGCTCCCTACCCCTGAGAGCTGTCTGCTGCCAGGGCAGGATCTGATGGCAAAGCCTAGGCTGCGACAATATCCCCTTGCCCCGGCAGCGGGGAGCTCCTCACTCCATGATCAGAACTGGTGGTGGGGGATTGCTCCCTGCCCCTGGGAGCTGCCTGCTGCTGGGGCAGGATATAATGGCTAACCCCAGGCTGGGACAATGTCCCCCTACCCTGGCAGCAGAGAGCTCTCAGCCCTGACTCCATGATCACAGCCAAGGCTGGGAGATTGCTCCCTTTCCTGGGGAGTTGTTTGCAGGCAGCTCCTGGGGTCAGGGAGCAATCTGCCACCATGTAGATGTACTCCCCCATAGACTTACTACACAGTAAGCCTACTTCAAATTTATTGCACATGTAGATGCACCTCATAAGGAGTTAATGCTGGTACTGCCATTAATATTTGCTGTGGTCTAACGGCCTTAGATTAGAATTGAAAAACAGAAGCAGAAAGTCCCATTTCCAGCAGTGACTCGTTATGTTACCTTGGGACACGTTGTTTCCGTTTCCATTTCCTCACCTTCGAAAAGCATTTTTTGGATTATTCATTTGGCCAAACACCCTATAAACACAAAGTATTATTGTTCAGCCTACTCACCTACTCCCCTTCAGAGTCCAAAATGCATCCCCCATCTCCCTGAGGGAAGAGGTAGGGTTGGTGACTGCTAGAGAGCCCTGGGGAACACAACCTAGATGTGCCCACAGCGGGTGGAGGCCTCCTCAGTGCCTCTCCCAGGGCTCTCCTGAGGTAGTGGAAGAAGGAGGAGGTCTGGGAATAGCTCTCCTGCCAATTCATCAGGGTTTAGCCTTACTTCTCCAGATCTCAGGACCCCCACTGAAAGGAATCTGTAGGACTCAGGTTGTCTATAGTCAGTGTGGAAACCAAAAAAAAAGTAAGAGTTAACAGAGCATAAGTATAGGGAGGGCCAGTCAGGCACTCCTGTTTATTCAATTTTCTAATACAACAGATGAAATGGAAAAATGAAAAAGAAAAGACAAAGAAGTGTGAGAGGGAAGGATTTCTTAGGGTGATCTCTTTTATTGGACCAATTGTGTATTTGAGTTAGAAGTAAGAAATTTAGTTAATAGCGTTAGAAATCCTTGACTCCCATATAATTTTTGGACGATCACAGCTACAACATCACTATCAAGACAAAGAAGGAGATTTTTAGGAACAAAATATACAATTAGCTTGTGAAACCTATTGCTACAAGCTGTGACATAGGGAAAATGGCTTGGAAACTTTTTAAGTGGCATTAGACATTGTATGTGAAAGACCTGGTTCAGTAGTCATAAAAGCTCTCCGTTTTCATTCTGCACGGCATCCACCCATCACTGAGCTGAGGACAGGAGAAAACTAAGACGGATTTTCTGCTGTTTCAATTCACTATAGCTGAATGAAATAAATGGGGTTATGATGATACACATCACCTGAAGCTCTGGCTCATTATCTCTTCTCTAATATAGTGTTACTTCCCAGTCATGCACCTATCAGTGCTTTCCCTTTGCCTCCAATCTGTTGAATGCTGGCCACTTTAAGAGAAGGCACACTGTTACAGATGAGCCATAGGTCTCCTGCAGTATGGCTCCTACTGAAATACAAGTGACATGAACACTGCCCTAACAACTGATATGAGGGATGATTTGGATTAAAGAGGGTGGGGGTTGAAATATTAAAATGTTTTAACCATTTTTTCCCTCTTCCTCTTGCAGATCTGACAACCATCCCTCCCATTGAATCTCTTTGGAGCTGCAACCCTTTGGTGACCAGAGCATCACTGTCACCTTTGCTGGAAAAGCCAGGCCAGAATTCCATGCTGCTGGGGCAGGGTATCAAGCAGCTGTGTCAGGGTGCACCTGCCAGTATTCCTTCTACGGCAAATATAGTCTTTGTGGATGAAGCTGACATTGAAGATGAAGCTGATAAGTTGGTGCTTTCCCAGAATGTGCTGAGGCTCATCCCGGACCCAAACTGGAAGCCCTCTGTAGACCAGGACAGATTCCCTGCTGTAAATTCTGACACCAGTTCAGAGTGCCCTGGTGCCACACTCCTGGACCCACCCGATGAGACCACAGGGGTCCATGAAGCCCTGACTTTGCAGTCATCCCTGGAGGGCCCTGTTAAAATATTAAATCAGATGGGAGCACAGCTGGACAACCCCTCAGATGAGCTAAGTGACAAATTTCGCTCCCACAGGCTGGACTCCTCATCTTCAGGAGAGATACTGGGTGCCCCTGATGGCTGTCTCTTGGCTGCAGAACCAACACTGGATTTGCCATCATCCATCAATCCTACACAGCCAAGTCTTCTGGGGAGGGATGGTTGCCTAGTTAGTAGTATGACTCTCCCAAAAATACGGACTCCCAGCAATCCAAGAGACAGTATCCAACTGGCCAAGAGACATTACAGCCAGCCCCAACCAGGGACTAATCACTTTCATCGTACGATGAGCATAGAGATCAGCGCCTTCCAGCCCATAACAGGCTCATCACGTTGCCGTGTAGAAGTGGAAGAGACAGACATTGATGCTGAGCTGCCAGAGAAGATGGAGACAGAAGGGTGTCCAGTGGGCGAAAAGATTGGAAAGAGTGATGGGAGCAAGCAGCTTCCTGCTTCAGGCCAAAAAAATGCTGAAAGTTCTGGAAGTCTAGTACTAGATCCAGGATGCAAACCTCCCACTCCACCACTGCACAGATTCCCATCATGGGTAAGACATGAAGGGGACACTGCCATTAAGGACTTGGGACAGGGATAAAACAAGCCAGAAGGGTCCCTACTCCTTAGGTATAGTCCCTTTTAGAACCTGGATTGGAGCCCAGTATTCACTTGCCATCAGTCAGAACCTGTGAAAGCCACCAAAGCTTAGGGGCATGTATACACAGACAAATGAAAACAGCATGTGCTAGCATATCTGCATTAGGTTAGCCTAGTTAGCATAGCAGTGAAGACACAGCATGTGCTAGCAACCAGAGTACATAACTAGAAGTCTCTGAAGGGTTTGTACTTTTGTTGTTAGTATGTACTAAAGTTCTTACAGCTGCATCCTCAATGCTATTATTACACTTACTAGCAAATTGCCCATCATGAAAGATGGGGGGTGGGGGGAGGACCCAATGCCCTGTTGTGCTGCTTCTCTGCCCCCGGCCCCATGTGTCCCCTGCACCCTGTGTGCCCCCCGCCCCCCTCCTGCTGCTCCACCCCATGCCACTGCTAGCTCCCAGGAATGGGTGGGGCAGGGGAGTTTGCATGCGGTGGCAGCCGATGACACTCAACAGCATGCAACATGCCCCCCCCACTTCATCCTGCCTCCCCCTCTCTGCCAGCTGTTGTCAGGGCTGGGTGGCGGCGGCGGCAGCAGCAGCAGGGGGGAGTGAGCGCCCCCCCATTCCCCTTCCTTGCCACACCCCCCTCCCTGCTGGCTTTTGGGTGGGGCGGGGCAGGGTGGGCCATTTCTCCCTCACTCCCTCTGTCTGTAATGTTCCAGGCCCTCACAGCCAATCAGCACACGCCCTCTCAGCAGCACGTGCAGTTGGCGTGAAGCGTTACAGACAGACAGATTAAGGTTTTTATTATATTAGAATTAACTAAATTAAACTAGCACAGGCATTCTAGCATATGCTACAATCAGACCTACATGTTGTAGTGTAGACATACCATGTGTTTCATTTCTTTCTATTGCTTATCTTCCATGGAGGATAATAGCCTACTACCATTACTGCCAGCTGTTCATTATTTCAAATGGCTGAGATACATGCGGTAGACTTAAGGTTCCAACTCTGTCAGCAAACCAAATGGGTGTCAAAATGAAGTCACATAAATGAATTTCAGGGAGGGGGTTGGTTTGCTTTACAAAAATCTAGAAAATAACATGCAGAAACTATTGGAATAGCCATATTAAAGCTGCAAAGGTAAGAACTTTAAAGTTTGCAGAGAGAAAACAAACTTTTGATTCAAACAATTGGGGAATGGCATTTTATACCTCTGTCCTAGCATTCTGTTTGATGCTAGTAAAACCACATAAACCAAGCATTTCACAGGCAGGCATTCATTCCATTTTCTTTGTATTCTGCATCCCTTGCCTGAGATACTTGGGTCTGATTTAAAGGAGTGCTGAACCCTCACAGCTGAAGTCAGTGGGATCTATGTTTTAAACAAATAGTGTTACACAGAGCATGTCTATACAAGACATTTACTGTTCAGCTAACTAATTAGCCCTATTAGGCCACAGTAAACTAACTCTGCAGCAGTGCACATGTAGATGTTGCCCCAGATGCCTGGAGCATGAGGTTGCTTCAGCATGGGGGCTGCCTGCCAGCTAGCCCCATGCTAAAGCACCCTTGTGCCCCAGCCAGCCCCTCTGCAGCACGTTGAGCTGGGGGGAGCAGCCCCAGCTAGATGTGCCACACATTAATAAACTTTGGGGCTTATTGCTCCCGAACGCACATTCAAATGGGATGCCTAAGAGCAATAAACTCCAGAACAATAAGCTCCGGAGTTTATTCATTCACATTAATTGCATGTGTAGACATGTCCACAGAGGGATAACAGGAGAGCTCAGCAACTGGGGCACCAGCTCCCAAGTGAGTAGTGACTGTTATATTTCTGTGGCTCTCTCCACTAAGTCATCACCTGGGGCTGCTGTCCTGGTCACCCTGCCTTACTACTGGTGTCATATAATATTAAATGATTTGAAAAAAAAAAGCAGGCCCTATGCAACTTGGATCACAAACCCAATATCGGTGAACATTTTTGAGCATAACTCCTCAGTGCCTCAACTGTAAAACAGGCATAATTTTATCCATTTATTCATCCATACGGTTTTGTGACTATGAATTAATGTTGTGATTATGAATTAATACTTGTGAAGCACTCAGATACCTTAATGATGAGCAACATATAAGAGCCCCGAGGGGGTTAATTATTCAGTTTTCTGAGCTGGGTTTAAATTGCATGCATTTAAATAAGGCCTGGGGTCACAATAAGCAATGAAATGAAAACACAATTTTGATTAGATGCCTATTAACTGAGTACTCTCTATTCTGGGCACCAAATGAGGCTGGTGTTCTACAGAAACATAAGGTATAAGAACTTAGTTAAAGACCATGCTAATTATGGCATTTAACGTTGAGTGCTTCTTTTCACACTCACAATGTTAATGTAATTATGTTGAGATGGCATATTTTAAAGAATAAGCATGATAAGAATGATGATTATCCACCAACCTTAACTTTGGATTTGCACACTAACTGGTTGATTTGTCAATGTTCTGTTGCATTAGTGCCATATTTTTTCCATGGAATTTGTATGACATTTTTGAAACACTCAAGAGATCCTTGAAGATAAAAGGCCATATGTTATTGTAAGTCAGGCTGAAGCTTATTCAGACAATTCCAGCCATTGCTTCCATTCCCTTATCGGAAAATGGGAATTCTTCACACATGCCAATTCTATATAGTTATTATTACAGACCTTTCTTGATACTTTTTAATGGATTGCTCATAGCAACAAAACCAGTAGTTCAAAATTATTTTAAAAGTAAATGGATGATTGACTGCCAGTGTCTCAGTTTGTAAATGTGATCTCTGTACACTGAAGCAGTGATAAGGAAGATGAACTGGCTAACCTGCCATTAGAAACCACCATGCAATGGGATGCACCATTTTTCCTTAAAGATCCTTTCCTTCTTACCCAGTATTTCTCCCTGCATGAAAAGTACTTCCATTTGGGACAGAACGACCTGGAAAACCATTAGATATAAGCAAGTGAAAGCAGTCCAATTGATTTACAGTGTAATGTTTATTTCCTGGCATTTTATTTTACCATTGCCCTGTGTGTTGGTGTTATTCCAGGAGAGCCGGATCTATGCAGTGGCCAAGTCTGGCATGAGGCTGTCTGAAGTGGCTTTTGGGTGTGACTCTTCCAGCTGCAGTAAGTTCATGACTAAATCCATCCTGAGAGGGGGCTTAGGTAGAAGCTTCAAGACCTTAACCTCTGGTTGTTCAGGTTCTTTGCTTTACTTGCCCATCAGACAGGATACAGAGGAAGATACTAGGGCCCATGTATGGCCTTTTCTTTTGGCCCCTACATCTGTAGAGAATTCACTCCCTTTTCTCCTTCCACATCTGTGAAAGGACACTACTTTTGCATACCCATCCTGCCATCTGCATGCCTGTGACCTGCTCTGGTGGCACAGGCATGAACCCCTCTAAAATGAAGGTAGGGAAGGCCTGTTAAATAAATGAGTTATCAAGGTCCAAATCCATCAAGGTCCTCTGACACTGATATCCTTGAGCATGCTGCATTGGCTAGCCACTTGAGGTATACCTGAACCTAGGTGAACGGAACCTATGTTGCCACAGCAATTGAAGAGATCAAAGGCAAGCTCTTTGTCCAGTTCTTCTTGGTTGGTTAATGCATAAGATGGCCAAATATTCACACCCTAGCCTAGTTAAGTTGTGGTTCATTATGCACTTTCCCACCAGAATGCTAAAGATATTGCCTTTGAGTGGTTCCCACTGCCTTGCTGCCATCACAATGGGAGACAAGTAGGAGGAGCTGATGACATGTTCCACTGTCTGACCAGGGGAAGCCCTGCAGCTGCCTCGTACAACTGTATTCTGCAGTTAATAGAATTCTACTACTACATCAGTGACCCACCCTACAATCTTTGCAAATCCCAGAGGACTCCCCTTCTCATTTGTTCATTCTCATTAAGATTTCCCCATTGCCAAATGCATACTTTCTTAGATATTACCCCATTAGAACCTGCTGCTTCTTACAAGTGTCTATTATTCATGCTCTTTCTCTCCTTTTGAATTTCACAGATTCAAGTTTTACATCGCATTCAGCTTCTGGGCCATTCATCTGCCTCATTTATAGAAATGTCACGGTGCCAGTCTATACCACACTCAAGGGGGTAAGGATTTACTTCGCCTCCTCTCTGAATATGAAATAATATGAAAAGTGCCACCTTGGCATCAGCATGGGACAAATCTGAGGAAAGCAATATGGTGTGAGACTGCCAGGAAGACCTGGAGACTATCAGGCTGCAGAGGATTAGTATATGCCATAGTACCATATTTATTCAAATAAGAAATGAGGTTTCCCCACCCAATCGGCACAGTGGGGAAGTCCCTCATCTTAGATTTAGATACAAAGGCAAGTGTCAGGTGGCTGCTATGACTCTGACTCTGACCTTTACCCTGGGTCAGGGCCAGAGTCAGACCCCCAGAAGCCTCATGTCTCCTGCTTGTCCTCTGCAGCTTCTGCCTGCCCCCACTCCCTTTTCCCCCCTTACTGTTAGGCACAGCTTGGCTCCGGTTCAAGCTGCATTCCCTCCCAGACACAGAGTAAAACTCCATCCGCTGCCTGACCAATCAGCATTTATTTACTGGCTCTGCACAGGGAGGATGGGACTTTTGTGCATGTTCTGGTCCAAGGATCTCGAACATGCTCTGAGGAAGCTCTAGGAAGATAGGGATGGTTGAGCTTGGAGAGGTCCAGGAGAACACTACTTAGTGGGTGTGATGGGGATGAAACCTTGGCAATGAAATGGAAGATGTTTCTTGTTAGCCCAAGAAGAAAGATTGGGCTGGTGAAGGCCAAGGAGGGTAGAACCTGGGGAATCCCAGGGAGATGGGACATAGAAGGGAATTATGCAGGAGGATCTCAAGGGAGGAGGGCAAAGGCATAGCAGTGCAGCCCCACACCCAGAAAACCTCTGCCATGCAGGGACTGTGCCAGCTGCTAGTATGCTGATTGTGACAGGGTGGTCAGCTGCCAGTGTGGCAAAAGGTGGTGCCCAGGGCTGCTGCCCTGGTTGCCTCCTCAATTATGCCACTGGAGGAGGGAAAATAGGAAATGAGAGTTGAGAATATTGGAGCAATTGTGTGGTGCAATGGGGCCCACAGAGCTCAAAGGGATGAGACTGGACTGCTTTATTCATGTTATCTCCTTACATATTGTGGCATGTGAGTTCACTGGAAAGATCCTCCTTCCTCACATTCTGACCTCAGAGGCTTGTTTTCCAGAAAGCTACCCAGATTAGCAACGTTCCTTTCTTAGATGAGTCCTCAGGCTCTGATGATGACTGCAGCTCCCATGCCAGCTTCAGGACATCCAATGCTGGGTCTGAGAACAGGAAAGCCAGCATACCAGGCAGCCCTCGTGCAGTGAAACGAGGTAAGACAGGGGCATTCCTAGAAATAGTCAAAATCCTGATGCTAGAAGTGAGACAAGGTAAATCTTTATACAGTGATCAAGGTTGGACACAGAGCTGCCAGGCCCTCCCATTCCTGATGTCTGGGAAACCTCCCAGCATGCTGGCTGAGAGCAAGCAAATATGAACTGTCGGTCACAGCAGAATTTTCTAGGGCAGTTTATAGTCTGTGGCAAATGTCTGATGCAGGATCAGTTTTGGGATCTCCCCCTTTGATCACTGCATCTATATGTAGATCCTTGGAATCATGAGCTTAATTAATTGTAAGTCAAAAAATCATCCCTGTCTCTTGGGCCACAGTGAGTTTTTCTGTTAGGCAAGCTAATGCCAGCTCAAATCAACAAAACTGCTGTTGGCTCCTGTTAGTTCTGTCACAAGTTAATAAATTCTTCACCAGAAACCAAACAGCACTTAAGCTGTGCAGTAATTTATTGTCTTTGCAAACATCAGGTAAGTTGTATCCTACTTAGTATAAATAAACCTGGCAAAACACCTAAGAATGAGAACTGATTTTTAGGAAGATTAGATTGGATCTAAAGTGTAGGGTGCTCATAAGGATAAAAAAAAATTGAATGTTATTGTATATAAGTTTACATTGCCTGTTGGTATGAGGTTTTGAGCAACTTATCTCAGCACTATGGCCAATGGCTGCAGGGGTACAGAAAGTAAAGCCTTTCTACTGGTAATAGATGATGGTGATTCTCCTATACCTTCAGGGGTAAACTTCTGATTTTACAACTGAAGTCTCTAACTGAAACTTCATATGTGTGGTTCAGATGGTGAATATCTTGACTGGGTTTATACAGCCAGGGGTTCATTGCACTAGGGATGTCCCCAAGCAGCCTCTACTGTGAGTTGGAATTCCTTCCCATCTCTTCTGCTCCCAGAGAAATGTGTGGTGGGTTTCAGGTGCAAGTTACAGATATCTCTCTCTCCCCTGACCACACAAAATTCCTATTGTTTCCTGTATTCCCCACAGGTGTCTCCATGTCCTCACTGAGCTCAGAGAGTGACTATGCCATTCCCCCAGATGCTTACTCCCTGGATGGTGACTATTCAGAGCCGGAGCACAAACTGCAGCGGACATCTTCCTATTCTGCTGATGGTGGGATCTGCAATGTGAGTTGTGTCATCTCAGCATACAGACTGGGATGTGAACACAGCATTGGCCCTTGAAGGGCAGTGGCAAAACCATAGTACTTTCAATATTATGGAATATGAAGGTCTGCCATGCCAGCTCAGACTGATGGTCCAGCTAGTCTTTGGCAGCATCCATTGCCTGATGTTTGAAGAAGGTGAAAACCCCATAATATCCAAAAACAGCTCCCCAGTGCTGAGCATTCAGGATCTAATGCCTCTGGACCCTATTGCCATCAATATGATTTTTGCTTACCCTCATAATTCTCCTGCCTGTTCAGTTTTTGAGATGACGGTCATGCCTGTACCTAGTTGTGAGGAAACAATATGTGTTTAATTTGGCAACTTGGGTGGTGGGGGAGGAGGGGCGCATTTTAGTCTAATGATTAGAGCAACCAAGTTTGCATATGGTCCCAACTCTGCCACTGACTCAGTGCATAACATTGGTCAAGTTACTTAACTTCCCAGTTCCCTTATCCCAATCCCCTGTTAAATGGGATTATTAAAAAATGAACATCTCGGTAAAGAGCTTGAGATCTCCAAATGAAAAGCAATCTGTTGGTACAAAGCGTGATATATCTTGTCTTAACTATAGTGGACTTAATACTGTACAACATAACTACAGCAAGCTACATGGATAAGCAGAAGGTAAAAAGTGCTCCTGCATCAATGAGAATGGGGCTGTTCAACCACTAAATTATTTCTGCCTGGTCATAAGGGTAAGGAAAAAGTGGAGCACAGATCCCAAAGGCATGAGGATGGTCTTGTTTGAACTCCTGTCTCAGCTCAGCCATAAGTTATAGGCTAACTGCTTGATCAGAGTCTACGTACGGCCTGTGTTAGGTAGAAGGCCAGAGGAGAGGATAATGCTTTTAGAATCTATCACTGTTCTCCAGCACACCCAGTACTTGTCCAACCCTTCATCCTTTTTACACAATGCTCTTGAAAGTAAGAAACCAGGCACATGGGGGGGGGGGGAAGGGGGCTTGAGACCTCCTAGTGCCTGCCTGCAGCTAAACCTGAACAGTGCCAATCACATTGTGGGGAAAAAATAATTCCCAATGGTTCAGACAAGCTCTAAGGGCAAAACCAGTCCTGCTATCAGGTGCCTGTTTCACTAGCTTACTAGTGCACTAGGCTAGTCACACATGCATGGGCAGTAGCAGATTCTCACAGCCATGTAGCGAGGTGGGTCCTGACTGCTGGTAGCAACAACCAGAGAGATGATGGTGAATGCTGGAGATCTGGTAGATGGCTGCACTGGCTTGGACACTTCCTTTTCAGTTGTACTCTGAGCAGACCCAGGATAATCCACACATTCTATCTCTTTTAGGAGCCCATTGAAAAGTCGGGCTATTTGTTGAAAATGGGCAGCCAGGTAAAGACATGGAAGAGAAGGTGGTTTGTCCTGAGAAATGGACAAATCATGTACTACAAGTCTCCGGTGAGTCATGTTTACATCGGTTTTTGTGAAGCAAGAATTCACTAGGAACCAGTCCAAGATTGAGTGGTTCATTTCACAGAGATCACAAAAGGCAAAAGCCTGTTTTATCCCAGCAGTGATCATTGTAACATAAAAGTAAACAAATAAACAAAAAACAGTAGGTAAAGCACTCAAAGGTCAAGAAAATTCAGGTTGCTTGCAGACTATTTTCTGAATATGCATTGTGATATGGTCTTTAATCACATGGTCACATATTGTTCCTGAAAGAAAACTAGCATTTTCCAACCTATTAGTATATGATCATTAATGTAAAGAATAGTGTGATATATACGCTATAGATTTCTTATTCTCAGTTCAGTATCCCCACTTGTAAGTGCTTACTCTGTTACCACTTATAAGTGCTAACTCTGAACCAATTAACATTTTATCAAATATTCTCCTTCATCTAACTTGCTTAGAATTCAGGAGTTGCCAGGTCAGGCTAACTGACCATCCCAGCTAGTGTTCTAGCTCTAAGAGTAGGCTGGACAAGAAACCCCACTGTGGCCAGCTATGCAGTAATCTGCCCATACTGGACATTTCTTCCAAACTCCCACCAGCATGACTGGTTTTTATATGTACTTTATGCAATTTAAAAGGCAATCAGGACTCATAGTAAAGATTATATCATTTCTACCCAGGAGAGCTTTTACAATCTTTTCTTCAATGCCTGATGAAGGGTATTTGTGCCTGAAAGCTTGCAATGAATTTTTGCAAAAATCGTGTTGGTCTACTACAAGTCCTGATTGCCTTTTCCTCTAGACCAATACCACTACAACCTGGATACCTTCCCCTAAAAAATCCCTTCAGTTTTTGATATTTACAGTAAGATTAACTGTACACAGGATAAAAATGGACTGATTTCCTTGTCTTGGTTTTTGCCTTTCAATTTCATTTGATAATCTTTTTTCTTACACCATGACAATAAGAGCTCCCAGCTAATATTGTTCACTATTTGTTCATTATTTCTATCATGTTTCCTCTTCATCTGCTTTTAAACTAAACTAAACAGTCCTGGTCCCTTCAATCTCCCTTTACATGGAAGTCTCCCCAGCCCCTAGTTATTTTTGTGGATTTACCATATCACCACATATACATGTTTCTGTTATGCCATTTTCAAGACAGAGTGACCAAAACTAAACACGGTATTCCAAGGGAGGACATACCACTGATTTTTGTAATACTATTATAATACCTTTAGTTTTCTTTTCTATTACATTACTTGTGCATTCTGACATTTTGGTGTTTTTTTCTGACATTTGGTGCACATTAAACACCTTGACAAAATAGAGGACAAAGGAGAAACTATTGTTTGAACAAAGGTTAAGATAAAAGAGTTAAAAGATGCTTCTCCTTTCACAGAAAATGTTATTTTTGATCGTAGAACATTTTCCGAAGTGTTTAATAATTTTGCGTTAGTTAATATTTCAGCCAGTTTTGCCACTATTGAGGTATGTCTTACTATTTTGTTAATTTCCAGATCCATTGTTAGGGCTTCTAAGGCAGGTATAATATTTGCTACTTTCCAGTTCTCCTTCAGGGTAGCTGGTTTTGGTCAGATATATTATTTTTATTAGCAGGTCACTCACTCACCATTTTTAAATACTTTTCCAACTTTTGGACAAATCCTGTCTGTACCTGGTGAATTAATTTCTTTAATTTTCAAGACAGAGGGTCTCTCTAATTTATCACTGTTCCAAAGCTATTTCTTTTGACCACTCAGACACTGAGAGTGTCTCATCTTTAATATGTGAAAAGAAAAGGTGGGTGGAATAGGTTTCTCCCAAGCATCCCCTGTGGAAAAAATCATCTATTTTCTTTTCAGTGTCTTTGACCTCCATTTTTCTCTTTAGCCAGACCTATCAGTTTTCTCACAAGCTCTTCGCATCTGATAAAAAATAAACTCTTGTTACCTGTTTTTATGTTTTTGACTAATTTCTCTATAAATTCCTCTTGGAATTTCTAATTTAGATGTCACATTTTACCTACCATTAGTTAGTTTTCTATGGGCTGGACATGGCCTGGATTTCCATTTGCTGAAGGATACCTGCTTGGAACCCATTCCTACTGTTTCTTTTTTTTGACTAAAAACCATGCATGATGAATGAAAAATGTCATTCTTCCAAACGTTGAAGTTCTGAGGCTGAAAAACCAGAGGGGTTGTTACAGCCACTTTTTAGCAAATTCACTATAGTGTGTGCTGGAGAAGGATATTATATAGAGGGGTCTGTAGTATCTATATCCCTGTATTCTAGTCAATCATATTCATGTCGCTTCTAGGTATATTGTTGTTCAGCTATTTCACTGAAAGCTGCCCAGCTCTTCCATTAGCACACTGTAGAGATTTCCTATATTTGTGGTGTTTGTGCTGTAAATCTGGGCTGTGGGAGTTATGTTGTCATTAGCCTGAAAGGAGCATCTCTTACGCTGTACCTTATATGGCAATCATGTGTTGCCTCACTGGCATTCAGATATGGTTTTTCATATTCCACGCTGTCATCTGGCTGGAGAATCTAATACTAACGTTGCCTTCTTTCTTCACAGAGTGATGTTATCCGCAAACCTCAGGGTCAGGTTGAGCTGAATTCTTCCTGCCAGATTGTTCGGGGTGAAGGTTCTCAGACATTCCAGGTAATTATTGCCTTTTGGCTTAACATTTAATCACATAATCAACACCTGAGTGGGAAAGAAAATGGGAGTTGCAGAAATGTACCATATTTACTTGATTAAAATACAATATTTTCCCCCATTTAACATGTGGGCAAAAGCCCCTCATCTTACAATCAAGTATGATGTGGCTGGGATGGGGAGAGGGGGAGAAGGCAGCTGCTGCGGCTTCAACTTTGGCCTCAACCCTGGTTCAGGGCCAGAGTCACAGGTGCCACCTGCCCCCTGCAACCTTGAGGTCCCACCACACCCAGTCCTTTCCTCTCCCTCCCCCCCACCCCTCTTCTTCCTCCCCATTCCTCTTCCATTCCCCTCTCCTCCACTCCCTCCATTCCCCCTTGTCTTTGCTCCAGTGCCAGCAAGCTATGTCTTTGCTGTAGCCTGGAGCACAGAGCCCTACCCCTGCCCTGTAGCAGCGATGCCAGCTATATACCACTGCTACAAGGCTAGGCTGGAGCTATGCTCAATGCCCTGGGCTACAGTGGGAATGGTGCCTGCCTGCACCATAGCAAAGGTAAGCAGGGGGTGGAGGGAGAGGCAGGGGGTAGACTTTGTGGGGTGGGAAACAAGGGGGAAGGGAAGACAGGGACCCAAGGCTGTGAGGAGCAGAAGCAGTGTGGAGAGGGGAAGGAGAGGGGGTGAGGGAAGCAGGGCAGGGTCTGAGGCTGTGGGAGGTAGGCACAAAAGGGGGTAAGTGGGAGGGAAGGACAAGCAGCAGGGGGAAAACTGCATGCCTCCCCACCACCTCCACACTGCCTGTCCCCTAACACTTGCCCCCCTGCCACTGCCTGCCTCCTTATTGCCTCCCCTACCGTCTGTTCCCTAATCGCCTGCCCATTACTGCCATCCTCATAGCCTGTCCTTCCACTGCCTGCAGTAGTGGGGGGGATGAACTCAAGACAACTGTCCAATAATTAGATTATATACATGGAAAAGTATAATAAATGTATACACTTTCCATGTATAGAATCTATTTATGGAGGAGGGGGTCATCTTAAGTTCAGGGTCATCTTAGATTCGGGTAAATATGGGTAACTCTTTGCTTCAGCTATTTGAATTTGGCCAGGACACAAAACTTAGCACCTCTATCATTACCAGAAAGACATGGAATCATATGACTTCAACAACTGAAGGCAAGATCACAAAGTGACACACTGTGACATTTCTTCACTCTTTTCCTTCCAGCTCATCACTGAAAAGAGAACTTACTTCTTAACAGCAGACTCTCCCAACATCTTGGAGGAATGGATCCGAGTCCTGCAGAGCATCCTTACAGTGCAAGTGGCCAGCTCTGCTGCTGTCCCTCATAGTGATGCTAAACCTATTGTGAAAGGTTGGCTCACCAAGGTAAGAACAAATGTGGTCTCAATCAGTGTGCAGTGGCCTGCCAGAGCACAACCCTCTGAGTCTGTATGTTGAGTACCAACATGAAAAGGGTGCTGTAGGTTCCCTAGAAAACTGGAGCTTGTAGAAAGGCAGAGTTGAATTCCAAATGTCAAATGTGCTGGAAAATGAGATATGATCATTATATAAAATGAAAACAGGACAGAGAAAGTTATTAGGGAAATACTGGCCCTGTCCAATACGAGTGCACACTTAGCTCTTATGTGGAGCTTTTCATTAATCGATCTCAAGGCACTTTGCAAGTGAAACAGAAATGCAAAACATTCTAAAACAAGAAAGTGCTTTTTTAATGTCAGATGATTAACCCAAAGAGTGTACTACTGCAGGAGACTGTTCAAGAAATAGCTTTACAAGGTTTCAATAGGTATTGAATGATTATTCTTATAACATCTGCAATACATTACTACAGTACATAACAATAGAGACTATGGATTCTCATGCTTGTGGGCAAAAAATGATCAGCACCAAGGATCAGGTAGGAATTTTCCCCTGTCCATAGATTAGCATCTCTCAACAAAGATGCATTGTGGGGATCCCTCATGCAACTCTGGCCAACGTCTGAGACATGGCTAATGACTGTCTGGGTCTCTGGTTTGTTCATTACAGGAGAGTACAGTTCTCACTAGTCTGTTCCTCTGTAACAGGAAGGAAAGCTAGCCTAGACAACCCTTTAATCTACTGAATCCCTTTTTATTATCTAAAGCCTTTTATTCATGTGTTTTGATTACTACGTTTCAAAACATGATAAAAATAGGTCGCTGTGGATAAAATTTTCAATAGTGTCCAAGTCCCATTATCAAAAGTATGTAATGCTCAGGAACTTAAGTGCTTTTGAAAATGCTTCTTAGCTGAGACAATGAGAGAGTTCACATTAACTCAGAATGAATGACACGTACAGATGTCCAATGAGGTCTGCAAGAAAAGTATAAATTCTGCCACAGGAATGCCAATCCTCAGGTGAAAATCTTTCATCCTTTTGTCCTTCCTATAGGTGAAACATGGTCACTCTAAGCTCGTTTGGTGTGCACTGATTGGAAAAACCTTTTACTACTATCGAAATCATGAGGACAAGGTACTTTGCCTTCCTTCTGTGAGCAAGCTCCCTCCTTCCCCTCTTATACTTTCTCTTTGCTACAACCCCTCTGTACTCCAAAATTTCTCTTTCTCCTCTCCACATCTATCCTACCTGGCATTCCCAGCTCTACAAATAACTCTCTTTTTTGTAATATAAATACAACAAACACATTTGAGATGTATTTAAAAATACCAAGAGAATACATAACCAATATGGTCTTTGCCTGCTGTCTCCAGGATTGCTCTGCCTATATCTTTTTTTCACTCTGTCTGTCCTGTATCTTTTTTATCTAAACTTTTTGGGGCAGGGACAATGGCCACGGACAGGCGTTCATATCTAGCACTAAGGATTTCTGTGATATTCTTAGCACTAGAAAAACAGTTTGGGAGTTGGAGCATACATGTGTTCTAGCTCCTTTCCTGGAGAGCTACACAGGCAAGTTCTCTAGCCAGGGGCACTGGAGGGCTGCTCTTTGGCTCATCCCTGGCTTAAGGGAGCCCATTGCCAGGGAAGGGTGCAGGATGTCAACAGGCAGCAGCTGCCAGACAACCTGAGAGGGTTTCAGGCTTTGGACCATGCCCCCCTATCCCACCGACCAGGGAGGGAAGGGCCATTTTCCTGCAGCAGAAACCCTCCTGGAGCCCTAAGAGGGTTCCAGCCCCAGGGGAATCAGCTGACTGCCTGGATAGGGGTGGCATTTTCTATAGCAAGGTCCCCATAGGGGAGCTTGCCCTGAGGAAGCTATCAGGGAGCCCTCTTGGAGGGAGGGAGTGCAGAGGACTATGGGATACCAAATGTCATCAACACCTGAGATGTTGATGACACCCCACCCCTGAGAGCTTGGGCACCGGCCCCAGTGCTGCTGACCCGGCCACACATTTCCCCACTGCCCCTGCAGGGCCCCCCCACTCCCTTCCCACCTCCCATAGACTTATCTGCATCCAGCTACCAGGGCTGCTTGCACCACCCTGCCTGACTATATGCTCCAATCTCCCTCCCCCCACTGCTGCAGCCCTTTGCAGGATGGAAGGGGAAACCCACCATTTCTTGTGGTTTTTCTCCTTTAAATCGGAAATCCATGTTTTTCTGTCTTAAAAGAGAAAATCTGCATTTTTCTCTTTCAAATGATAAAATCCATGTTTTTCCACAGCAAACAGAAAACCCAGATCCCCGTTTATAAGTGCTTTAGGTTGATTATACCATCTAGTTTAGCAGAATAATAGAAATTTAACACAGATGTGTAAAGTGCTACACATAGTGAAGAGGAAATCAAATGTACAAATAAAGAATGGGAGGATAACTGGCTTAACAAAAGCACTGCTGAGAAAGATCTGGGGATTATAGTGAATCAGAGACATAAGTCAGCAGTCTGATGCCATCACAAGAAAAGTGAATGCAGTTTGGGGATGCAGAAGCAATGTATGCAAGATGTGGGAGGTAACTGTACCATTATACTCAGCTCTGGTTAAGCTTCAGTTGCAGTACTGTGTCATTTTGGGCACTGCACTATAAGAAGGATGTAGAGAAACTGGAGAGGATCCCAGGATGAGTGACAAAGATTATTCAAGGAAAACTGCAGTAAAGCAGATTTAAAACAATTTTCAGGAAAAACTTTATAGCTGTAAGAACAGCAGAACAATGGAATAAGCTGCCCAAGGAAGTTGTGTAGTCTTCACTGGCAGTTTTCCAGAAGAGGCTGAATAAAGGGCATCTCCTGGTGAAAGTATAGGAATAGCACATCCTGTGCTTGGGTTGGGGGCTGGACTAGATGACTAGTGAGGGCCCTTCCAATCCTCTTATTCTTGTATTCAGTAGACCTGTCAGCATTTTGAGATAAGGAACTTATCGTAGTTCATTTGCTTTCCCCAGTGTCCTCTGGGACATTTGCATGTCCGGGAGTCAAAGGTGGAGGAGGTGGACCGCTCCTGTGACTCAGATGAAGATTATGAAGCCACTGGTGGGGGCCTCCTCTCATCACACTGCACTCTGGTGATTCATCCACCAGACCAGAGTCCCACTTACTTACTTATTGGAACCAAACATGAGAAGGTATGTGAGTTGGTGTCCCTAAAGAGCAAGCAGATGCAATACTGATAACACTTGACACTACGGACTGGCAAAAACAGATCAAACCAATTTGAATAAAACAAGGACCAATCTGACATATCAGCCAAAACTTGCATGCAACTTTAAGCTGCAATGAGGTGTTTGAGGTTTCCTTTTATCTTCCATTTACTTTTCATTTTTGCTTCCCTCTCTCCCAGATGTTTTTAATACAAGCATTTCCAAGCCCCACAAAGATCACCCACAGCCCTGCTGGACTCTGTCTTCTCTCAGATTATTTTCACTTAGCAGTGAAATAGATAGTGTATGCATGTTGTCTGCCTTGCTGTTCCTAGACAAGGTGTGAAAGATCCTTGGAGTTCAATGCACTGCTGTCCAAAATTCAGAGGTCCCCTCCATACTTAGATCCTGGAATCTTTTGGTGCTAAAGACCATTTCTTAAACCATAACTCCTAAATGATAGTGAATCTAGCCTGCAATCTAGAGGTACCCACATATCTGAATCAGCTTTAAATTAGTTAGCTTATACATCGGTAATAATCTATCTGCAGCATCATGGGCTTCAGCAAGAGCTGCACAGACTTTCCCAGGGCTTTGGATATGTGGCTGAAGGCTGTGCTGCAGCTACACTGCTACCAAGCTAGCTAGTTTAAAGCTGCAATCACACTTTCAGACTGCAGTGTAGGCATGCTCTTAATAAATAGCTATGGGCCTAGCCATACTTGCAGCTCACTGTTGGCTTTTGGTCAGATTGTAACCTGAGTAAACAAAAAATTTGAAGGAGAGAATGAAAAAGTGTGTGTGTGTGTGTGTGTTTGAGAGAGAGAGAATGGGTTTACCTTTAATAGGTACCCTTTGCTTTTGGCATCCTGATGGCTGGTTACTTGTAAACATAACAATGTGAATGTCACTGGATTTAGAGCACCCTTTACATGCTGTTCTTTCCTTTTCACCAAGGATACATGGCTATACCATCTGACTGTAGCAGCTGGCAGCAGCAGTGCCAAGGTGGGCACAGCATATGAACAGCTCATTGGAAAACTCCTGGATACAGAGGGAGACCCCCGTAAGTAGAAACCCTGAATGTCTTTCCCATAGTAGAAAAGGGTGATGACTAATTCTTTTCATCACAGTTTGCTTCAAGGCACAGGTGAGCAGAGGGGGATTGGCTCATCTGAAATGGTGTCTTTCACAATAGTTGTGCAACAGGATTTTGGCAGAGAACACAGGAAACAGAGTGAAAATAGGCAACTCCGCCAGCTGGATCATCAAAGTTTCTATTATACTGGAGATGAAATGGTAATAAATACTGAGCAAAGATCTGGAATATTTTAACAAAAAAGACAAAAATATGGATCTTTGGCTCCACCTGGCACTGTTTGCCTTGAGCTATCACTTTTCTATGCTTCACAGCCATAAAGCCACACACTTTTCCAAACCCACATACACTTGGCTGCCATACGTATATATGCAACACACATGTATGCCTGCTTATATTCACAGACCCACATTATACCAGACACATACAAGTGCATATACTCTCACACTTGCGTATATGCCAATGTACTCATCCCCTGACAAGTATTCTCATGTATGCATGTACCATCTATACATATTCATGCACCCCCATGGACATGCATTCACTCACTCACATGAACGTTTCCTCACACCCCCGAATATATACATACTCTCTACTGTACACTCATATGCATATAATGATCTTTAAATTTTAATCAGTGTAGAACAATATATTTCATGAATAAAGGTCCCACAAGCATTACACATGGGTTTCTCTGTCTTACTTCTATCGACAAACAGAATCACTTCCCACCAGAATCTAGTCTGTGTGAAGCACTCAGATGGCATGGCAAGAGTTCACAGGGCTGGCCTATGCTGCTATCTGATATTACTCATTGGTCTTCAAAGAGATTTGCCTGTTGTTAGTGTCCTGACTTCACTGCAATCAGTAGACTTATACCAGAGACGTACTGCTGACCCAATGTATTGCTGCCTGCCTTAGTTGCTTGCTCCTGACCCTCACTCTCCTTCAGCAAGGAAAGACTGCAGAAGTTTTAACTCTTTCTTAGGAAACTCCTTCTTACCTCACAAATTCATGATATGTTGTTTCTGAGGTTAGGTGTATTTGTTCCATTTTGCACTTCAGATTCTCCACTGTGGAAACACCCAATGCTGTGCTACAGCAAGGATGGGCTGCAAACTTCTCTCACAACTCTGCCTTCAGAGGCACTGCAAACAGAAGCCCTGAAGCTCTTCAAGGTATTTAAAAAGACAGTACAAAAGGTTTTCAGATGTTCTGATCACATATTTTGGAGAAGAGATAAGTTCTGGGCAAGACATTTGCTGACACAGTGCATGTTCCTGGTGCTGGTACAGATATGCCATCTGCAATATAAAAAGCCGGTCCGCTTAGCAGATGTAGTTTATTCTCATCAAATAGCCACTTGGGGCTTCACTTTTTTAGGGGGGGGCCAAGTGTGCCACGCAAGTCTTACAACTCCTAAGCTGGCCTTCTCTCCCTCTCCAACATCAGGTCCAGAGGGAGAAGGAATGACTTCTTGCCAGACCTGCTAGTGCATTTTCCCAGTGAGAACTTGGAGAAGTTACTCATGACCTGATTCTCATGATCTGCTTTGGGTCTTTCAGCTAGAAACAAAAAACAGAACTAGGACCAGAAAGCAGGAGTGTGCTCAAGGGACTGTGAAGAGCTGCAGGGAAAAGTTAGCAAGAGAGAGAGGCGTTAAAAGGTAGCTGTGTAGAGATAGGAGATACTCAAGAGACATGAAATAGAAAGTCAGGCTTGGTGATTAGGGCAATGGACTGAGCCAGAACTATCCACTGACTTGCTCTGTGGGCTTGGACATATAATTTAACCTCTATACCTCCATTATCCCTTCTGCAGAATGGGGTATAATACTTACTGTTGTTACAGAGTACTACAGGATTGTTTAGTAAGGGTCTGAAATATTACAGGTTACAATAGTCTTACTGTAGCAATGAGGTTTCTCCTATTGGCTGCTATAATATTTTGTCTTTTATACGGGGACTTTTTCTGAGTATGATACCATAAATGTGTAGGACCCAAGGCAGGTCAAACTATGGAGTTGCTGGCAGAATTGCTGATGTGGCCAAGCTATACTTGATGATAATAGAACCAGAATTCTTATAGGGTTAGTGTCATAATTATGCATCATTCACAACAGCTGCAGAGAGAGTATAGTTTAATGGCTAGAGCAGAGGCAGGCAGGCAGGATTTAGGCATTGTGTTTGACTGTACTTCCTATGTGACATTTAATGACTGTGTATTTCTGCAAAGAACATGCTGCTGACATGTAGTCTATGCATATTTTTCAGGGGAGGGGAGCGGGGTGGGGAGCTGTATGGAAGAAGCAGCTTCATTTAACACAGGTTAAATCACAGATATGGAAGCCAGGAGAGCTGGGTTTTTTACTAGGTTCTGTCACTGACTTGTTGTTTGACTCTGCAGTTCCGAAAGGTCAAGTGAATTCTTCAGCCTCATGTCACTGGGGGGGGGCACATAAAAATACAGTACTTATTCTACCTCACAGAGCTGTTAGGAAGATGAATTAACCTCTTGTAAAGCATTTTGAGAACCTCAGCTGGAAACTGCTGGAGAAAAGAAGTGTCTTGTTATTCCTATAAATGCCAATTCCCTTTTCATGTAGTCCTGTCAGCTGTTCATCAACGTTCCCGTGGAGGCACCATCTATTGATTACCACGTGTCACTTGCCCAGACCGCTCTGCAAGTCTGCCTGACACACACTGAGCTGCAGAATGAAATCTATTGTCAGCTGGTTAAGCAGACGAGCTGCCGGCACCCCCAGAACCACTCCGTCATTCAGGTGAATTCCTTTCTGCCGCTTCCACTCTGAGAACTCTTTTTTGTTCCCCGTTTCTAATAATAATATCACAATCAAGCAAGAAATTCAATGTTTGTGCTATGCTTATTAGTTAAGTTAGGTGCATCATTTCATTTACGGCATGAAGTGGCAATTAGTTCCTTGACTGTGATATGACCAGTTCAGACAATTCACAGTGTAAAGATTTCTAGCTAGAGAAATGCGTAAATGCTTTGAATCACTGAGTACATTTGAGAATGTTATGAACTTTTGGCAGACAATCAATAAAACAAAATTCACTGACTAAACTATTAGTTGTGACTTATTTGTCTAGTTGCACTGGCCAAGACTTTCCAAAGAAACTCTTTATCTGGGGTGCCTACCTTGAGAAGCCATAAAGGGAGCTGATTTTGAGAGAGAAAATCAGGGTCCTTTAAAACATCTCAAGTTAGATGCCCCAAAAGGGAAGTGTCTACAATCGCAAATCACTTTTGACAATTTCAACCTGTGGTTTTGTCAAGATATAACTGGGAGCAAGAACTGGACAAAAAATGATTGTTCCTCAAGGGTTGGAAGGGACCAGATGCAGAAGTTGATGTTTCTAAGCCATTTCAGATCGATGCCTATGCAGCTGTGTTGTCTAAATGACCTGGTTCTCTTCACAGTGCTGGCAACTCCTGGCTTTGTGTGCTCCTCTCTTTCTGCCTCAGCACCACTTCCTCTGGTATGTCAAACAACACCTGCAGAGGCATGCAGATCCCAGGTAAGGAACATGCCAGGTTTTTCTTTCACTAGTCTGGTTACCCTAAGTGTTGGTTTGGGGGTGGATATTTTTTTCATGGTGACAAAAATAAAGTGGAGACCAAGTCAAAGTGTCCATAGAAGCAGACACACTGGCAATGGTTCCTAGGTGATAAATTCTGCTGAAAGATTAGCAGGAAGTCTGAAGGGACAAGAAGAGGGAGACAAGGCTCTAAATAACTTCAGCAACCTTAAGAAAAGTTAACAAACCTTAAACAGATTCCAATACTGTATTTTATTATCTCTGGAGTAGGTTACAGAGCAGAATACCCAGTGAGCCATATTCTGGCCACAATACGCCATTCCAGGGGGGCACTACTTAGTTATTGATGGGATTCACAGGTAGTTAAAAGCACTTGGTCTTCAGTCTCGTGTCTCACCACACACTTTCATCATGCCTTATTAACCAGATAGCAGTAAACCAGAACCTGGGTATGCACTGTAAGAACTGCTGTAAGTAAACAGCTATTTCATGTCAAACCTATGCTTACATCCAAACACACTGCCCAGAATTTTTTTCAAAAACTCAGACTAAAAGTCCCCTGAGATTTGAAAAGGACTTTTTTTTCTGAGTGGCGCTGTACTTACCGATTCCAGTCAGAACCAGAAATGCCAAAATGCCATGGAGGAAGTGGCTTTCTTACAGTATTACTAGCCTAGTTAGAAGCAGAAATACTACAAAACTATTGCTTACCCTCACTTTACAAACCCAAGTTTCTCAGTCCTAACTTCAGTGCATTTTATCTGAATAAATCTGAGCTTCAGGCCTGTTGAGGTGAATTAGGACACATCCACATATGCACATCTTCATTTGAAAGATCCCTGGGAAAATCAGAACCCTAGGAAGCAGTGACAGTAATGGGTACAGTATACATATCTAAAATATGTAATTATGTTGTCCCTCTCTCACTCTGAGTGTAGGAGTGAAATAGGTAAGTATGCCATCTACTGTCAGAGATCGCTGGAGCGCACATTACAGACTGGAGAGAGGGAAGCTAAGCCTTCCAGAATGGAGATTGTGTCCATTTTGCTGCGGAACCCCTACCACCACTCGCTGCCCTTCAGTATTCCTGTGCACTTCATGAATGGAACCTACCAGGTAAGAGGCTGGGCTTAGGGATGCACCTCCGGGCAACTGAGAGCTGCACTGGAGACTGCCCAACTCCCTCTGGAATAAGGGGCTCTATGGGGGGAGAACTGGGGGATTGTGCCCAATCAGGTTCTGCGGATAGTTACTAGGGCTGTGCAAAGCTTTAGTCACTGATTGAAATTCAGCGGAGATTTGGCCCGATTTGGTGGCCAAATCTTGGAATCCGAATTGATTCAGGAGACCCTTTAATCTCTCCAAATCAGAATCACAGAGATTCGGTGATTTGGACATAGACACAGCTTTAAATGTTTTTTCTGCAAGGTACCTGGAGGCTTGTGAACACAGAGATGGTGGGATGTTCCATCTGCTCCACCATTTTAGTGTTCACAAGCTGTACCTGGTACCTCGAGGTATGTAGAAAATACATTTACAGCTGTGTCTATGGCCAAATTGCTGATTCTCTGAATCAGCATCAAATCTTCAGATATGAATTCAGCTGAATCAAATTGGGACAGTGATCCAAATCAACTAATAGAATCACTGTCCCCAACTCAGGCCAAATCTGAATCAAATATTGTCTGTTTTACACATCCCTAATAGTTACCAAGTTCTCTGTTTACAGTTGTTTGGTCAAACTCTATTCATTTAGTTATTTTAATCTCTGGCTTCATTTTAGGTTGTCGGTTTTGATGGTTCCTCAACCGTAGATGAGTTCATCCAGCAACTGAACCAGGAGACTGGAATGAGGAAACCCTCCCACACTGGTTTTTCCCTCTTCACAGATGACCCATCTGGCAGAGACTTGGAGCACTGCCTCCAGGGCAACATGAAGGTGATTCCTTCTCCAGTAATTCCAGCATGCTCCTTCCAAATCCTCCTAATGGCGAATGTATATTCTTGATGTGGCCCAGATCACATTCACCTGAATCTTGTCTAAACAAAGGTTTCAAGGTGATCATGTTATTTAGCTTCATCTAACAAGCATCGCCTAAAGCTGTAGTGAAGACAAGACAAGCTATTTTCATATAGGCTTTTTCTTGACTACGGCTTTAAAAGATGCTTCTTAAATCAAGCTAGCTAACTTGATTTTTGCATCACACCTTGAAATTCTCATCAAGACAAGGTCCTGCCAGGCTGTGGAGTGCCAGGTGCATGTAATTAAAATCATATATTGGATTGTTAAATACCCTTGGTATTTCCACGTAAAACCAACCTCTCCTGCTGATGGCTGTGACTCGTAGAAACTATATTTTGGTGCTGACTCTAGAGAGCCCCTCCTCCTTGTTGGCTTAGAGGATGAATTTACATGCAAGGCACAACCTGTGCCACATATACATTTCTGGAGCAGAACTGGAAAAAGCAGCTTTGAAAGGGACTGTAGTTCCAGCTGCAAGGAATGTGTGGTGATAGAGGGCATGAGGAGGTAAAAGCACTGTAGAACATAGAAAAAAATGACAATAACTCCTTCTTATATGTTTTGCAGAGGAAGGTACCACAATGAACTCCAACCAGCTAGTTCTCTGTCATAGTTGGATACAGACTAGGTGATCCTGAGCTTTGCTTGTGTTGTATGGGGAGACAGGGTATTCAAAGAGCTCGCTGAGTCCTAAACAAACAAAAGCATTACCCTGGCTGGTTAAGTTAGGCAAGGAAACCTGTCCTTTATAGCTCGAGTCAAGAGGTTGGGCTGGTTGTTCAGTTATCTCAGGTGACCTCTAATACTATTCACTTGCCCTTTATTTACCATGTGAACGGAGGGAATGGAGATTTTTACTATCCCATTTTCAAACAGGTTGAAAGACGCTAACCAGAACTGTAGTATTGTGTTATAATTAGAGAGAGATCTGACATGCAAAGTCAGGATCCAGTTCTGAACTAGGTTTTGTTTTGGTTCATCTTGGCATAGATACCCACCAGGATGAGTTTCATAGAGTTTGCACTAGTCTGGGATTCACATTCAACCTCCCCAGAGACTTGGATCTCGAGTCTTCATTTAGGACCATTTCTAATTATGTACCAGGAAAAATATGATGGAATCATCTGTCACTTCCTGGCTAAGTATATAGGCAGTCCTTGGACTTATAACACAATTGGTTCCTGAAAACCGCACCTTAAGTCGAAGCATTGTAACTCGGAACAAATTTTCTTATAAGAAACAATGTAATAAATGGGGGATTGGTTCCTGAACCAAGGCCCGATACCCTATATTCACTAAAAATACCCCAGAATTTTGTTTATATGGTAAATAGCAATCATATTGATTTGGAAGGACTTATTTGAGGTGACTTTGCTGGACATTTTGAAAGGCTCTTGGCTGGACTTTTTGAAGGGCTCTTGGCTGGAGTCTTCTCAGGAGTCTTGGCTGCAGGTTTTTCTGGAGTCTTGTCTGCTTTCTTAAAGAAAGTGTCCAAGGAAGTTTGGACAGATGTTCTCCAGAGAGATGGGCGATGCAGTGAACTTGTTTGCTGGCGTGGTGTCGCATCAGATCAAGTGTGGTTAAAATCGAAACTGACGTCATAAAGTTGAAACAGGGTGTCAATTTATAAACATTGTAAGTGCGAAACGTTGTAACTCGAAATGTTGTAAGTCAAGGACTGCCTGTAGTCTGATCAAATCTGTCCTTCCCTCATGCTAACCCCACAATAGTTTGTTATCCAAATTATTTTTTCCTTAAGTTTACATTTCTTTTTAACTTGTCTCTGTAATTGCTTTAAAGATCTGTGATGTCATTGCAAAATGGGAACAAGCATTGAAAGAGCTGCATCCTGGGAAATATGAAGGTGGCACAAGAATAGTGAAACTGACTTATAAAACCAGGTACCATTCATCATTTGATGAGGTGGTTGTTATTGCTGATTAAATATCTATCGAGTGCATACATCAGCCTGATATATGTCAGAGGGGCTGCAACTTTTTATAAACTGTTACTGTCAGAACTGGTGAATCTAGAAACATTCCATTCTTCAAGGAATGAAAAGTAATTTGTGTGTGTTCAAGGGGATGGATGGAACGTGAATAAAACCCAACACATTTTGTTAAAGCTAAAACAGACTTAGAATCAGACAAATTACTAGATACAAAATGTTGCTCTGTTGTATTGTATTGTTCCACTAATAGAGACCCAACCATAAAACAGAATTAAACAATATATATTAGATAGGAACAGGAGAGACTTAAAGAAGCACATGCATGGGGAAAACAATTCTAAGACTTAACAAAGAAAAGGAGCCATTTGGGCAAGATAAATGGAGTGAGTGAGTGATGCTAGGGCTACATGAGGACAGAAAATAGGGAAGTAAGAGAGAGGACAGAAAATAAGGAAGTAAGAGACCAAGTTTTATAAGGAGAACTGGGCTCTGTGTGTGGTGGGCTTTATAAACAAAGGAAGCAAGTTTGAAGGAGAGTCTCAAATGAATAAAATGTTAGTGAAGAGCTGTCTGTAGATGAAAATTAGATGTAATACTTCCCCCTTCTTGTTCCTCAAGAGTTCCACCTGCTGGCAAAATGGGAGCCTGCCCAGAACTGAAGGATCAAAATCACGGTGTAAATGTTATGGACCATCTAGTAAACACTGTCAACCTCTGTCTGATGGAAGGGTACTGATTTCCCCAAGTTTATAAAAGCATTGCTCAATATTAACTAGACACCTTTTGATACCCAGGTTCGTCATGGGAATGGGAATGGCTTTTAGAACGATTCCCTCCTAAGACGTAAAGGAAACGGTTTCCAATTCTGCCCCTCCTCCCCATTATCATGAGGAGAGGGCTTCATCACCAGTGCTCCTAAGTCAACTCTTCTATTGCACAAAATTCACTTTTCAAGAATAAATAAATCTTTTGATTTAAGTTTTCAATTCTCTTCTCAGCTACTACTTGGCACTTTTTCTCCCTTTTATTTCTCTCTTCTTCAGATTGTATTTTCGAGGCCAGGCAAAAGGTGAGACAGATCGAGAGCGGTTGCTGCTGGCCTTTGAGGTCAGCAGTGAAATAGCCAATGGAAGGTTTCCTGTCAATAAGGAATTGGCTCTAGAAATGGTGGCTTTGATGGCTCAGGTGAGCAACCAGCCAAGCATTCATAGTTTCATAGTTGGTAGGGTCGGAAGGGACCTGACCAGATCATCAAGTCCGACCCCCTGCCATTTGCTGGAGCTGACGTCTGTTTTTAGCAGTGGGATAGTACACTGTTGGCAGGGCAGTGCTTTTCTTGTGTATGGTGAGCACAACAATGAAGGCTACATTTCTAAAGAGGGATGAGGCTTCTGTGGTGATGTTCTGTTTCAGAGGCTGTTATAGAAAGTGCATCTGGCAAAAGGAGGGAAGAAAATTCGCACCTCTTTCCTACAGGCCAATGACTTGCTCCTTTCTAGTATGCTGTATTATAAGTGGAAATCCTTCCTGTTGTTTTGTTTGTTGCTGCACATCATCAATACAAATGAGACAAATTACTCAGTTAAGCAGTCCTGACTCATGTAACGGGGAATAATGGTACTTCTTACCAAACCACTCGCATACTGTATGAGCTATATCATGCCAACCAGAAATCAACAGAGTGGACTATTCACAATAAGTAGTACACTTCTGTACAGTTTTGATTGCATACAAATACCCCATCATTCCCAAGAGAACTCTGTTGTATCAAGAGCCATAAAAAATACAGCCAGTCTATAAGTGTGCCAGAAGCATTTCTGATCAGCAAGTCTGATGAAAATTATTAAAATAATCACTTCACAGATTTTAGACCAATAGTCAGAGTATGTTCTTTTACATGGCCAATAGCCTCACTTAGGAAAAGCATCTTGCAGGTTTCTATACTAGTCCACTATACTTTCAAGAACCATGTTACTGATACAGATTTAATCACACTGTGTAATGGGTATTGGTATAGTCCACAGAACAGTTATTTCTTGCTAAATACGAATGACCAAACATAAATGCTAGGTCTGCTCCCTGAGTCAGTCAGATAAGTATATCCTGCAAAAAAAAAATGTTCTTTTGATCCAGGGAGGCGGATTTTCCATTTGGTATGAGCAGAATTTGGGTGCGTTGAAGAGTGGGTTAACAAAAGGCTCTCTTAACCTCAGCCCTTGAGTAAACTGAACTTCAAAGGAACAGCCTGAACTTGTACTATCAGTATAAGATCCCAGAGGGATCTTAGAACAGTAGAGAATCCTCTCGTCATCAAATTTATGCCCATTTCCTTGGCCATTATCGATGTGCCCACTCAGTTCATCCTGAAAACACAGGGCAGCTGGCATAGAAAGTTGAACAGACCCTAGCAGGAAAGAGTTCCTTCTATGAAAGAGGAATTTCTAAATCTTACTTTGGTCATTTTCAAGCTAATTTGCACTGTATCTGTTACAAAGTGACATTAGCAGACCAGGGAATCTTGCTTATACCAGCTGCAAATAAGCTTACTGGCCAGCTGCAGGTGGAATAAAAGTCTAGACAATGATACAAAGGAATTTTCCTGCAGTCTCAGTGGTTGGCCCAAATCCCGTTTCATCTTCACAAAGCAGTCCCCAGTAGTCACTCACTGTGCATGAGAGAGATTTTGGTGCCATTTCCAGAGCCCCTTCACATTCTATTTCAGGTGGAATATGGGGATTTGGATCGACCAATACCTTCAAGTTCTGGGGGTACCTTTCAGTCCAAAATGCAACACCTGCTCCAACAGGTTTTGGACAAGTTCTATCCCAAACGCTACAAACAAAATGTTGTTCCTGAGCAGCTTAGGTAAGACATTAACCCTGGTCATGTTCTCTTACATGCAACTCTGTGCAGGGGGGAAGGAGGGAAGGGGAGTGAAAGGTGAAAGAGGGAGAGATCCTGGTACTTGCTATTTACAGAATGCATCTCTTTTTGTAATTAGAAAATTTAAAAGGGAGACTGTCAAGATAGATATTTTAAACAAGCAAATGCTATCTTATTTAAATGAAGAAACATAAAAAGAACATAGATCTCAGGCAACATGTGCCCTTTAAAAGAGATGAGCCAACCCAGATTAAAATAGGATAACTATGGGTGACTTTCTCCATGTAAAGAACCAGCACCTAAAAAAATCCCAGCAGCAAACCCTATCTGCCCCAAATTAAGAGTCCATACCCCTATATGAAATACTCCAAACCTCACTTCTCTCTAAGTGCCTAGCTAAGCAAAGGGGCTTTGTAGCAAACCCTATAAAGCACAGCAAACCTGGGCTTCTTCAGACCATACAGAAGCAAATTTAGAAGTCGAAGAGCTGACCCACATTCTGCCCTTCAGCGTGCTATTGGCTTTTTGAGTCAGGAAGTGTCACACACATAAAACTGAACTAAAAGATTAGATGTTTCTACTGATCACAGTTCCAGCAGTTTTGCTTGGAAAGCATACCAGTCTCTCCAGTTTTTACTGGTCAGAACTAATGCAATATACTCCACCTAGAAATCCAGGGGCTTTCCTTGGGCTTCCATAGGAAGATGTGTTGCCTACAGAGCAGTCCATGAGCTGCTGCACTTCCTCACATGATTTAAGTTGTAATCCCACAGACAGCACCTTGCAACGAAGATGTTTATGGTACACATAACAGTAATCATGGGAGAACTAGGGCATTATTTTTTCCCATGGAAAAAAAAACAGCTTAGGTCAAACGCTTATAATTTTTTTAAAATTGCAGAGTCAAGAACTAAAAAATTAGGAAACACCAAAATTAAAAAGGCCTATGCAAACTTAATTTTCCCCCTTGCACATATGCTTATGATACAACCTTTACATTTTTATTTAAATTTAAACAAGCAAAAATAGTCTTCCAGGACAAATGCTCACCACAGAAAAATTAATCTCAAGCTGTTCAAGTTTAACAAAGTTAACAGCAATTAAGACCAAGGTTCTGCCAGGCAACCTTAACAACAGGCACTGCTATGGGCTCTGTCTATAGTACATTATATGATAGTCCTTCAGGGGGAAAGATATTTTATAAGTATAACAGAAATTTTATCTCATGTGTTCCAAGGGGAAAGAGTAAAGTTATAACGCACTCTGGATTCCAACAGGCGGCTAGCTGACAGACTGGCTACGAAATGGATGGTGCTGCAGGGATGCTCTCCACCAGAATGCATTCGAATTTATTTGACAGTGGCTCGGAAATGGCCTCTCTTTGGAGCTAAGATATTTGCTGCTAAGGTAACTACAGGTGACTTTTTGCATTTAGTTTCACTTTAGAAAGAATGGAAAAGCGAAGTCTGCTCCAGACACTAGGGGTTGCTGGTGTACCACAAATAAATGTTGATGCTTTCATAGCGGGCAAATCAAGACAACCATGCTTTGTATAAAAAGTCTTGCGCCAGTGAGGGAAAAGGGGGTTAAAACTTCTATACATCCTCCCCTGAATCTGGTAACCCATATAAAGGAATAACAGAAGTTTCAGTCCTGCTCTCCGCTATGCAGATAGCACAGGGAAACAATGCCTGTACCTCTCTTTCTGAGTCAAAGAAAGTGTGTAAAACTATTGCCTTCTTGTACAGACAGAAATTAAAGCACATCTGGGTTATATATCACTTGCCAACTCAGTGACAGAGCAAGGAATGGATGCCAGGAGCCTTGGCTTTCAATAATTTATGTTAACCTCTTAAACCTCCCCAAATTTTTATTTAACCTGTTCTTTTTACATGTCATGAAATTTAAAGTCTTAGGACACTGTGCTAAGCTAGCAAACCTCACTTTGGTAATCATACACTGAAAGCAGAAGTGGATGACTAGGTTGTAGCTCTAGCCTAGACTAAAAACAGACCTTGGATTTCTTTGGGGACAAAGCATTTTATTCTAGGATTTTAGCAGAGATAACGTGGGGCTAAATCATGTTAATTGCTGTTCAAGCTGTGTGTGTAAATGACTGTTGTTAAATACCTGTTTTGATGCAAATCAAAGCCAGCCCTGAACAATCAGACCCAAGAAAGATTTGTTTTTTACCCTATACCTTCCTATGTGTTTGATTTCTATATCAGCAGGAGCTTAGGCTACTGAAGATGGAGAGGAGGCTCTTGCCCAGACTCAGTTACAATCACTGGTTCTGATGTTTTGTCTCTTCCTTTAAAATCAAATTTGTTGAGTTTCTGGAATACAGTAAGGGGGAAACTGATCTCTTAAACAGCTAAACTGAAAGTTTTCAGCAAGTACAGAGCATGTGGTGATTTCCATTAAACTCGGTGGCCGTCACCAGTATATGCAGCAGTTGATTGATGGCATTCTCCAGAAATAGAACTGAAAATCAAAATATTCTATAGTTCTTCGACCCAAAGTTTAACAATGCTGGTATTTCCAACAATCTGGGTTGTTGGGTTTTTTTTAATCTAATATGTAAACTGCGAGAACCATGGCATTATCTGTAATAACAAAAAGCACTGATTGAGAAATAATTGGCATTAGCCATAACAATAGCCCACAACAGTTTCTCCTGTATTTACCAAATATTCTGGAACTGTCCTTCATAAAAACATTTCATTCCAGTAGGATAAAAAGCTTCACACATTAGCACAGTTTATAGCAGGTCATTGGCAACTCTGTTTCTTTACGTTGGGTGCAGTTTTCTTCTCCAAACATTTGAGTCTTTGGGGATTTATTGTCCATGTCAAGGACATGAACATCTGAAGGGGTTCTGCGTGAACACTGGTGTATAGATGCTACTTCACCCAACACTTTTGCATAGCAAATATGAGGTACTTCAGGGGCACTGGTTGGCAGAGGACTGCTAATTGGCTAGGGAGTTTTGCTCCACTGTTTTGATGGTTAAGATGAAGCCCTGTTTGGTGGTATCTATGGCTTCTAGTAGTCTGGCAGAGATTCTCAGCTGGGGTGCCACCACACCCTGGAGTATCTGCAGATTCTTTCAAGGATGCCTAGGGGGCCACACAATGTTAGTACTGTTATGAATCATATTTGTAAACCTAAGAAAAACCCAGAAATTCCAAATAGAAATCCATAGTTGTGGTCTTCCTGAGGTCTTTGCAACAGCAAAACTGATCTACTATTTTTCCATTGCCAAAGAACAAGGGGTGTCTTGAATCTACTCAGGAGTACATCAAATCTAAAAAAAGGTTGAGAACCATTGGTTTATGTAAAAGGTACTGGTTACCTGGTACGATTTCCTAGCACTTGGCTTTCTTAGAGAGACAGGTAGGTAGCCAAGTTAGGCAGAAGGCAGGGCATGGGTGGAACCTTAAAGGCTAACTTGCTTAGAGAGGCATAAGGTTCCACCCTGCCCTGCCTTCTGCCTTTCATTATTTGGCAATATCAGCTTTTAAGACTGAGCTACTGCATTCTTTCCCTTATGGAGAGGACTGAAGTACAGTAGCAAAGAATAGCATGAGGGAAAGCTGCATTGACACTATCTATTCTCTCTCTGTCCAATAATAAGCAAAGACAGGTCCCTTGATGATGGAACAAGAAGAGCCCACAAACAGAATAGGGCAGCTGATCTGGTACCTCAACACATCATTACATTCAGTTTTACATATGTCACCTTAGGTTAGATTTTAAAAGACAATATTTTGAAACTTGGAGATGAATTATATTCATGAGTTCCTAAATATTTCATGATCGTTAGGATCAGTGGTATAAGAGGTGCAAGATATACAAGATGAAACAGATATCTAACAGATTTGGTCAGGCAGGCTAATGTATAGGCCCTTTCCTCCCAAACTTGTCCTTATGACTCAAGAAATAAGATGGAAGTCTCTTGGCTTTGTGATGCTATAGTATTTCTTAATTAGCTTTTTCTAATTTCTTCAGCCTATTTCGCCCTCTCCCTTGGAAGACTTTCCAGTGTGGATAGCTGTGAATGAAGATGGCATCAGCCTACTAGATTATCACACTATGGTATGGTGAGGAGCACTGGTTGAGAAAAATAGCAACCTTCCCCACAGAAGCACATCCCTATAGACCAAAATCCTAGGATGAACCCATCTGAAGTTTCCCATTGACTTCCAAAGGGGCCAGAAGTTCATACAGTGAAGTTAGAGATAAATAAGTTTTCCCTTTACTTGAACACTGCATAAAGATAGAGTAATTATATGACCAAGTCACGATGGCAGGTGCCTCTGTTAACTTGCACTGGGCTATAAATGAGCTAGGGCTGCCTCCCTATGGTTGAGTAAGCATTGGACCTGCTGGGAAAATGCTAGAAACAACTTAATATGGAAAGCAAATTTAGACAGGAATTTGTTTATCCTAAAGCCAGCCCTCACTAAAAGGAGTCATTATGAACAACATATAACATTTGCATGGCCTATTCAGAGCCGCAAAGCTGCTTATAATGGTCTGCTGGGGATCTGATGTTGTGCAGGCTGAAAAACACAATATTCAAGCTAAGGGAGGGGATTTTTTTTCTTTTACAAAACTGAGACTCTTCTACCCTCCACTGTCTGCAGCACTTAAAGCTCTCTTACCCATACGCTTCTGTGTTCACCTTTGGAGGCTGTCGAGATGATTTCATGATTGTAGTCAGTCAGGTGAAGGACAGGAGTTCTGGAAAAAACAGCATTGAAAAGCTACTTTTCACCATGGCAGTTCCGAAGGTGGGTATAAAATGAATGGTCAAATGGGTCCCTTCCACTTGGCAGGAAAAACCTGAGGGTTAAGAACAGCTGAGCATTTGGCCCACTTCCTGGAGAGTGGTATCTATCCTTGCTGCACTATCCATCGAGTATTTGTAGCCTTCAAACCCTTTGAAAGCACAGGTCTCTAAGTGACTGACTCATCTGATCCAACCCTGGATTTATCCCTAAATTTATCTCTAAGGAGCTCAACTCAGTTTTGAGCATGGCCTTCTCAGCAATTCTTCTGCAGACAGGTATTAGAAACCAAAATGTACTTGCCTTCTAATTGATCT
This sequence comes from Crocodylus porosus, assembly GCF_001723895.1. Lineage (NCBI taxonomy): Eukaryota > Metazoa > Chordata > Crocodylia > Crocodylidae > Crocodylus > Crocodylus porosus. The sequence continues at coordinate 46,458,767 of NW_017728947.1, read as the reverse complement.
GCAGTTAATCCTTGTTTTTCTCCCACAGATCGTTGAGGTGACTCTTCTAATTGCCAGCTACATTAACCACTGTGCATCATCTTCGCTCCCATCTCCTGCACCCCCCTCCCTGAGCACACCACGACCTAAAAAGCTATGGGAAACTGAAAGCCAGTCTGTCTTTCCTTCCATGCCTCGTACCACCAAAGGGCCTACACTGCTCTGAGTGCTTGTTCTCAGTGCCTTTGGGTTTTAATCCTTTTTACCATTTTGCACACTGCCCCATACTGAACCGAGGACTGCTGCAATTTTGGTGGTTTCCTGCCCTGTTTTAATGCAGTCTCCAGTTCTCTCATTAGCATGGTTCCTTAGCATGCCTAGAGGTAATATTGAATCTTTTCTAATGAACTAGATTTTGGGATTCCATACACTTCCTCTGTCACACTCCATCCAAAACTATGTAGCTAAAGCCATCTTCCGATCACATTACCTCTTCACCAACTTTTACACTCCTCCCACATCATATTTAAGTTGCTCTTTGTCTCCTCCCATTCTTAACCTTGCACCTTCTCCCAGGTCTCTGCATGCCAAGAAGTTGCCTACAACTTCTTATATGCCTAGTGATCTCTCTTCCTTAACATATTCCTCTTTAGAAGGCAGAATAGAGTGGCACAATGGGTTTTTATACACATACTTTTTTCCCCCAAGATGCACTGGCGATCCACCGCTTCAGAACAGACTTGATTAATCAAGTCTGCCCTGCACGTGAGCTTAGGCAAACTGTGCTGTGCCACATGCAGTTGTATAAGTGGCAAAATGCACGTCAGCATGCAGAAAATGGTGGCGGTGCACTTTTGAACTAATGCACCTCTGAGGTGCGTTAGTTCAAAAGTGCGCTGCTGCCATTTTCTCAGCTCTGACGTGCATTTCGCCACTTACACAACTGTATGCGTTGAACCACTGGGCACTTTTAGCACTGCAGTGGATGCATGTATAAAAATGCCCCTTAAGAATAATTTAGAGAGGCATAAGCTTTTGTAAGCAACAGTAAGCTGGTTGCTTGGAAAAGCTTATGCCTCTCTGAATTAGTCTATAAGATGCCACTCTATCCTGCCTTCTGCCTGACTTCTGACTAACATGGCTAGCTACCTCTTTCCATATTTCTCTTCAGTAATCCTTTATCATTAGTCCCCTTATGAACCCTCTTTGCCTCTTGTTTCACCACTTTGCCTTTTATCTGAAGTTGTTTCTAAGCTCCTTCAGCGGGTATTCTGACCTGCGTGTATTTCTAGAGGACTATGTTCTCACTCTGCACTATTTCAGCAAACACTAATGGGAATTGTGATATAAGTTGTGTGAACAGATGTGTCATACTGAATGCTGCCAATACTACAAGCTTCATATCACTGGTTCAGAAACTTCATGCGTCAAAACAGGGCAATTACCAGAGGGTAAAGAATAATATGAATGAAGGTCACGATAACGAACCTATCATGCTGTTTAGGCGTATCAGTCCTATAACTCTAGTGGTGGATGTCCTCCACATTCCAGAGAGTATGTGATAGTGCCTACTCATCTCTGCCAACTGCAACCCCAGTGGAAAAACACCATGGTCATACCCAGTTCACTCTCCCCTTCAGTATCCACCCTGTGCCACTATGTGACACAGGATACTGGGCAAGATGAATCTATGGTCTGACCCAGTAAATAGCAATTCTTATGTTCAAACAGCAATTAAAATAACTGCTATTTCTGTAAGACCACCAATACTTTTGTATGCATGTGGCAACACAGCATAACCAAGACCATAAGCTAATCCCAAAACAGTGCTCACCCCTCAGTAAGACTGGCATCCAAACTCAAAACGAGATGCAGGCCTCTCGTCTGTACTGATCCCTGGTTTATGACAGACATGAAGTTAGCTTGGATAACAACAGGTTATCCCAATGGAAGAGATGCTAAACTGACAAGCAGATAAATTCTGTGCTTATCACTGAAGAGCTTATTATATACAATAAAGGAAGGAAAAGAAGGAGAATTCAATCCAAGGACAGAACAGTTTCAACTATAAGAAAAGTATAACAGAAATGTGGAAGCTTTTTTTGCATTTTGAAGACTCAAAAGATGACTAGGACTGGAGATCTGTCAGACAATATCCTAGCCTCTGCAGGATTGATTTATATGGAGTTTTGTACTTTTCTATACAACAAAACTAGATCTGTACCACAGGGTTGCATTTATAATGCACTATCCCCTGCCTCATACATGCTTTCAAAGAACCTTGATGTTAACCACTATTTTGTATGTATTTCAAGATGTGTGCACTACTGTATGTGATCTCTATGGATCAGGAAGGCAAGACAAATGAGTTTTGTACTTTTCATGTTTTCCAGCAACTAGTGTAACATTTAGAAAGAGCTACACTGCATTGATTTTGTAGGAGTAGTTTCTGCTGACCTCCTACTTCTTCCATGTCATCCAAGCAAGGAGGAAGTGGTCAACAAATATATCTTCAAGTACTGTTTTATAGAAGTTCCTAACAAGTGCTGTTAGATCAGCCCCAAGGGGACTTTGTCAAGACTGGGAAGCTCAAAATGTGAACTTTTTAAAATGAGTTGCACATCATTTTCCTCCCAAAGCACATAGAGCTACTTGACTAGGTTTCATTGTTCTCATTAGCATTCTGAGAAGCTACGGAAACTTAAGCACTCTCCACCTAGGAGTACTTCCAAGCTTTCATAGGTAACTCTACCAAAATAAATCAGTGTACATGCAGCTGCTATACAGAGTTCTTCAATAACAGCTCAGTTTTTGCAGACAAATTATAAAAAATGAATCAACTTACAGCACAAACATGTTTCATCCAGTGTCCATCAGCAACCTCGCAATAACAACAAATCAATGCACAGAATAGAAAAGATATTTTGGAAACAGGATTTAGTTTCAAGCTTTCAGGGAACTATTAGGCAAAATTAATTTTGAACACAGAGCTGAGGTAGTTATTTTGTATAATTCCCAGCAGTCCCTTGACATGATCCTTTTAGGGCCCTAAAATGTAAAAAGAGACTAATGAGCTGGTAAAACCATGTGACACAAGTAGCAGGTTGGAGCCAATAACTCCTGAAGACCTGATTTGCATATACTGTAACGTATCTGTTTCTTGTATTTTAGAGTGCCTTCTTGTACTGCTAAGAAGGGCTGTAGGTTTTCTGAGCCAAAGAATAATTATGAATGGATTTTTAGTTGTCTTTCCTTTTTTTAAAAAGTTGCAGATCCTGTCAAAGAAATGACTAAACAGCTTGACACAATTGTCTTCAGGATTTATTCTCTTCACGGCACCCTTACAAAACTACCAATATTCAAAAAGAACACTTCCCTGACACCTTCTTGCACTTTGAACCATCACTGGGATCTGAGAACCCAGATGACCTCCTATTTCTTGAATCACCAGTGATATCAACACTTCAATTCAAAACTGAGCTATTAGCTGTGTTGAGAATACACGAGGCAAAAATAGTTCACCCGATTCTCCTGAAGCTGACTCACTTTACAGCAGGGGTGGGCAAAATGTGGCCCATGGGCCAGGTGCGGCCCGCCAGGCCATTCTATCCAGCCCACGGGGCCCCTAAAAAATTTAGAAAATTAATATTTATCTGCCCCTGGCTGCCTGTCATGCGGCCCTCAATGGCTTGCCAAAACTCAGTAAGTGGCCCTCCACCCAAAATAATTCCCCGACCCTGCTTTACAGTGACATTAAAGACCCAATTGCCAACACACAGGAAGCAAAAATGCTGAGTAAGAAGGAACATTTCTACATAGTCATTTTTCTGACCATAATTGCACTTTAAACTCACTAGCATGACCTTTTCTCATTAGATCTTATTAATATTTACCAATACTTGAGCCTTTTCAGGGAACACCCCACTTTGATAACTGCCAGCATATACCTCCTCCTTTTTATAGCTTGCCTAAATGCAGAAAATGGTATAGATACCTTATCTATTTTATATGATTTCTTAGTAGAGAATTTAATTTTTATTTTGATCAGCACTCTTGGTTATGACTGGACATTTTGTTAAGTGTAAAATGAGATACTGAACAACAGAAACTTTGTTTTCTTAACTGCTGTGTGTATGTAGAAGGCTGCCTATGACATAATGTGAGATTTTATTGTTGTTTTTAATAAAATGCAGTTGTCAGCTAATTAAGTTGTGGTCACATTAAACTCCTTAACAGGAATGCTGATTACAGTGCCATGAAACAGACTGTCACTTAACCCTTGAAGAGCTAAAGCAGCCTCCACGTAAGGTGATGTGTAAAAAGTTGGCCTTACCTGTGCTGACTTTCATACCTGGGCCACAGCAGCCTGAGCCACTGTGGCGGAGTACCTTTGGTGCCTGCCACTTTAAGGTTTGAGAGCAGGGCAGCAGGGCAGCCTGCAGGTGTGGGCCAGCCTGAATTAGGGTCACATGACCATGGGAGGGCTCTGGGATTGGAAGAGGGGGCAGAGCAGCCTTCATTTTAACCCAGGCCCTCAGTTGGAACAGTAGTCTGCTGCTGGCAGCTGAAAGAGCAATGCCTGGCTGAGCTTGAAACATTTTGGAGGTCAGGGCAGGAGCTGTGGGGATGGCAGAAGGCTCCTGGGTATGACAGAAAACTGCTGGGGAAGGGTTGTCTGGTGGGCCTGTCTGTGGTGGGACAGTCCCCCAGAAATGCCAAGCCAGTTACCTCCCTGGTGAAAGGCAGGTAGGAGTGCCTCAAATCCCCAGCCCCTACAGCCTGGTGGGTTACCCTGAGCTAGGGACAGGTATGGGGCCAGGCACAACTAGAGAGAGGCACCTGATCCCATAAGGTGAAAGACCCCTGATTGCCCCAGTGAGGGGGCAGGAGCATGTGGAGGCCTACATGGAGTAGGGTCCATGCTGGCAGCCTGAAGCGCTGTGCATGAGAGGGGCCAGTGGCTGAGTCCAGCCTGGAGCAAGGCATAAGGCTATGGGTCACGTAGAGTAGGGTCTGTGAGAAGATGGCCTCAAGTGCTATGTATATCCCTGCTGGAGAGTAAGTAGGCAAGCCCAAAGTCCTGCGTAAAGCAGGGCACAAGGGGGACCTGAAGTGCCGTGTGGGGTAAGACAGATCGAGAGTGGCCGGGAAGGGGACAGCATGCGAGAGGCCCTGTGAATGGTATGAAAGAGGCCCGGAGAAGGGCAAAGTACGTACATTGAATGTTAGAGGCCCTGCAAGGGACAGAGTTTGGCCTAGCCATGGGCCAGAGCTATCATCAACTTACGTTCCCATCTGCAAGGCATAGGACACAATATGGAGAGGTCAGAGTAGTGTGGAACGCCCTTGTCATCAGGGCAAATAAATGGGCAGCCTCCTGCCTGACTGACATCCTAAAGGGTTCGTACACTTTGCAACGGATGCTACTCCCCTGACTGCAGTTGAATTCCACCAGTTTTCACCATAACAGGATTTAACTCAATGTCTGCACAATTCCATGAGTTATTTCAGTAATTAAGGTTAAGTGATTTGACAAAGGCCATTTAGAAGTCAGTGGCAGATTTGTACCTCATACCTTATACTCTGCAAGGAACTCTGTGATCTGGGTCCAGGCAAAATCATATTTCTTAAAAGTTAGAGTAACCTTTAGAACAAGGCTGCCCAACTTCTATGGCACTGAGGGCCACAAACCCCATAGCCCAGACCAACAGCAGCCATATACCTCTGAGCTGCACCACCAGGTTGGGCCAGGTACACCCTGGGCTGCATGCTATATGGATGCACACTTCTGACTGCGGCACCATGTGCCTGTGTGGAGGCCTCCCCAACAGCTACACCACCCATCCACACCACCCCAGGATCACCCTCACATCTCCAAGATGTGCTGCACCAAACTGCCCTAACCCCTGGGCTACAAACAGGAAGCTGAAGCTGCTGGAAGGACAGAAGGGCCCAGAGACTCCTGATGCAGTTTCAGTCTAAGCAAGGGGAGGAGAGTAGCAGCTTGCCAGAAGCCCAGGGGCCACAACTTAACCCTTCACAGGAGACATGGAGCTCATGGTCTGCCTTCTTTAGGATATCAACACACAATTTTATATAAGGACAGGCCTCAACACAAATCAAAAACCAACTTTATTTACAGTCATTCAGCCTTGGCAGGCAGCAATATCAGTAACAGATTTTCCTGCGTGTACATGGGGCCCCAGATATCTCTAAGGGATCCTCACAATTAAGAGGGTATTATTCATGAAACAGGAACTGAATGCCACAGCAGACTTATTTTTCTTGGGTATGCTTTCTTTCTCTTGGTTGTCTTCAACTCTGAGTTCCTGGGCTCCCCCCAGCCCTGCCCCCTCCCTTCTGTTCAGCTTTGGCTATTTTAGGCTAGTCCCCCCCCAGTCCAAGTAAATGTTAAAAGGATTTCAGGCTGAGACTTATTTCTGTTTGGGATCTGGTCATCTGGACAAGGCTTTACTGTGTGTTTATCAAAAGTTATGATCCACTGAAATGTAAATCCACTTTCATCCCTATAATTCCTCTCCAGGCAGAAATAACCCTTTGTTGCAGTTCCATCTCTATTCACTTGGTTGAATAGTTAGAGAGAGCCTGGTAAAGAGCTTAATTAACTCCCACATCATCATCTTGACAAGGGGGTAGGTATTGTGCCTGGCTGATCAATTTTCCATAAAGGTCTACATGGCCTTTTAGCAAGAATGCCAACACTAGCTTCACTCTGCTGCTACTCCATAGGCTCATGAGACCTGATTAAAAGTGCAGTCAGTTGTTTCTAGCTATACATAAATGTATCCCAGCTTGCAACATTTCTGCTTTGATTAGCCTTTTTTTTTTTAAAGTATCTGTGAAACAGTTTTCCTCTGCTCCAGGATTTCTTGACAACTTCTGTACACTTCAACCAAGCAGTCCAGACGTGGCTTGGAGCTCTAGAGATCAAGTTAAGAAACAGAGTCAGACACTAAGCTGGCTATGGAAGAGTTAAAGAGCATTCACCATCATATACAGTAAAATCTGTAAGTTGAAGAAAAGTGGGAGACCGCTGGCATAGGGGCATGGATACACAAGGAACTCAATGGCAAGAATCTATTCTTAGTGGCTTCATCATTTTGCTTTAGGATAAGAAAGAAAAAACTCCCCTCTTAAACACATAGCTAGAGATGGTCCAGCAGATGCTAAGGTGGACTGAGGCAGGACAGAGGTGATAGAAATTCATGACTATTGCCTCTGTTGTACTTGCTTTGTGGTTAATGGACTTCAATGCTCAAGGTGCTTGGTGCAGTCACTGTCATCAGTAGGACATTCACTCCATTCTTTAAGTTATTGCGATGAGATGGTTGAAAGCTTACATACTCAAAGTCTAGAATATTTAAATGGATAGCTTATAGGTTCTGTGGAAATTAACTCCCTTGTACAAGTAGTATTCTGTATCGTCAGGTTCAATTTAATATCCCAGGGCATGGCTACAATAGTCATGAAAGGCACAATTTTGAACTTCCTAATCTCAGCAATAATACAGCAGTAACATTTTTCACCTTTAAATTCCTCAGCTTTTCAGCAATAAAATAATAGAGTTTGTTGGAGACTCTCAAATTGCTTTGCAGACATTAAGGCCCACAATACCCTGCAAGATGGACAAAGATCTCTTTTATTAATGAATAAACTGATGTTATTCAGAAGACCAGCCAAGGACTTTAGCTAAACTGAACCTTGCTAGAAGAAGGGGTAATTGTTAAGCTACAAAAGTTGTGCTTACTTACACCATGGAGTAATTTGCCGGGGTAGCTTAGTACCAGGTCAGAGAAAAGGAAGACAGAAAAAGACTGAATACGCTAATACATATACGTGGTACAACCCCAAAATCAGTATTAGTCATTTTGTAATAAGATGATGGAGAACACATGATGCAAAGTCATCAGCATTTACAAAATTTACAGGAAATCCAGAAGGACCTGGCTGACAAGACACAACATGGATGAGATGGAAACTGAATTTTGTATAACTTTGTTTCGATTAGGACCAAAACGACAAATGAGCTCACAAGCTGCTACTCATCTTTAATAGGAAGTTACAGCCCACAAAGACAGGACCTGACAAATACAGTAGTACTTTGCAGTTCAGTTCCTGCATCACATCTTTATAATGCAGAACAGGACTATTGCAACCTGCTTCATAACTTAGGTATGGCCCTTGAGTTAGAATCATAGAACAATTAGGGTTGGAAGGACCTCAGGAGGTCATCTAGTCCAACCCCCTGCTCAAAGCAGGACCTTCCCCAACTAGATCATCCCAGCCAAAGCTTTGTCTAGGTGGGTCTTGAAAACCTCCAAGGATAGAGATTTTACCATCATTCCAAGATAGATGGCCAGTGGCTCTGCAATCACATCAGCCAACTCCCTCAGCACCCTTGGGTGCATTCCATCTGGTCTCATGGACTTTTACATGTCCAGCTTTTCTAAACAGTCTCCAACCTGTCCTTTCACCACTGAGGACTGCTTACCTCCTCCCCTAATTGTACTACCCGGTGCGGTAGTTTGGGAGCTGACCTTACCTGTGAAGATTGAGGCAAAAAAGGCATTGAGCATTTCAGCCTTTTCTGCATCCTCTGTCAACAAGGTTGCCTCCCCAACATGTTCCCTGATCGTCCTCTTGCCACCAATATACTTGTAGAAACCTTTCTTGTTACCCTTCACATCCCTTGCTAGCTGCAACTGCAAGTGCACTTTGGCCTTCCTGACTTCATCCCTGAATGCCTGAGCAATGCTCTTATACTCCTCCCTGGTTGTTTGTCCATGTTTCCACTTCTTTATAAGCTTCCTTTTTGTGATTTAGTTGACTGAAGAGTTCCCTGATAAGCCAAGCTGGTCTTCTGCCATACTTGCTAGTCTTCCTGCGCATCGGGATGGTTTGTTCCTGCACTCTCAGTAAGACTTCTTTAAAGTACAGCTAGCTCTCCTGGACTCCTCTCTCCCTTAGTTTGGCTTCCCAGGGGAACCTGCCCATGATTTCCTAAGCGAGTCAAAGTCTGCTTTTCTGAAGGTGAGAGCCCTTACCTGCTGCTGTCCATCCTTCCTTTCCTCAGGATCCTGAACTCAATTATCTCATGGTTACTGCTGCCCTAGTTGCCATCCACTACTACAACATTCCCCACCAAGTCTTCTGTTTGTGAGCAGCAGGCTCCAGCATTTGCACCAGGAACTGGTCCCTAACACTCTACAGAAACTTGCTGGATTGCCTGTGCACTACTGTATTGCCCTCCCAGCAGATGTCAGAATGACTGATGTCCCCCATGAGAACCAGGGCCTGCTATTGGGAAACTTCTGCCAGCTGTCTGAAGAAAGGCTCATCCACCACCTCCTCCTGGGTCTGATGGTCTATAGCAGACCTCCACCATGACATCCCTCTTGTTGCTCTCCCCTCTGACCCTAACCCAGAGACTCTCAACAGGCCTGTCTCCAGTTTCATACTGGAGCTCTGAGCAATCATACAGCTATTTTACCTAAAGTGCAACTCCTCCTCTTCTCCCCTGCCTGTCCTTCCTGAACAGTTTGTACCCATCCATGACAGTGCTCCAGTCAAGCAAACTCCCACCAAGCATCTGTTATTCTAATCATGTAATTCTAATGTTATAAAAGCCTTAAATCTGTCTGTCCATAATGCTTTATTTGTACTGACAAACAGCCAATCAGAGTGCGAAGAAGCATTCGGACAGGTGGCAGGCAACACACCACCATGGAGGCAGTGGTAACAGAGCTGTCAGAACGGGGTAGGGGTGGGCAGCAGCACTGGCCTCACCCCCCATGGCAATGATGGAGTGGGCAGGCAGAGAAAGAACAAGGCCACCAGACCTGGCCTTGCTCTCTCCCCCTGCCCTTGCTCCTTGGAGGTAATGGTGGCGGTGGCACGGGGAGAGCTGGGTAGGGATGCCGCAGGGTAGGGGGTGGTGTGGCAAGGCCACTGGTGCTGGCCTTAGCCTACCCTTCCCCACTTCCATCATCATCCCCTGCAGGACCAAGACGGTGGCAGTGGGGGGGGAGGAGCAGGCCCGATGCAGGGAGGGCGGGGAGGAACAACAGCTGCACCATGGCCGCAGCAGCGGTTCTGGGGGAGGGGAGGGGAGTAGGCCCAGGCCCAACTCGGGGTGGCGGGGGGAAGCG
>NW_017728947.1:46432434-46448519 GCF_001723895.1 Crocodylus porosus | reverse complement strand
AGTGGGCAGGGCTGCCCCATGGGGCTGACGGAAAACTGACGCAAAGTACCCATTTAGCAAGTTCACTTTTTCCTGGATGTCAGTTGCCCCATCTGGTTTAGCAGGGGTCCAATGTTGCCCTTGCTTTTCCTCCAATTCCTCACATATCTGAAAAAGGACTTTATATTTTCCTTGATATTTTGTAGCTAGCTGGAGTTTCATCACAGCCTTGGCTTTCCTGGTTTGCTCTCTGCAAGTCCAGACTAATGCAGAGTATTCTTCCTTGGTGATGGTTCCAGTCCTCCATCTTTTATAGGTCTTCCTTTTAAGATGCAGGAGGTCTGCCAGTTCCCTGGAGAGCCAAGGGGGCTGCTGTGCCCTCCTGCTGCCTTTCCTCTGAGATGGGATGGACTTTGCTTGCGCATCCAGGATTGCTCCCTTGAGGAGCAACCACTCGTTCTGAATTCCCTTCTCCATTGGGTTGTGGCCTTTTAGGGCCTCTCTGACAAGCCTCCTTAGCTTGTCAAAGTCAGCTTTCCTGAAGTCAAGGACTTCTATACAACTGACTGACTTGCCAGCTTTATGGCAGATGGTGAAGGTGATCAGTTCATGATCACTACAACCCAGCTTCCCCTTGATTGTTAGGTTGCCAATTAGGTCATCCCCGGTTGCCAGTACGAGGTCAAGCAGTGCTTTACCTCTTGTCAGCCCACAGACCTCCCACGTCAGACAGAGGTCATCCACATATGAGAGAAAGCTTTGCAACCACTCGGATTTGGCCGAGTGCTCCTCCCATGAGATATCTGGGTAGTTAAAGTTTCCCATGACAACCATACATCGGAACTGTGTGGCCTCAGCCAATTCCCTGGTGAACTCCTGGTCGAGGTCCTGACTTTGGGTAGGGGGTCTGTAGTTGACCCCCACCATAGTATCCCCTGTGCCGTGTTCCCCACAGATTTTAACCCAGAGGGTCTCAAGTCATCCACCATGGGTGCCAATGTCAGCTTGCAGAGAGATGTAGCTTTTCTTGACATAGAGAGCTACGTCCCCGTCCCTTTTGTCCACTCGATCCCTCCTGTACAGGGTATAGCCATCTATACCTGTGGTCCAGTCATGGGCGGAGTCCCACCAGGTCTCTGTTATCCCAATGACATCATAGTTATTTGCATTCAGGAGGAGAACAAGTTCTTCCTGTTTATTCCCCAGGCTCCTGGCATTTGTGTATAGAGTAAGCCTCTTCCCAATGTTGGGCCCGGGCCCACTCCTCCACCACCCTTGCATCATTCCTGAGCCCATTCCTCCCATCTCCCTGCCGCCATCACATTGGCCTGGGCCTGCTGCAGCGGCTAGGCTTCTCCCCACCCTCAGGCCTGGTCCTCCCCTCCCCCCGCCACTATGCTGGGGAGAGGAGGAGCGGTCCTGGTCCCCAAGCAGCGGGAGGGAAGTGGAGAGTGGGCCCAGGGGTGGGGGGCATGGGGCTCCATCCCCACCCCCATCATTCTTGATGGGCAATTGGCTAGTAACTCTATGACTGTGCAAGGACTTCCAATTCTTCCTGCAAGTTACCAGAGCAACACTGATAGAGTCAAATTTGGGCAGTAAACCCTTACTAAGATTCAGGGGTCCCTGGCTTTGCCCATGACCCAGCAAATACATGCAGCTGGTAAGTTCTACGCCTAGGTTTTCACTGCTAAGTGACTATTATGGAAAATAGCTGATATAGGTAAGTGTACCACCATCAAGGACTATAAAGGAAATCTGAATGACACTTCCTTTTATTGATGTTGAATATACTATATCAATACTGAAGCTGAGGTATATATCCTATTATGCTGAAGTGCTCTTCACCAAGAGACCATATTACCATATTATGGCTACTTCGTGTTAGCCTTTGCTTCTCAACTTTATCCTAAGCCAACACATACAAGAGCTGCAAAACATCTGCATGGTCCAAGTATTACTTCTGAAGAACAAATAGACTACTCTTACTTTCTGGCATTAAAACTGCACCTTTCAAGTAAGGTTCTCAAAGCATTTGACAAAGAATGTTACCCATCCACATTTTGCTGATAGGCAAACTGTGGGACTCCGAGGTTCAGTAATCTTCCCTCCACCCCCTGCTCCCAAGGCACGCAGCAAATCAATCAGAATGTGGATTAAAATCCAGGTGTCCTGCATTTAAGTTCCATAACCTAATCATTAGCTTACATTACCACATATGTGTTTTTCCTGCTATGTTTAACTACAAAACAGCAATTTTCATCACACTCATCCAGCAATGTGCCTGAACTCTTGCCCTGAAGCATCCACCTTTAGGAAAGGGGATTTCAGACTCCATGGTCCTTGGCCTCTGCTAGTAATGTCAACAAGTGGATGAGAAGTGGACTGAAACCACCAATTCATTTCACACAATCATTGAATAGAGGTCAAAGTATAATGACTTTCTGTTACTACTGACCCAAGGCCAGATTAAAAGCAACCAAGAGGTGAAAGGTTTTGTATCCCATTCCTAACCTCCTGAGTTATTCAGTCCCAATGATTTTATGACTTTTGAGCTCCCAAAACAGCACCACAGTATAAAGTCCACCTAAAAACTATTTATGTAAATAGGTAAATGTTGCCAATGGCATCTTAAAAGAACAATAGGTCAGTTCAGTGCAGAAGTGTTAACTGGCTTAGTGATGTGGTAAATTATAGTCTCTAAAGATGGCAACATTTAGAGAAAAAGTAGTGAAACACCAGTTAGCACTTACTGTTCCTCTAAAAGTGCATATTACAGTGTCAACTTTATAAAGTTGGAAATTCCTTAGGAGCTGGATTTCAAATCAAAGTAACTCTTTTTTCAACTTCCTTTGAAATACCATGAATGTAATATAGCTCAGAGCTAGGTTAGGTGAAAAAGAAGTCCCAAAAATGTGAGCAACCCATTAGCACTTGCCAGGCCTTGTTGCAGCTCTGACCATATTCAGATGCCAGGATTCTGAATGGAGCTGTGTGGAATTCACTGGTTGCAGACAGTTCAGCAAATTCTTTTCCCTGCCTTGGTTCCATGAGGCGTAATTCATCTATACCCATTAATATCTTTGAAATCAGGGCAGAATCAGGAACAGGTATTGCTGAATATGTAATAAATGGAATTTACCTGTAAGCACATAGCCATGGACTAATGACGTTCAGTGATGTATCAGAAAGTATGACTAAAACTAATAGTAACAGGTGATTTTTGCTGCATACAGAGAACTTTACACCCAATATTCTAAGATGTGAGGTATTACTGCTAAGATATTTATGTTGCTGTGGGGCCCTAGCAGTACCAAACAAGGAATAGGATCCATTGTGTTAGGTGCTGTATTGACACCAGGTGAATGTCCTGCTCACAATCCAAGTTATATAGAGCCACAACAGAGAGCTCAAACTACGTAACTGGAGAGGAAAAGAAAGGCAAGGTAACAGTAAAAGGAAAAAGTTGTTATCTGAAACAAATTACCAGAGGTTTCAGCTCACAACTTCTAATTCTGATGCCCTTGAATATCAATGGGCAAGAAATAATAATATAACTTAGTTATACCACAATGCTCCTTTAATATAATCTTTGGTACAGACAGCTGAAAGAGACTCTACTCAGATGCTACAGAGCCCCTTGGGTGGTAGCACTGTGTGAAGTTTCAGCCTTAACTACTCCAAAATCAAGGTCTTCAGCACAGCTGTATGAGGCTCATCACTTTTGGTTCACAGACAATCAGTGAATTTTTTCTTGGTTCAGCTTTGCACATGTCCCTAATGTCCATGACAGACAAAAAGGTGTTTTCCCAACACTAAGTTCTGTGAGTCCTTACACTTCCTGTGAAGTGCTGCAGGAATGAGGTCTCTGAGGCACGTCCAAGAAAAGGCAGCAGTAATTCACTGTGTGAAAGATTATGGAATGAAAAAAGCTGAGAACCACGCATATACATGAGCTAAAAATTACCTGAAACTTTCCACAATCCAACTGGACTCACCTGAAAGAGTGGCACCACTTCAGACACGCTTTGTGGATCCAGAGGGTCTCGGAGAAGTATACACAGGTAATAGATAACTTTTTGCTGTAAAAAAATAAAATCAACAAATGTTATCAGAGTGTCCCTTACGTTATCATTAGAAGAGGATCTGGTTCAATTAAACTGGGGTAGGACATCTTCTTGAGATGACTTAGTATCCACAATTAAGATTTACAAGAACAATGTATTTTGCTGACAAGGATGCACAAAGTGTGTCCAAGAGGTGTTTTTTTCTTGCTTGCTATTTATGTTTTACCTTAGAAAGATCAGAAATGTCTTAACCCTATTCACTTTAATTGAAAGGGTGATGGTGATGTTTTTTTTGACAGACACTTCTTTCTCCAGAGTGTTCATCAAATACTGAGGTTCAATAGATACAACCTTCCTCCCTCCAGTGTTTAAGTGTGGCTAAAAACTCCCTTACTCTTACTATCATTTCACTAGTTCTCCTGTTATTATGGGGTTTGCTTTTCTTCTAAAATCACATCATGTTTGAACACGGCTGCAAAGATTTGTTCTGTCCTACAATGACTATGAAAATGTTGTCAGTGACATCACATGAGCGAACTCAGTTCTTCATGGTAGTGTTCAAATGCAGTAAAATGCAAAATACTGCGATGAAAACAAGATCATAGACATCAATTAGCCTTTTTTAAGGCAAATATGACCAATTTTAAAGATGTGCCAGGCTTCTTTCTCCACCAAAAGAAAACAAATAGAGTCCATGCTCAATGGTTTCTCCCTTTGCAGGACACCTTTAAGATCTGTAAGGTAGTGCTAAGTACTCCAGGGGGTTTCTCCTTCACTTTCCAGCTGACTTCTTGGATATCTCCTTTCAATACAACAGCAGTCTTCACAGAAAGTGTGGGGGGAGAAGGGGAAGTGTAGTTAAAATACTTTTCAGAAGAAAATGGAAATTCTCAGGTATTTTACCTCAGGCAGAGATCTGTTAGCTACTCACAAGCCAGGCACAACTAGATATAGTCTGGATTTGAAGGGAAGATCTTCAAGGAAATCCAGGGCAGTGGAAATGCTGTGCAGTATTGTATCTAATTATATTTTATCTCAAAACACCACAAGAGCCACTAAATGCAGCACATAGCAATGCTACACAAAAGCTCAAAAGCAAAATGGTTGGTATCTGAAGAAGTGCCCCTCAAGCCCTTGAAGCACCTTGCCCTTGCCTGTTTATAGGGAGGCATTAAGGCACCTCTCCATAAGCAGGGGTGTAGGCTGTAGCCGTATTGGTCTAAGGACATAGACAGACAAGGTTCTTTGGGTGACTCTGATATCTTTTACTAGACCAACTTAAACAGATGGAAAATAGATGGAAAAAAATGTTTAGCAAGCTTAAGTTGGTCTAGTAAAAGATATCAGATTCACTCAAAGAACCTTGTATCCATAAGCAGGGAACTCAGGTGGCTTCCCCCTCAACCACAGCTGTCTCCTGCTTTTCCCATTCAGCCAGACTCATTCTTGCTGTGAGAGGGGATGCTCCTGGCTGAGCAGAGAAAACAGTGCTTTTCCCACTCACCCAAAACTACCTTAAATCATTCCTTCTCCTGCACAGTCAAGGGTGGGACAAGGGGTGACGTGCGTTTCACCCAATGAAGCAGATTGGTTGTGTTGCGACAACATTGTGGCAGAGATGATATGCCTTACTTGACGATGACTTTTCCTTAAGTCTCCAGCTCCACTTCTACATTATAGAGCACTGGTGTTGCAACCTTCTAGAATACCTGCCCCTCCCTTCCCTTCACCCACACCTGAAACAAGAACAATTTTGTCTGTTTGCATACGAGATTTTAAATCTGAAAGAAACACTAAGAAATTGGGAAAAGCCTGATTTTCCAGAAGCGTTAAAAAAAAAAAATTGAAAGAACAGAAAAACAACATGAAATATACTGTGCTCTGACTTTTAATATATAAAATATCTCGGGTGTCTCTCAGAACTATTGAGCAGCACTAAGGCCTAAAGCCTGTCAACGGCTTTACATCAAGACTGAACCTGGTCTTTGTTTGCTCATTTAAACTCTCTCCAGCAGATTTCACAAAGGAATCAATGACAGAATAAGAAAGAGAAAAGGTATAAAAAAAAAAATGTGTTGATCAAATAATCAGAGAGAAACAGGGCTAGAAGAGACCAAAGGAGGTCTGTTAGTCCACTCCATTGCTCAAGACAGAAGCATCACTATTCAAACCATCTCAGCCAAATGTTTGTCTAACCTGCCCTTAAAACCTTCTACTGACAGTTTCTTCAGTCTCTCTAGGCAATTTGTTCCAGTGCTTAGCCACCCGCAGAAGTGGAAAGTTCTTCCTAATATCTAACTTAAATCTGCCTTGTTGCAATTTAAACCCATTAATTCTTGCCCTGTTCCTTATGGTCATAGCAAACAATTATTGTCACCTCCTTTTTTGTATTTGAACAATCCTATTCATATCAAATCCCTCCTCAATCTATGCTTCTCTGGACTATCTCAGTTCTTCCAACCCTTCCTCAGATGTCATGTTTTCCAGACCTCAGCCATGTTTGTTGCTCTTTGCTAGGCTCCTTCCAATTTGTCCATGTCTTTCTAGAAGTGCAGTACCCAAACGGGACAAAGTACTCCAAGTGGGCCCTCATCAGTACTGCAGAATCCCTTCCAGACTTACATGCCATGTTCCTATCAATATGTCTTAGTATGCTATCAGTTTTTTGCAACAACATAAATTTCTGACTCACAGTTTGCAATCCACTAACCCCCCCATGTCCTCTTCTGTACTACTGCAGCTTAACCAGTCATTCCCCAGTTTGTATTTGTACATTTGACTGTTCCACTTTAAGTGCAGTACTCGGCACTTGTCCATTCTGAACTGCATCTTAATATTTCAAACCTTTTTTCCCAGTACATCAAAGTAATTTTGTATCTTAACCCTGTCCTCCTAAAAACCTACTACCCCACCCAGTTTTATGTCATCTCCAAATATACCTCATCTACACTCAATTTCATCCTCCAAGTCATTAATTAAGATATTGAACAGGACTAAACCCAAAACAGATCTCTCCTCACAGTCTGACATTGAGCCATGGATGACTATTCTTTAAGCACAATGAACCAAATTCTAATGCACTCATCCCATAACCGTTTCATATAAGCAATACTTATTTAGCTTGCTTATAAGAATGTCATGGGAGACAATGTTAAAGACCTCACTAAAGTCACTCCATTGCTCCTGTCAACTTGTCATCATTGGTTTCACTACAAAGAAGTTGTTTCTGACACTATCCAAGGACCTGCTGGACTGTCTAAGCCAGTGATTCTCAACCAAGGAGCTGCATCACCCCCTGGGGTGCCTTGAGGAATCCAGTGTTAAAAACACTATCCTGCTGTGGTCTGTCCAAGTTCTCTACGACAGAAAAACTGGCCTATTTTTTCCATAGGCAAGAAACAAGTGAAAACAAAAAGCTGGCATTTGCCTATGGGTACTTTTAGTTTAATGAGAGAAGGGTGCCTTGAACCAAAAAGGTTGAGAACCACTGGTCTACGCACTGATCTGTTATTACCTTCCCAGCAGATGTCACAGTAACTGAAGACCCCTGCAAGCACCAGGTTGAAGAATTTTGATACTTTAGTTAGCTGTTTAAGGAGTCTTGACTACTACCTCCTACCAAAGGAAGCTAAGCCAGCCTTTGCCTCCTAGTCGGGCAGCTCATCTATTTCCCCCCCCACCCCACCATGACACATTACCTCTCCTGTTTTTTTCCTTTCAACTTAACCCAGAGACTTTCTCACTTTATTCTGGACTACTGATCAGGAATACATATCTTTAATATACGTAAGCAATGCTTCCCCCTTTTTTCCCCCTGCCTGTCCTTCTTGAACCAGTTATATGTATCCATACCCACATTTCAGTCATGTGGACTAGCCCATCAACTCTCAATTGTCCAAACTAGATAATAATTTTGTGTGTGTATGAAGACTTCTAGTTCTTCAACACCAGGCTCCATGTAGACTGTGACCAAAACCAGACAGGGCTGGTTATGAAGCTTGTCACTAGGAGAGGTGGGGAGGAAAAGAGAATTAAGAGAGCAGATGAATACTCACGATTCTTACTTTGCAGCTGACTCCAAGCTGTGGGGAGTAATAGATACACTAGAGGAAAGGGCTAGGATTCAGAGAGACCTCAGCAAATTGAAGAACTGGACCAAAAGAAGTCTCATGATGTTCAATAAGGACAAGTGCAAAGTCCTGCACTTAAGGACAGAACTATCCCATGCACCAGTACAGACTGGGGACCAACTGGCTAAGCAGCAGCTCTGGAGAAAAGGACCTGGGTGTTACAGTGGACAATAAGATGAATAAACGAACAGTGTGTCCTTATTGTGAAAAAGGCTAACCACAAATTGGACTGCATTAGTAGGAGCATTGCCATCAGATAGAAGGAAGTGATTATTCCCCACTGTTCAGCACTGGTGAGGCCACATCTGGAGTACTGCGTCCAGTTTTGGGCCCCCTCATTACAGAAAGGCTGTGGACAAATTCCAAAGAGTCCAGCAAAGGGCAATGAAAATGGTGTGGGGACACATGGCTTCTAAAGAGAGACTGAGGGAACTAGGCTTATTTAGTCTGAAGAAGAGAAGACTGAGGGGGAACTTAATACCAGCCTTCAACTACCTGAAGGGGGGCTCCAAAGAGGATGGAGGTAAACTGTTCTCAATGGTGGCAGATGACAGAACAAGGAGCAATGGTCTCAAGTTTCAGCAAGGGAAGTTTAGATTAGCTACTAGGAAAAACTCTCTCGCTGGGAAGGTAGTCTGGAACGATACAGCTGGGGATGGTCCTGCTCTGACCAGGGGGTTGGACTAGATGACCTCCTGAGATCCCTTCCAACCCTAATTTTGTGTAATTCCATACATGCAAGAATTTCAAGCATTGACAACAAAATTTGACTATTTCAATGTTAAAACATTTCCCATGTCCCTAAACATAAAGACATGAGAAAACATGCTGGACATTATACAAAAGAAAGGCTGTAAGTGTTTACCATGTAAATAGCCTCGTTGATCACCACATCCTTCACTTGGCTCATTTCAATGAAAGTTGTACTCTCCTTGCCTGAGGCATACGATGAGGTCATCTGGATGCCAAGTGACGCAATGACTAACAGGGACTCTTGGTCAATTTTCACAAAGTGCAGGTATACAATCAGGCCAATCAGAGTGATAAATATAGCTGCGGAGAGTACCATGCTGTTCTGTAATGAAAACCAAGCACAGACATATGTTCTAACCCTGCAGTTAACTGCAGGTGAGCAAAAGGCAGGGGTCTACACAAAGCATATTGCAGTATTGGAGCCAGTTTTCTTTTAGATATGGTCCTCTCACACATATACAATAACTGCATCTTGGTTGACTTACTGGACTGATGAGTGTCAGAGGGGGACGTATAACTGACCAGAGAGCTATATAAACTCTTCCCAAAACATTGGGTTATAACATCTAAGACAGCACATTATATAAATAGATTCTGATGAAGCTTTCCTGTCAGTATGCAATGATAGTAATGTGATGCAAGTATCATTACCCCTCTGTTACAGATGGGGAAAACAGAGGCACAGAGCAGAGTTTTGTATGGGCTTTGGCTAAAGCACAGGACTGGAAACACAGAGCTCAGCTGGATTATAACTCTGCTAAAACCAGTGTGGGTGATGTCGCTCAACCTTAATCTCTTTCTGCCTCAAATGCCACTGCACTATTTAGATTATGATGCTTCCTTTCTCCTGTGCTTTATCTGCAGACCATCACCCTATCCCCTGGAACACTGCTAGGCTTGAGTTAAGAAACGTTGATTATTTCACTAAAAAGTGAAAACCATGTTGGTCCTGCCTCACTTTATGACACTGCCCAAGATGAATGAGCCCTGGTGGCAGTCTTCAAGAAGAGCAGCCCGACATTATTGCTCAAGCTGCTCTGTTGGGAAAAGGCCTGTGGGCAGATACAGATCATGCATTGCACTAGGAGAAAGGTGGAAGAATAAAATTATTGAGACTTGTAAAAAAAAAAAAAATCAAGCTAAAACATGCTGGGGTGACTGCTGGCTGAGATTGGATTCTTTTTCAAAACAAGTTCCCATTTTTTCCTCCAACAAGCAGTTGTGAGTCCTTCAGTAAACCATTTTTGACAAGAGCAATCTTGCTAATTTTCACTCTTATCTCTCCCTTTCTCAGAAAGATTGTGGAGAAAGTTGTTTTGAGGCAAATCTAGCATCAGATATAGTCCCTAGACTGCCTCAATCAGGTTTTGGCTTGGTTATACGGTACAGAGATTACACTTATCTCACTGGTTGTTCATCACCTCCCAGCAATGGGCAAAGACCAGACAGTTATGCCAGTTCCTTTAGATCTGTTAACAAGCCTTTGAAATCTTTGACTACCAGGTGTTGTTGACTCACTTGTGCACCCTAATTAGGTAAAAGATACCGCTAGTGCAATGCCATTCTTTCTTATAAATATCTAAGGATGAATCTTAGCCATTACTCATCTGCCCCAAGAAATTGTTCTCGTAGGACTTCAAACATACCCTGTTCTCCTCCAGTGTGTGTTTTCTGGACTCACAAGAATGTCAAAGCACCTCTCAGTGCACGTACATGTTCTCTGCCCCGAAGGAACTTATAAACGACAAAAGAAAATCTCAAGGCAGTTTGGGCTGCTGCACGTGCCATCCAAAACATGGCTGGTACCTGGTGCAGTCTCCCGGTCAGCAGAGAGCTATGCATCTTGTTTTCATGGGCCTGACCAGGCTCACGGTAATAGCCCATCTTGCCCAAAGGGTGACAGTCTCTCAGCTCTCCAGTAAGGGCAGTGACTCCTTATTCTCTTTGCATGGCCATCTCCCAGACCAGGAAAGAGCCTCTGGCTGGGGAGGAGGAACCTGGGCAAGTGTGGCACTGTCTTCCTCTCACCCCACGCACATTTGCAGGCAGAATTTCACTGGTCAATGTCTACAGGCTTCCCTGACTCATTCAGGGGGCAGCAGATACTGGCCGGTATGCTCTACTTTGTGTTTCCTTGTTACTAACCTATGACCTCACTTCCTTTCCTGTTTTCTCTTAATTTATCCCCCTGTACTTAACTGATGTGTCCCCAGTGGCCTCCCTTTTAAGGCAGGCATACAGTATTCGTGGTAGGGTTATGTCAATGATCTTTCAGCACATCAGACAGGCCCACCTCTGACAGCCTCAGTTATCGGCTCCTCTGCAGAGCTGTTGCCAAGGGTGCACCTGGCACATTTCAAGGACACCCACGACACCAGCCTGCAGTCCCTATTCTGCCACCTCCAGAACCTCCTCCTCACCTTTTCTGTTACGCGCTGCTCAGCCGTGGCACCACCAAGCCCTGGGACCTCTCAATCAACCTCCTCCTGGTTCTGGCCAATCTGACCACCTACCGGACCAGGCCGGGGTGGGGGAACCTACGAAAGCGTGGAGCTGTCTTCTTATCACCCCTCTGCTCCCATCTCTGGGCAGAGTTTCACCAGTCTGCATCCACATGCTCCCTCAACTCATTCAGGGGGCAGCAGGCACTAGCCACCATGCTGTGTGCCACGTCCCTTTCTAGATCCCTTTGTTATTAACCTGTGACCACCCTCCTTTCCCCATTTTCTTTCTATTTGCCCCCCGTATTCAGTTGTTAGGGGCACGAGAGGCCTCCCAGATTGAAGGGGCCTACAGCAGCGGTTCCCAAACTCTGACAAATTACACACTGCCAATTTAAAACCATACAACCTTAAGTACTACCATAACATTTTTATCATATAAAGTAATGATAATAAATCTGTTAACGTGTACCACTGACAGGTTGCCCACGTACCACTGGTGGTACCCGTACCACAGATTGGAAGCCCCTGGCCTACTTTTCTTAAGGACCCACGGTTTTCTCAGCGCAAGAAGAAAGCTCTGTTCGCTTTGAAGGAGCTTCTTGCATCAGAGCCTCGCACAGGTCCTAGTTACCTGTCCCCCGCCCTCCCGGCCCCTCCCCCACAACACACCTGAGGTCTGACCTGCAAGGTGCTCAGACCCAGCCCCCTCTCACGCCCCCGTAATATGCCGTCCTGCTGGCCTGACGTGCCTGGGAAGCTAAGCAGCATCAGGTCCGTTCTGCGCTTGGATGGGAGACTGGTACTCTCAAGGGTCGCGGTACCTGGGTGAGCACGAAGAGCCAGTATGCCGCCAGCCATACGGAGCAGGTGGCGGCGCTGAGTGAGCGGAGTTGCACGGGCTGGCAGCGCACCGAGAATTCGCGGCAGGACGCGCTGTGCTGGCGGCACTGCAGTGCGATGCGCTCCCCGCGCTCCTCCATGCCGAGGCCTCCCGCCGCCCAGAACGGCCCGCCCCTCTAGCCGCGTCCGCCCCGCAACTCTATGGTAAGGTACTTCCGGGAGCCTGCGGAATTCCGAGCGGCCTTGACTCCGCCCCCCGCCTAGGGACGTTCTAGCGACGGAATCCCGCCCCCACGGAGTGACGCACGTGGGTTCCGAGGACAGGCGCCACGTGGAGCTCGCGTGCCAGGGCAACCGTAGCCCTGGTCGTGGCTAGTCGCAGTCTCTGGGCGCGGGATCCACTGGCACCGCGGGAGTGAACTGACCCCAATTGAAAATACGTAGTGCAGGCGGCGGGGGAGCGGGGCTCTGTGCAAGGCTCACGTGAGCCTCTGAAACCTCGCGCTTGGTTTTGCCAAGCGCGTGCTAGGAGAGAAGGAGTAAATAGCCCCTCTTGCAGGGCGGGGTTCTCATTCCGGGCTGTGCCAGTGCTCCTGCTGGGACCAAAGCTGGGCGTCCCCTGCCTGGAGAGGCTTGCCCCCTTGCTCAGGGTCAGACCCGTTGCTATATTTGGGGTTAGGAAGGAATTTTAGCCTATGATCAGATAAGTAGGATTGGGAGGGGGAGTTGGGATTTGCCTGTCCTTTGTAGGGGTGGTGGCCCTGTACAGGGAACTCCAGCATATGTTGACATTTCCTAGAAGCAGGGTGTTTGGTTGCTGCTTTCCCTGCTTTATATGTGGCAAGTTAGGGCATGGGTTGTCAAGCAGGGGTACGTGTACCCCCGGAGGTACTTAAGAAGGCCCTAGGAGGTATATGTGGGTGCGGGAGGACGGAGTGCTGTCATGCATCATCCTCTGCTTGTGCACAGGTGCTGCCCACGCAAAAGGAGATCTTTTGCAGTCTTTTCTCCAATGCCTGATGTATGGTGTTTGTGCCCGAAAGCTTGCAATTAAAGAATTTTTTTTGCAAAAATATAGTTGGTCTAATATCATTTGTACCATGAGTCTTAATATAATGAACATTAAATCTGCCATTGCACAGTTTCTCCTGCATACCCCCCAGAGATGTTTTGCATACCCCCTGGCACCCCCTGGTCTAGATGACCTCTGGAGGTCCTTTCCAGTCTGACTTCTCTATGATTCTGTGAAATGCTTTCAAGGGTGCTGTGGGGGTTCCATGCTGTGCAAACATGATTCACAGGATAAACCCAGAGATTTCCAATAGCATTAAAAACCTTCTGCCCTGTTGTGGTCTTCCTAATATTTTTTGCAACTGCAAAATTGCTGTCTTGTTTTCCTGTAGTCAAAAAAACAAAACTGACTTGGCATTTTCTGCAGGATGCCACAACTCTAGAAAGGTTGAGAACCACTGCTCTAGGAAATCAATCCTAAAGCGAACATATATTCACTCCAACATAAGATTCTGGGAAAATCTTTTTCAGATCGGGGTGGCCAACCTGCAGTACAGGTGGTACAGGCAGCCTCTGTGAGCGGTATGCAGCAGACTGGTGAGGGAACAGGCAGCACGATGTCAGGGCAGCATATTAAGTAGGGAGCACAGAGCAGAGTGCAGAAAGAAGATTGGGCAAGGGAAAGGGATTGGAGTGGCACTCAGGGCTTAATTTGTGGCGTGCCTGTCAAAAAAGTTGACCTCACTGTCCTAGACTAAAAAGCTGTTTTAATTAAAGTGCTGCTGCATCTTGTGTATCAACGTCCCCGCACTTAAAAATGGTAGCGGGGCACTTGAACTAAAGCCCATTGGATGAGCTTTAGTTCAAGCACCCCACCACTGTTTTCAAGCACAGGGATGCTGATACCCAAGATGCTGGAGGCTGTTGGAGCTTGGTAATTGCCACGCTCTGATGTGCTGGAATTACAGTGTGTCAGAGCAGCCTCCGCACTCATGTACAGATCCCCTTGATTGCTGTCACTGGGAGAGTAAAATATCCTACAAAGAATCCCACTATGGCTGCTGTTGTGTTTGTCCAGGGGTCCCTATGAAAAGGAAAACTGGCCCCAATACTGTAATATACTTTGTGTAGACCCCTGCCTTTCATCACCATTTCCGTTGGGTTAGAACATGTCTCTGCTAATTTTTCATTACAGAACATGGTGCCCCAGGCAGGAATACTTATCACTGTGATCAGCCTGATGGTGTCCCAAAGCCTGAAGAACCTTTGGCTAGGAATGTCTGCTGATGCAACAACAATGGGAGTGGAACAGAACAGGGCTGGGGGGGGCCTGAAGGATCAGTGCCAAGACAGCGCTGGGCATGGCAGCAGGTGAAGGCTGGCACTAGCTGAAAACTATGGCCTGGACTGGATAATAATACAGGTAGCTGCTGAGAAGATGGAACAGGAATTTAGAAGAGGGAAGGGCACACGGGATAAACTGAGGAAAGGAAATAATCATGGAGAGAGAAATGGAAAGAAGTAGAGAAAATTAAAGTGAGTAGAAGGAAAAAGGGGCAGCTTTGGGGAAGAAATTCAAGTAGAAAAATAAAAGGGAACCCAAGTAACAAATTTTGAATGGAGAGAGTAAGGTGGGAGTTGCAAGAGATGAAGAAAAAATTAGGTCCTAGAGATAGAGGGGAACCAGTAATGGGGGAGGAAAAGACAAGAATAGGGGATACTAGGAGGGTGGTAGGGGGAGAGATGAGAATAAACAAGAACACAGAAGGAACGGAAAAGAGGAATGAGGAAATACTGGATGATGACAGTGAAAAGAAAAAAATACTTCTTTACGTTTAGGTATAGTTGTAACGGGAAGGAAGAGAGGCAACACCCTATTTCTGGGTAACACCCGATTTGCCTAAACCCCATATCGGTCTCTATACTTTGTATCTGTAGTGAGCCTTTTTCCGTGAAGCTACTGGATTTGACCAGTGAAGTCTGGGAAATGTAGCAGTGCGCTTGTGAGGAGGGGGACAGATGGGAAATCAACTGGGAAGGGAAGGTATTCGTAAGTCAGGGTAAGTATGAGAGAGTGTGCGTGCGCATGTGTGTATGTGTGTGTAAAAAAGATAATGAGGGGGGAATTTTTTTTTAATCTTATTCAAGGCCAAATCAGTTCCAAATTCAATTGGGCAAAATTCCAAAATTTGCCCAAGCCAGTTCACTTGTCAAGTCTGTATGGCTCTACCACCCCACAAGTCTCCTCCTTCCCAGACCCAAACGCCTGGGGCTTCACCAGGGGCATCCTATCTGCAATCCCCCTGGCATTGAGGCCTTGGGGTTCACATGCCCCCCACCCCCCTTGATCTTAGCCAAAATGAATGAATGAATTCTTCCTGCACCAAAGCTTGTCTGCAAGGCAAAATTAGTTTGGAGTAAACTATCCTGTAAATGGCCTGCCCAACTCCTGCTCACTCGGAAAAGGGGGGTAAAACATCTTGCTCAAGGGCACTCCTAAGACCCCAGCTGTCTGAACTGAGGAAGAGGTGGGTGGGGGTGACCACGACCAACCAGCCATTCAGCTCTCCAGAGAGCACAATGCCTTGAGCCATATCCTTTCCACAGAAAAGGCAAGCCCAAACCATCCCGGGGGGACGTCGCTCTCCGGTGGGTGCGGTGACCGGAGAGAGGGGGAAGCTCTCGGGTGAAGCCCTGGGGGCCATGGCTGTGCTGGGCCCGCCACAAAGGGAGGCCTTCCCCATTGTCCCCGCGCTGTGCCGGGCGGGGGGCAGCCCCGTCTGTGGGGGCGCGGGCAAAGGCGGGGGTGTGCGCATGTGGATGTAATTGTGTGTGGGGGTACGTACGTGTGCGCGCGGGTG
>NW_017728947.1:46394395-46432334 GCF_001723895.1 Crocodylus porosus | reverse complement strand
CGCGGCTGCCGGCGCCGGCCGGGAGCGGGGAAGCGGCGCGGATTAAAAGGCGCAGCGCGGCGGCGGTCGCAGCATCAGCATCAGCATCGCTCCCGTTGCGTCCTCCTCCGGCATGTCCCTGCGCAGCGGCTTCGCGCGGCTCCTCCGCAAGCAGGCGGACGCGGCGCTGCAGGTGCCGAAGCCCGGGCACTCCGTGGCGCTGGTCGGCGCCCCCTTGTCCCGGGGCCAGGTGAGCCGGGCGGGCCGGGCAGTGGGAGCGGGGCGCAGCCACGTGCGGCCCCGCGCTCACGGCTCCGCGATGTCTTTGTGTTGCAGAAGCGGCGCGGCGTGGAGCACGGCCCCGGCGCCATCCGCGGCGCGGGGCTCACGCAGCGGCTGCTCGGCCTGGGTAAGCCCCCGGCCCCCGCGCCGCCCTCTCCGCTGGACCCCGCTGCCGGCCCCGCGCCCGGGCTCCGGCCACGCCGGCCTAGCACAAAGGCAGCGGCGCGCTGCCCCAGAGCCGGGACCGGGCCGCACTCCTGCCCTCGCTTGTAGCTTTGGGGACCTGCCCTGCCGCCGGGGTGCCTCGTGCCTGCCCAGGCAGCCCCTGACTTCTGGTCGCCCAGGTGTGCAGGCCCGCAGGGGAGATGCGTCCCACCCCGTCTACCACAAAGCGGGGTGTTCAGCCGCACCATGCCTATTCTGGGCATGCACTGGGCTTGGTGCAGGGGCACACTGCACAGTTTAAAGTAAAACGCTGGGTTTTTTGGGGGGGTGGGTGTTTCACATCTGTAAGCAGCTTGGTATTTTACTGCTGCTTAAATCCCTGCAGCCCTCTTGAGCTGCTTGGATGGCAGGTTTCACAACAGAGTCCTGCCCCGTGCTGGGGAATTATGCACGTAGGCATCTTCTGGTTGCTGAATCATAACTGAGTATCTCCTTGGAGTGGCCCAGGACAGCTCCCACACTGTGCGTCCCTTCTTTGTTGGGTGGTGCCTAGACATATGCTACCCAGCCCCCAACCGAGTCATTATGGCAGACTCGAGTGGGGATGTTGAATTTTAACGTACAGAGTCTTTGATGCGGCCATGAAAGAGGAGGAGCAGGAGGGGACTCAAAGAGGACTGGCCACTCTGGTACCATAAAGTAAAAGCAGGTCCAGAGGCTAGAGAGATTCAAGTTACCAAAATTACTGAAACTGAAGAATTGCCAGTTGTGCAAGGAGAAGATAAAAGTTTGGGAGGTAGCAGAAAGGAAAGAGCAGGCAGCTGTTTATAATGATGGACATCTAACACATGACTGCAATGCTTCTTGCCTGTAGTCAGCTCTGGGGTCTCCTTCAAATAGCTTCGGCCTAATAATTGTTATCTTGAAACAGAAGGAAAAATGTTTGCATGACATTGACAACTAATAATGTCAATGCCACAGGGGGAGAGCATCAAATTGTTTCTTGACACTGGAAAGACAAGAGATTATGATAAATTAGTTAAATTAGGTAAAGTAGTTAAAGTGTAGTCTGACCAAGTTGTATGTTTAAAACAAAAAAGGCTAAGTGAATAGTGAAAAAACAGATCTTCTGGTTTTTAGCTGCGGAGCTAGGGAGGAATTATTAAATGTGACTTATCTCTGTCTCTCACAAATATTAAAAACTTCTTCCATGGTTTTTGTTTTCTTTTGTTGATAACATACTAACAATCAGCTATTAGGTAAAGGCACCATAAAAGCCCCACTGAAGCGCCTGATTGATACAGTTGTTGGGCAAGTCGTGTCCAACTAACACGATACCTATCCTGAGCGTGCACTGGCTTGGTGTGGGGGTTGCACAGCACGGAGTTTAAAGTAAAACACTGGGGGGTGGCTTGGGGGGGGGGCAGAATTTACATTTGTAAGCAGCCTAGTGTCATATTGCTGCTTAAATCTCTGCAGCCCTCTTGATGAATAGTCAGGTGGTGCATAGATTGCTATAGATCCTGTTGTGAGAGGCCCTCCTGAAAAACAGCGATAAAACAACTCCCCTGTGCATGCTGGCTAAATTTATCTGGTAGGAAGGAAGTAGCAACCTAGCTTTTTGCCCAGTATGGGGCTATTATCAATCAGACAGTATGGGGCTATTATCAATTAGAAACTGGACAAAAGCTGACAGGATCTCTCTGCATGTACAATATTGTAAGCTTTATTCTTCCATGTCCCTACCCCCCACCTATCCTCAGCTGCTATTTCCTTTGTCTTTCGTTTCTGCTTCTCTTTCAAGTACTTCTAATGTTGCAGATGCACTTCCCTCCCATCACTCTGTACTAAGGGATAATTGGGCGCACAGCACTGTTACTTGTGTGGCTACTTTTCTGTACTCGGATTTTGCTACCAAACTCCTGATTCTACACAAAGGAAATTTGAGTGAACAAATTAAAATTCAGTCTATTCCAAGATCTTGAACCTCTTCTTAGTCACAGCTGGCCCTACTGTTGTGTCTTACAGTGTATGGGGATGTAACATTGACAGTGGGAGCATCCCCGTAAAGAGAGGTAATTAATAACCCTTAACTAAGAGAAATGTATCTCGGGGAATAAGCCCTGCATGAATAGACTTCTGAAGCATTCTGTATCCATACATAGCACTTTCTCTTTGTGCATGTGCAGGGTGAATGTTAAAGCTACATTTGCAATATTTAACATTTGTCTGATTTTTTTTTGAGCTAGCCAGAGCACACAGATCGGAGAGCTCAAGTGTCTCAAAAGTAAAGTGGTAGTGGAAGATGGCTTTTGGGTGGTCAAGGATGGGTAAAAATGGGCATCTTCTCTAGAAGGATGCTGCTACTTTCTCCTGCATCAATAACATGAATTAACAAAATATACTTTTAATATAAGACAAGTGGTGGTTTTTTATTTTATTTTTAAGGCAAATTAAGGTCCCCCTCCTTATTTAAAATACAGTATTTATTACTTACTTATATATAAATCTGTGTCTCTCTGTCTTGTTTTCCTTGGCTTGAATATAAAACAAATAAGGATTTCTATATCACTGCCCTCAAGCATTTTTATAGCTCAAAGCTTTATTTCCCTTCCACTACAAGGGGTGGAAGGGAAATAAATCAGGGAGTAGTGTGGGGGTGTAAACCTGATGGAAGAGTAAAATTTCATAGCTGGGAAAGCTCTAAATCATCCAGCAAATCTCCCTTTCGATGCAAATACATTTATCTATGGGAGTGTGTTACTTCTAGGCTCTGGCTATCTGCTACATTGGAACATAGAAGCAGCATCAAATGCTCAATGTGATTAAAACTAGTATGAACAATTTCCTCTTCTGCAGGTCCACCTTCATTCCAGAGCTGATGGTGGGTGTGGGGTTTTTTGGTTTGTTTTTAGAACTTGCTTGTGTCTGGCTTGGGGCCTGGCTGGCTTAAAAAATGGTCTGACCAGAACTACTTATAGTGGGGTGGTGGATAGCAAGAACCTTAGAATTCCTTGTCTGTAGTCAGGGGTGTAGGTTGTAGCCATGTTGGTCTAAGGACATAGGCAGACAAGGTTCTTTGGGTAAATCTGGTATCGTTTATTAGACCAACTAAGTAGTTGGAAACATTTTTCTTGGCAAGCTTTTGGGCTTAAAACCCCTTCATCAGGCTGAGGAAGCATCTGCAGTTGGTGTGTGCTCTTCCTGGATGGAATGAATAGTAAAGAAGCCAGAGGCTGGTGTGCATGCAAGCAGTCAGTGAAGATGTAAATTGAGGAGTCAGTGGGTGAGACAGGCTGGGGGGATCTCCCCCTCAATATCAGTCACTGAAGGTGGGGATTGCTATCCCTTCTCTTCTCTCTTAATCTCTATGCTCAGTCTTACTAAAATCATAAATAGGACATCCCGGCAGTCCCATCACAATCTTCCAAGCTTCCTTTTTACCAAGTCCTGATCTGCCCCTTATCTTTCCTCTCTTGAGGTACTACTGCAAGAGTTGAAGGGGGCTGCTGCTGCAGCCACTTGGTGTGTTATTCCCAGATAGCTAGAAAACACTCCTGTTCAGCTGCTCATTTGTGCTCCTACTTAGACACAGGATAGAGCTAAGGGTCGGGGCATCCCTAATCGCACTCAACTTGGTCAGAGACAACAACTAAGTTCTCTAGCAACAGACTTGAACCAGAGAGAACAGAATCTACTAAACTGCATACATGGTTTCAGGAGCCAGCTCAAAACTGGAGGGGTAGACATAAGAACTAATACACCAGAATCCAAAGTATCCATTCCAGAACAATAGGTAAGGTTAGTTGAGTCCTCTGTCACCAGTAATTTTGGAGGCTGGCTGAGAATTGTGAAAGGCTGTCCGAGCTTGCAAGTCCTTACAAACAACTCGGTGGTATCTGTTTCTCTCTTGGCTATACCCACTCTAACGGCAGTTGGTGTCTTGTAGGTTTCCCAGAAAAGTGTGGAAATTGGGGGCACGCAGCCACTGGCACAGAGCAAAGAAAGGGGGACCCTGGCATGGAAGGACTAGGAGAATATACAGAGTCTCTGACATGGGGGCAATAGGGGAAATATGTGGCATGTGAAGAAGGGGACATGTAGGACACAGGGCCTCTAGCATGAGGGGAAACTGGGGGATACATAGCACCTCATGTGGAAGGGTGTTATAGGTTGTTCCTGAAACTGGGGTGGAACATGGGGAATTTGTGCAGGCATGCAGGGAGCTTGGCTTAGAGGGAGGATAAACTTTCACTGTCAGTGGTGTGTGTCCATCTGAGGGAAGTACAGAAAAATGAACCATGACACTATCCCATGGGCTTGAATAAGCCTAAGAGGTGTTTCATGGGAGGCTGTAGGACTTAAAGGTCTTTGACCTCTCCAATCAGTTACCAGTTCAGCACAGATCCCAATTAGACTACTTTTGCCGAGCCCTTCATAGTGGTTTTTCAGTCCCCTTTCCTAAAAAAAAAAAAAATGAAAAAAACTAGTTTCAAATCTTAGAAGTAGCAGGTGGCTTAGCTTGAGCTCCCACAGCCAAGATTTGTTGTTTGGGGGGCCAGGAGGTTCCACCCCTTCCATCTCTGCTAGGTCCTTGCTTATCTAATCTCGCATAGATACACAGGTCCTTTTGTTAACTTCAGTAAAACCGCACCTGAGCTGCAGAGTTTACCCAGATTTTTTGGTCTGAACCACTTCAGTGAGGACTAGCTGTGAGGTTTGGGTCTGGATGCTAGCTTCCCATTTGGCTAGACAGATAAAAGGGGACATGTCGGGGACTTTCTTGGAAGACGAGTGGGAAGGAAAAATTGCCAGTGAAGGTGGCTTCCAGGTTAGGCTCCTGAATGATATAGCAGGAGAGTTGGACTTGGAGCCCTGCATGATAGCTCCTCAGCACTGCAAGAAGACAGCTCAGGAGCACATAGAAAGGGAATGGAGCTGCTAAGCCTCAAAAGTGTGGAGCTTTGCTCATATCTGGCTTAGAAGCCTCTATCATCAATCACTTCCTGCTTTTCCAAACAGCAATTTATCTTTTCTGTCCCCAGTGCTAGTAGTTGAACATGTATTCTGATCATCTTTGGATTGCAAGCTAGCTGCTGGGTTCCAAAAAACCCTGTTCTGGTCTGGAGGTCGTTGGAACATGACCCCCCCACCCCAGCATCATTTATTCTACCCCTGAAGTCAGTTTGAGCAGAGAAATGTGAATATTCAAAATGGCGCATTTACACTTGCAAAGAAACGTAAAGTCCGAGTGGGGAATTTACTGTTCACGTGACTGTGAACTTTATAACCCAATTTAGATCCCTTCTTAGCAACCTATCATCAGAGCTCAGCGTGTTAAGCTCTTCAAGCTTTTCCAGGATCATAAAGCCAGTAGAAAATTGGAGCCTACTGCTTTAAGAATTTATTTAAAATCTGTTTCTAGTTTCATTTGTGAATATAACTTCTCAAGCTGTGTCTCTACACACATTGTTCTTTTCCCCCACTCTAAGTTCACTAGTACAGCTACTGGTGAAAGCAAAGGTTAGAACACTAATACATACAGGGTTCTGGGTGGCTTCTAGAATTGTAACTGGTTTATCCATTATGTACACCGTGGATTTCTGCAACAAGAAAAAATGCTGTTAACCACTGGGTCCTTGTTTGCCTGTTTACTTCTGACCACTGAAACTCTGTCCTTTGTGAGCAACAGCGGAAATTTTTCAGAAAATAACCAAAGGCCCCAGTGTAATTTGATCTGTGATCATGGCCACTGTGTCCTACTGTACAAAGCAAAAGTGTGAGTACTGTTCTTCCACCTCCCTGTTTATTTAAGGGATTGTCTATATTGGAAAGCTCATCTATTGTCAGCTGTACAATATGAGTCAAGTAACACCTTATTCTCCTCCTCCTGCCCCCCACAGTAACTCTGTACATAGCTATACTTACATAAAAGGCTTATAATGGTGCAGAATCCTGAACTGGAATAAGTTGTTCCCCTACCTCCTGCTTTTCACTCTCTCTTCTTTTCCCATTGTTAAAAAAAACCCAAACAAAACAGTTCTAAGATGTAATGCAGTATACTAGACTTTTTTTTTTTCCAAGCCCTGTAATATATATGGCTGTACTAATACAACTTTCAATACAGACCAGCCATAAGTGGTACTAACTTCAGAGATGAGCTGTGACCTTGCAGATATTAGCAATCAAAGTGCAAACACTCAAAGGGAGTCAGAATGCTCACTAAGTAACTCTGTGATTCTGTGGGCCCCTTTTATTCCTGGAAGGGTCTTTTTGCTTGCTTATTTTTTAAAATGGAACTGGCTTGTCACATGTCCCTTGCTGGGAGATTGAGAATTATGTCTGCTTCAAGAACCTTGGGTTTGTTTTACTTGGGCCTTGTCTGTATTCATAGTTTTTGTTTGTTTGTTTGTTTGTTTTTTGGGGGGGGGGTTGTTTTGTTTGTTTTTTAATCCTAATTTAACTTGAAATTAGATGAGTGGATAAACTAACTAGGGAAATGCATTGTCGTATTCTTAATCCAATTTAAATCTGTCATATTAATTCAGTTTAAGATGATCTTCCAAGGTAAACTAAATCAGGAAACTTTATTTCCTGACTCTGTTTAGTCCCTCCCATGATTTTACAAAGTGGATATATGAGGCCCAAGAGCTAAATAACCATGAGTTGGTTTTTTTGGTTGCATCTTTTTATACCAAAGTATTTTATAGAAGTAATGGATATGAATAAAATATAGATGAATTTTACCAATTGTTGAAATGCAGCCATGTCTGAGACAAAATGCAAAAGCAAAGAATAGGGTGTCTGATTTGAAGTGTAAGGAAATCTGAAGGATGTTTGACGAGGGGGCAGAATTTTAATTACCAGCATTCTAAACCAGATTTTAGTCTGCTCCTTGTGGTATACTGAAGGGTATGAAATCTTTATAACCATATTTGTTGGTTGAAACTTTGGGTTTGCATCCCATCTGAAAGGCTTAGGCTTATGGGACCTGGAGAGAGTTGGCTCAAGCGTAAGTTCCACCTCTTACCACAGAGGTGCAGGGGTGCAAGCACCCCTGCAACAGTGCATAAAGGGTTATTTTTAGAAGGAAGAGGCAACTCTTAGTCACAAAACTATTGGATGCAATGCCAGGAATGCTAGCAAGGGACGTTTTAGGTTAGATATTAGGAAAAACTTTCTCATTAGGAGGGTAGTAAACCACTGGCACCAACTACCCAAAAAGGTTGTGAAATCTCCATCCCTGGAGGTGTTTAAGACCCAGATAGACAAAGCCTCGCCTGGGATGATCTAGTTGGGGCTGGTCCTGCCTTGAGCAGGGGGTTGGACTAGATGACCTCCTGAAGTCCTTTCCAG
This sequence comes from Crocodylus porosus, assembly GCF_001723895.1. Lineage (NCBI taxonomy): Eukaryota > Metazoa > Chordata > Crocodylia > Crocodylidae > Crocodylus > Crocodylus porosus. The sequence continues at coordinate 46,424,552 of NW_017728947.1, read as the reverse complement.
CCCTAATTTTCTATGATTCTATAAATTGGAATCAACTGTTGGAAGCCAACTTTCACTGTTTTTCTGAAGGATCTATCACTACCTTTTGTTGCACCACTGTTGGTTTTTTTGTTTGTTTTTGTTCATTTTTGATGTGACAAAGGATAGCAACGTCTGTTTGCTCATAAATGAGACATCGGGCAAAGTCGTTTCCATGCTTAGTGTGAACTGTAATCCATTCTCACTTGATATATTTTTATTTTTACATAATTTTGTTACCTGTGAGGGGTGGATGGTATGTTGACTCATGTAACTGTCCAGAATGCTGTGCTTTTTGCTTAGTTGTAATTTGATGTGAGAGTAATATCCCTACTTCGGAACATGTTGCTTTGCTGGCTGTAAGTTTATTGGAGCATGAATTGAGAAGAGGAATTGAATGCCCAGGCAGAGGGGCTTGTCGGTTACATCCTGATGGAACATGCCGAGGTTGCATCAGAATAGTCTGATGTGATACAATACTGGTATGTAAGTACTTCCCCTGAGACTCCGTCAATATCCAAATGACTCAGACTTCATAGGTCATATTTATAAGGGTTGGAAATGTGATGAGCCAGAAGACATTAGAATTTAAGGGCACCTTTTGAGATGAGTGAGTCTGGCTCCTAGTTGGCTCTTTTTGGTCATATGGGTGGGCAGAAGATGATTTTAAATGGTTGCTGATGCAGAAATGTTATGTCTTGAAACTAGATCTCACAAAGGTAAAAAAGAAAAAACCAAAACCCCAGGGAGCAGTGTGGGGCTGTAAACCTGATGAAAGAGTAAAATTTCATAGCTGGGAAAGCTCTAGTACAGTGATCTCCAAAGTGGGGTGCGCAAGACAATCCATTGGGGTGCGGGAAGAAAATATTAAAACTTCTATTTGTTTTTATTTTTTATCTAAAAAATAAGAAAGAAATTAAACTTTATTAATATTTAATATACGGATTGACACTGGTGCCCTCACTCGGTCTGTATGTCAGACGGTCACGTGTCACATACGATATGCGAGTAGTACATGTATATAATTTATAAATAAATAAATATACATATATTGGGGGTGCATGCTCAAATTTTTTACTGATAGGGGTGCGCGATCAAAAAAGTTTGGAGACCACTGCTCTAGTAAACCATCCAACAAATCTCCTCTTTGATGCAAATACATTTATCTACAGGAGTGTGTTATTTCTAGGCTCTGGGTGTCTCCTGCATTGGAACATGGAGGCAGCATCGAATGCTCAATATGATTAAAACTAGGGTGAACACTTTTTTTCTCTTCTGCGGGTCCACCTTCATTTCAGAGCTGATCACACGATCTCCCATGTTACGCACCTGGGTGCCCTACTTTTACATCATGCAGAACAGCATCTTCTTGTTAGTGAAGATTTTCTCTGCTTAGCTTGGTGGATTAAATCTGTCAAAATAGGTGCCCTTACCCAGTGGTCAAAATGACTCATGCATTTGACAAAGAACTGACTAAGGCGTAGGCATGCAAGTATCAGGTCAGCAAACTGCTGTTTTATAAGCTATTATGTTCTCTTATTGTAAACTGCTCTGAGCCTTTAGGAAGGGCAGCCTTTCAATACCTAAATAGATTAGCAGTGCCCCACTATGGCATATCTGTTACCAGAAAGCAACATGGATCTGTAGGCTCCCTATCTAGTTGGAGGATAGTTGCATCCAGTAAGCCCCTGCTTTGTATAGGGGACAGCGATTGTGTAAGGATCCCTTTAAACAATTTCTATAAGCATTCCTTTGTTTTGACTTCCTCTTCCCCAAACCTCTCCTGGTCTTGCCTGTCTGACTCATTAGGCATCATCACAATAGAGTAAGGAAGGTCTCTTAAATTAAGTTGGCTTATTGCTCATGTGAGAACAAAGAGATGAAATGATGTGGTCATAGGGGGACTTGAATTTGGGATTGCTTGAACAATGTGTCACCATGATTTTAGAAACTTTGGGGTGAGGGTGGCACACAACTGGATGTTCATTTAATACCATCCTTTATATCCAAACCAAAAAGGCCATGCCCGAAAGTCATTCTTACTTGTCTCTTTTCCCCACTATCTCCCACCCCAGTTTCTTATGCCTGTATCCCCACTTAGTTTCCAGCAGGCTAGTACTTATGAAACAGTAAAATGTCTCTATGGTTTATTGCTGTGTCAAGACACTGATTCAGAGATCCTGGTTTTCTCTGCTTTAAAAAAAAAATCCAAAATTTTTCTAATTTAACCCCCCCATCCCTCCCATCCACATTTTTCCATGATTCAAATGAAATGCCACTAGTGTGTATGTGCACATGTGTATAAGTGGCATTTTGTTTTAATCATGGAAAAATGTGGATGGGGGGTTATGAAGAAAATGTTGGATTTTTTTTTTTTTAATTTTAAATGGGAGAAAACCAGGATCCCTGCTGATCAGGAAGGCTGAACTCCTACCTATAAAGCAGCAGTTTCTGACCCATGTGTTGGCAAGGTGAAGCAGGCGACTCACCCTGCTGCTGCCAGTACAGTGCATGTTTTCTTTTTTAGTGGAGAACCTCTGTATTCAGGACTAGCTGGCCATCCACTTTCACCAGAAATAATTTTCCTCTACAGCCTTGTCTACATTAGGCTGGTTCTGTTCCTAGAAGTTCTGGTATGAGGTAAGAGATGCCACAGGAAAGCTAGCTAGCTAGCTAATGTCACTATTTGTAATACAATTTGTTAAGCTGGTCTTTATTTGTGGAGTAAGCTGGAAATATCAGTGGATTTGAGCAGAGGCACCAAGGAAAGCAGCCCTGGTGGACTGACTTATGCCAGTTTTTATTTATCATGATTTTTTTAATAGTAATTTAAATCAGCCAGCAGAAAACCATGATTTAAACGCTTTTAATTTTTTTTTTTGCAGTTGTATTCATCTTAAAAAAAATATATTGGTCCTTGTTAACAATTGAAATACGCTGACTTCCCACTAAATAGCTTTTGTTATTTGTGCTATAGAAGATGCACACAATACTTACACACATTTACTTTAGCACTTACGTAGCTGTGTTCCTCTATGCTGCCCTTTATCACAAACAAATGAGTCCACCCATGTCATTCTTCCTCCCCCAGACCTTGGTGGGGGGGGGAAGAGAAGCAGCTGGGTTTTTACTCTGAAACAGGAAGAGAACCAGAAATTGAGTTAGAAGGGTAAAAGTGTCACCCTGAAGGCAAGTCATTACCACAGGCAGCAGCAGTGTTTCAGGTAGACGTGATCTAACCCTGTTAGAAAAGTCATGTTGCCAATCTGGAAAGTAGTGTGTGTAGCTGCCATATTGGAATCCAAGATGACTGCTGTAAATTCACGTTTTGGTCAATATTTCAGTTCCTAGTAGGGTTAGAAAATTAATTCCAATGATGAAACCAGCATTGTATGAACTGAGGAGATCAATCGTAACATTTCCATCGTGGTAGCTGTCTATGATTCCAAGATGGCTGCCACAAATTCAGTGTTGTTCATTATCAGATACCCAAAGAGACTCGTCCTTATTGCCCTCAAGCAAATGGTACAGTGGAGCTGATGGCATCGCTGAGCCCAGCAAAGCACAGGAGGTACAGCTCAGAATTTACAAGATGCATCATATGTCTTGAAGTAGGTTCACAGTCAACCATTAGCCAAAGTACAATTGCTGGAATTCCACGAAGAAACAAGGCGCTCATTCAACTTAAGGCAGTTGTTGAATTCAACACTTGTTCTGGCAGTATTCTTGACAGACTATTATGTTGTGTTGATCCTGTGCTGCAACATTCCAGTAGCCTCAATTGGCACTGTTCTTGCTACAGTTCTTTTACACACAAAATACATACTGAGAGACTGTTAAGTTACACAAGGTAGATGAAAGGGAAACCCTACCAACAACATGGACTAGGACATTAAACAGATCATCTACTCCAGCAGTTCTCTGGAGGACGTGCATATTCTGGCAGAAATGTTCTAATAAGAACCTTCACTTGCATGCGGTGACCCCGTTAATGAACCTTCTGCAGGTTCACCTACGGAAACCTTGTTACGACTCTTGCTTCCTCTAGACGGTCCCGAATTGCATCTGAGGTTGGACCTAGAGAGTGGTGGTTGACAGAAATGAATCATCATGGCGCTCCATGACCACTGGTGTCCCTTGGACCTGTACTCTGTAACGTCTTTAATGATGTGGATGCTGGTGTCAGAAGTGGACTAGCCAAGTTGACATGAAACTTTGGGGTAGAGCATCCATACCCAAGAATAGGTTGGTGATCCAGGCTGACCTTGATAAGCTTAGAAAGTGGGTGGATAAAAACCTGATGACATTCAAAATGGAAAAATGCAAGGTACTCCACCTCAGGTGTGTGGGGGATAGGGAACCCACATATCACACTTCTAGGCTCGGCAATGCTACGCTTGCTAGCACCACAGCTGAAAGGGACTTGGGGAGTCATGATTGACCACAAGATGAACGTGAGCCACCAATGCGATGTTGCAGCTGGTAAAGCAAACAAAACTGGCTTGCACCCAGAGATGCTTCTTCTCAAGCAAAACTCAGGATGACATCCTCCCACTTTACTTAGCCTTGGTGAAGCTGCAGCTGGAGTACTACATCCAATTTTTGGCTTCATAGTTCAAGAAGGATGTGGAGAAGCTTGGGAGAGTCCAGAGGAGAGCCATATACATGATCAGAGGGCAAGAGAACAGGCCTTATGAAGAGAGTCTAAGAGCCATGGGACTCTTCAGCCTGGAAAAGTGTGGACTCATGGGTGAACTGGTGGCAGCCTATAAGTATATAAGGGTTGTGCATCAGGATCTGGGGGAACAGCTGTTCACCAGAGTGCCCTAAGGGATGACAAGGTCCAACAGTCACAAACTCCTCCAAGACCGTTTGAGGCTGGACATAAGGAAAAACTTCTTCACTATCCAAGCCCACAAGGCCTGGAATAGACTCCCTCCAGAGGTGGTGCAAGCACCTACTTTGGACACTGTTAAGAAACATTTGGATGCTTATCTTGCTGGGAACCATCGACCCTAACTGACTTCCTGCCCCTGGGGCAGAGGGCTGGACTCATTAACCTTCCGAGGTCCCTTCTAGCCCTAATGCCTATGAAGAAGAGACGGAGTCGAGTGTTGTCGTTTGAATTGGCCGATGCAATGCACAAACTGGCAGAGAAGAATGGAGTACTGCGTTGATGAATTGGTGTCAAAGATTTAATAGCTGCTGAGGCATGTTACCATCCTGAATGCAGGCAAGAAGAATAATGGAAGCAAGAAGTCTCTTGTTCCCATTCGCACATGGAGATTGCGTAAGAAGGTATTTTTCTTTCTCCTGAAGCAAGAGCATAGCCTCAAGTGACTGATGAACTAGATGCCAGTTTTCCACAGAAATGTGTACAGTCTGAAAGGTATACTCAAAATTTAGTAGAAGATGGATGTTCACACCACCTTTTCTGACCACACTGAAGTAAATTCAGCAAGAACTTAATGAATATCAGCAAACAACCAGGAGAACGTTGCCATACCAGCACAGAGAGTGTTTAACCAGTTTCTTTCTGATGGTGGTATCATCAGTTGTTGGATTTTGTTTCACATGGCCTGCACCAGCATCTGGGCACAACACCATTTGGACTGTCCATGCAATGTAAAACAATTACCGGACACAGTCATAACATTTGATCGGGCATTGTATTGCAAAGCCTGTGTGGGCTCAGTCAAAAGAGACTGCAGGAGTAATCATTAAGCTGCAGGGCTTCCATATTGTTGTCATTTACCTAACAGCAGTTGATCAGTATTTCACTGCTTTACGACTTGAAGGTGATTGTACAGGAAGTAGGTTATTTCCAGAAAACACTGCCACCAACAAAATGGAAGATTGGAAAATTGTACAACTGTGCTATAGGAGCACACAAGTTAACATTTGAAGCAATATGGCATATTCTGGTGAACAAATTAATTGTGTGGTTGTCCAGTTCAAGCAAAGGATTAGATTATTATACCATTAACTGCCTTTCCGGGAGCATAGCTCTTGCAGTCAGAAACAATGACTGCGAAGCAAAAAGGAATGGGGTGCATCTACCAATGATTGTCACTTTACTTCAAGAATTTGTGGAAGAACACTCGCATCACGGTATGTTCAAATACTGGATGAACTATTTGGAAACAGTCAATACTCTCTTGTTCTTAGTCACGGCTGAACATGAAGGAAATTGGTATGAACATTTATGTGCCTTTGAACAAATGCTTCCACTTATAGCTGCACATGATCATACCAGTTATACAAGATGGGGTCCAATATATCTTGAATGTATGAAGGATTTAGCAGTTTTTGCTCCTACGGTGCAAAGGAAGGAGGATTAGGGGTCAAGACAACTAATCTCCCATTTTGTAAACACTTCAACCAACCAGGCAATACAGCACATTAACAAGGTTTCCAAAACTGCTGATGGCATAGTTAACGTAACACACAGCACAGGATCAACACAACATGATGTTTATCAAGAATACTGCCATAACAAGTGTTGAATTCAACAAATGTCCTACATTTGAATGAATGCCTCGTTTCTTCTACTTAGGTTCACAGTCAACGGTTAGCCAATTTTGAGACATGATACATCTTGTAGATTCTCCATGCCTTGCTAGGTGCCATGATGCTATCAGCTCCATTGTCACATTTGCATAAGGGCGATTAAGGATAAGTCTCTCTGGGTAGCTAATAATGAGCAAAACTTTAAATTTGTGGCAGCCATCTTGGAATCCAACATGAATGCCATGATGGAAATGTTATGATTGATCTCCTCAGTTCATACAATGTTGGTTTTGTCATTAATTACTTTTCTAACCCTACTGGGGGCTGAACTATTGACCAAAATGTGAATTCAGAGCAGCCAACTTGGTTTCCAACGTGGTGGCTACATGCACTACTTTCCAGATTGGCAACATGACTTTTCTGACATAGGTAAATCACCTCTACATGAAATGCCACTTGTGGCAATGAGTTGCCTCCAGCAGCAAAATCTAGAGACCCTGTTGATGAATTTATACCAAGAGTGAGCAAAATATGGCCCGCCAAGAGATTTTTATCCAGTCTACCTGGCCCAGGTGTATGGGGGGGCAGCCTGGGCTGTGGCATGTGTTGTTGTGGCTAGTCCCACCATCCCCAGTCAGACAGTGGGGCTGGGTTGGCACAGCAGCCAAATTTGCTTCCTGGCAACCCTGGCAGCAGTGGCTCCTGGCTGCCACTGTTACTGTCATTGCCACTGCTGCCAGAGCTAGCCCTGCTGCCTGAGCACCTTGACCCGTTCGCCCTGCACCCGCACTGCTTCCCACCTGACTGTGGCCCCATCCACCTGGCTGAGTGTGCCCTGCCCACATGGGTCCTGGGCTGGTCTCCATGGAGACCCCAGGATCACCAGGTGGTGACAGTGTGGGGTCAGGCCCTGGGGCAGAGCCACTTAGGGAGTTTTGGTGAGCTGTTGTGAAGGGGGAGACAGAGGGGTTACTCAACTAGCCTGTCACCAAAGCTCCCTAAGTGGCCCTCCGACCCAAATAATTGCCCACCCCTGATTTGTACCCTACTAAGTCCACTACTAGGGACTTTGCTTCTGTTTTGACAAAGAGTGTTATCAAATATGTAAAGTAGGAGCATGTTTTCTTTCTGCTCCAATCTGTTTTGGACCACAAAGGCAGTGTACAAGATTCCTCTTCTTTTTATTCCACTCAAATTTCTTAATCACCAAGAAAGTGTTGGAGGTGCAGCCTAAACACTGCAGCAGGGAATGTTTTCTCATAAGAATACAAACTATATCCATTGGTGTGAAAATATTTTCATAATCATTTTATTTGGGCTCTTTTTTAAAGCTTGAGCCAAATTCATTTAACATCCTTTTTAATCTTTCACCATAGATTAACTAATCCAGCCCTTGCTATCTTTTGTTACGGTTTCCTGAGATTTCCCTCTTACTCTTTTTGTTATACAGAGGTACCAGAAATCAGGTTTATACTGGGTTTTGATGTGCATCAAAACTGGCTAAGGACAATTGTGCATGCATGTACGCATGCAGGTTGAATGGCAATTAACTTAAGTCATGATTGTAAAGGGGAGGGCAGGTGATATCTTGGATACTTCATACTTGCTTAGAGTGGGACAATGGGCTCGTATAGCTGTGGGGTCCCGGAATAAAAGGCGTTGTCACCAGAAGCTTGTAATACTAAGACATGTTAAGTACTTTGGAATTCTTGGGAAAAAATGTTGGAGTAGGGCTATGTTACTGGAGTAGCAGTATGGTTTTTAGGGGCGGGTGAGGTTTTTTGCTTGGTTGTTTTTGTTTGTCTTTTAACTTGGAGCTACTACATTTTAGCATTCTTCATTTAAAGTGTTTCAAATGCCTTTTTGTGAGGGATAGAGGAGAAACAAGTCTCTCAAGGTGCTGCTAACTTTATATGTTTGTTTAACAGTCAAACTACATTTTGTGCTGGTTTTTTGTTGTTTTTTTAAGACTGGTCTGGATGAATCACTGGTATAGTCAAGCATGGAAATTTCCATGTTCCTAAACTGGATGACAAAATGTAGCCGTAAGTCTTGGTTTTAGACATCCTAAAATCAATAAAAATGTTATCCTGAAATGGTTCAATGCACTGGTGTCATTGATAAACAAATGACACTGTGTTTATTGGACTTCAGTCCAAACATTGCATCATTGTTCTAGTGTGGCACTCGGCACCTTTTTCAGGCAGCAAGCCAGAATGACCCAACTTGGGCCAATGGCAAGCCAACATTGGAAAGTCTCCTGTCATCAAACACTGCTGAAGTGCACCCCTCACCCCCAGTCAGAAGTTGCTGACCCCTGTTCTAGTGTGTAAGGGCTTGATGGAGAAATTGATTGGAAAAATGACAAATGCAAGTAAACTAGACATTAATGAAATGAAAACATCCATAAATTCTTGTTGAACCTGCTACTTAGCAGACACAGAAGTGAACAGAAGCTAGAACTACATGTTCAACTCCATTCTAACTTTGGCTCCTGGCTGATTTGGTCAGGCCAGCCAGCCACCTGGCCCTAGTGACTATATTTATAAATATATATTCTCGTCTCCCAGGCTGTTTACTATCAAGTATCAACACATTCCTCCTTGCTGTTCTTTGTGCTAATATGAAGATTTTTTTTTTAACTTGTCATAGGTTCCTTGTCTGTAAAGCTGCATGCATAACTTTAGTCTTTCAAGGATGATGTGTAGTAGTCATTTAATAATCTAGAGAAAGGAGTAAGTCCTAACGGTTCTAGGCTAGGATGAGAGCCTGCAGTTGCATATTCCTGTGGGGGTGATTGCTGAGAATATGCACGATGTCCAAGGAAACTTGAGCTGAGCTCTCCAGCTATAGGAAGCATTTGGTGTGGGTAAGAGCCACACTCCCCCTGGGAGAAGAAACCCAGGCAGCTGGCCTATCCCTCTTTGGCCATTTACTGCAGCTTTTTTCTGCCTTTAATGCTGGACAGTGATTTAAAGCACTTGTCTGTATACAAATACCATGAAGAGAAGAGACATCACATAAACCAGGGCAATCGGTGAGACACCTTTAGAGTCTTGGTGACCACAACAGCTTCTCAGATACAGCAGCTCCTATCTTGGTGTTTACAAAGGCATGTACCATCCAGCTTTTTTTAAAATTCTCTTGTGTAGGCTTTATGGTGTTGATGGTGATTGCAGCAAGTAACCTCTAGTAGTTAAAAATGGATGCTAATTGCCCCAAATCCCCTTGTGGGTTGTTTGTTTGTTTGTTTTAATAAGGATATGCCCATAAAAAATAGCAGGATATGGGGAGGAAACTTTTTCTGAAGTCCAAACCCCTACCCATTAGCTTGCTTTCAGGATAGCTCTGAAGTTTTAAAACCACTTTTGTTAAAATCCTGTATGGGAGGGTGGTCCCTTATTTTACACTAGAGAAATTACCTTAGGGTTGTATTTTTAGAACTATGCAATAGAAAAAAATATACCGATTTATGAAAATATCAGGATATGATCAACTGTAGGAATCCCATCTCCTTACTCCTCCCTAAAAGGAGGGGCAGCCTTGTGCTCCACTTCTCTGTACAGGAGGGATGAAGCCACCTTTCTATATCATGACCTCTAAGCCACTGCAAGTCACTTGCGGGCACCTGCCCATATGAGTTTGATCCCTGTTAAACACCTGTGACAGATGAAAGGAACTTGGAAAATTTCAATTATTCAGAGAGTATCTGCCCAGGGTACTTGATACTTGCTGCATGCCTGCCCTCCTGTGTTCTTTGTCTTGCTTCCACTAGTGTTTTCCAGTCCTTTTCACCTATTCTCACCATCCCTTTTTAAGGAAGACTAAAAGAGAAAGATATGTATATGTGTGGAGAGGCTTTTCAGGAAAACCTAACAGGAAACTGGAGACCTAGCAACCCCCTGACATTTGCTGAGTAGATCCGAGACTCCTTCAGCATTTTTTTTTTGCTTACACGTTCAGCTATGCCCCAGAGGGATGGTGGGGGGCCCTTGAGGTGATTGTGTTGCAGAGCTGGGTAAAGTGCTTGGCTCCGGCCAAAGCTGCCTTCATGTTTCAGAGCTCTCTCTTTCATGGCCAAACCAGTGCTGTGTTTGAACTAATTCGTGGGCAAACCTGTCCAAGGAAGAAAGCAGCCTGACAATCTATAGTGGGCTAAAGAGCATGAACCACAGGGGAGAATATTTTGCAACCTTTGTGAAATGGAGGTATATCTGTTCTCAAAACTGGTATCTACCAATACGTTATCTTCTTTCTCAGGCCTCAAACAGCCTGAGCCTGACTGATATAGATTATGTTCCCCTAACAAGCTGGAAATTAGGCAGCATCACAGAATCTAAAGTAAAACAATTTCTCTTTGCTTTCATGAAGACAAATGAATAGTGTCTTTTATCAAACTGTTGGTACATCCTGCTTGTAGGTGACTGGAAAAAGCCATAAGAACAGCTGCCTTTGTGATGGCTTTGCTACTTTTGATCTTAGCCAGGATCTAGCAGCGGTACAGATATGGACTAGGTTGATAAGAGAGCATATGTGGATTAATTCCACGTCAAATTTGGGTAACTTGCATTTCCTTATTTCCCCCCTTCCCTTTCCAGGTAAGATTTTACTGGTTTATCTATTTATATCTGCACATGTGGGCATGGGGATATTACCCTGAGTTCTATAACTTTGAGGCTATGAAATGTTTCAAGGGTAGCCACTTACATGCTCTTGAGAACCAATTAATTCACTTTAGTCATTCAGTCTACATCACACATTCATATTGTTTATTTGCCCAGTTAAACTTGGAGAGGACTGTATTTTGAATGCCTGTTTGGGTACTTGAATCCAAGATGAACTCCCCATCCCTTTGTTTTTTTGCTCTTTTTTTCAGGCTGCCGAGTATATGATTTTGGAGATCTGAATTTTACTCAGGTGCCTAATGATGAGCTGTACAACAACCTGGTAAAATACCCACGGTCTGTGGGATTAGCCAGCCAAGTGCTGGCTGATGCTGTAAGTGGAGCAGTGGCTGCTGGGCACAGCTGTGTAACCATAGGAGGTGACCACAGGTGAGCTGAGATGCATTCAGTGTCATTGATCTGTTTTATTCTTCAGGTTGACCCTGCTTTCTGTCAAGGGCACTATCTCTTTAGCAGTGTAAATCAAAATAGAGACTTAAATGGGGGTAGAAAGAAGGTGGCTCCTTCATTACTGAAGTGCCACATGGCTTGGATCAGGCAGCTTTACTATGGCTTGGATCAGGCAGCTTTACTTGCAAGTGAAGAGAAGTAACTAAAAGCCTGTACCCAAGTTCTTTAAGCGATCACATCAGTGAATCTCTGCCACTCCTAGTCTTTGCAGTACTGAATATCTCATCTTCCCCCTCTGTAGCACTTACCATGTAGTGAAATAGCATTTTTAACCCTGTGAGAACCAAGGTACTGAGGGGGGCAACAAAAAAACAATCTTGGAGAGTTACAGAAATGACTGATTGCACACTCTAAAAGAATTTGGCAATGGTAAAAACAATGAAGGTGCCCTTTTAGGGTAAATGCACATGGTCAGGCAACATGCGACCTATTGCCTTTTTACATATATAAAAATAAATTTGAGCTTAGCGGCACAAGGGACAAGCTCCATCTCCCAGTACCAGTTTACTTCCTGTTCCTTTAAAAACTTCCAGAAATGCAGGTCTCAGTGGTAATGGTGGGTCTCATTGTGGCATCCTCGCCACAAACATCAGCTTTATATAAAACAAGGCAACCTTGCTGGGTGCCCTGAACTGCAGTCACTCTGAATGAGTTCACGAGGGGATGTATGTTTTCCCAACCTGAGTAAAGATTTGATCTGTTGCTTCTCCAGCTTGGCGCTTGGTGCCATTAGTGGCCATACACGACAGTGCCCACACCTCTGTGTGATCTGGGTGGACGCACATGCTGATATCAATACCCCGCTCACAACCCAGTCTGGAAATCTCCATGGACAACCCGTCTCATTTCTCTTACGAGAGCTCCAGGATAAAGTAAGTGGCTCTGACTTTTTGCATGCATGATGGCCTAACTGTACAGCACTGTTCATTTTCAAGTCTGATGAAAAGGGTGGACTTGTATCCCCTGCCCCCCTTTATTTCCCAGTGAGATGATATGCTGGCAGCATATCTAATCCCTCCCATAATGCACTTTGTTCATCTCCTGATAGTCTATCCCTCCAGGGCAGAGGTAGTCCCTTGTTTAAATCTTGGGTTCTGAGGCTCTTGTTAAGGGGTGGGGTCCTAAATGTAGCTATTTTGGATATACCCATGGTAGCAGGAACTAGATTGAGAGCAGTATCTTATATAATGGCTGCTTGACTTGCAGCCCAACCTAAAGGAGAGAAGCTTCATGTCTCATTAGCTCACCCTGGGCCATCCTAAGTCAGCACTTAATGGATGAGCAGAGGCTCCTAGCCAGCAGCTAGACAGTGGCTCCTAGTATTTTTCTAGCCAAAAGACAGTCATAGTATGTGAGCAACAATTTTGTCACATGAGCCAAAACGGGAGCCTGGAAGAGCTGTTCTGAGCATATCTCAGCTGGTAGCTGCTCCCTTCATAGCTTACGTATTTATTACGCCCTATATTTTGACAACTTTGAGGCCTGTCAGGGGCAGGTCCTGCATGGTCTCTCCTGACTGGCTACACTGTTGCAACTCAGGATTGCTGGAGCCTGCTTGGCATAAAAAGTCTGCCAAAAGATAACCTCTGCCTTTTTTTAAAGGGGTCAGTTTAATGAGAGCTTTTGACCTGTACACAGCTGCTATCGGAGACTAAATATTAGGATGACCTAAGGCCTTTATAACTGATCTGCTTCAGCTGTAGCCCAGAACCTCTATAACAACATGTGGTTGGACATGCCACATACCCAGTGCAGTCTGTTATGAAGGTTTGGGGGCACTGACCTTCCATGCCAGAGGTCATGTCTCATGCTGGAGGTTATGCCTGAGGCTTAAGGAAGGATACTAATATTCCTTGCTACATATCTTGCATCAGAAGGGAAGAAAACTATGCTAAGACATCCTGAGAGGATGGGTGTGGGCACCAGTGAGGGCCTCTGGTTGTTGAAATCCTTTGTTTTAGGCGTACTAGCTTTAAACACACACCCAACTCCTATCCACAGAAGAGATGACCCTCTGAGAGCTTTGAGGCATCTCTACTCCTGGAGGACACAAGAAGGAGAACACTGAGGAAAGGACACATTTGACCAGGGCCCAACAGCTGCCTAGGTGGGAAAGGAGCAGGTCAAGCAAGTCTTTCAGAGCTGGAGAAGAAGAAAAGCAAATCTCAAATTTGCTTTTTCCTATAGGAAAGAAAAGGTCTACAGCTTGTTTCATAGAAAATTAGGGTTGGAAGGAACCTCAGGAGGTCATCTAGTCCAACCTGAGCAGAACCATCCCCAACTCGATCATTCCAGCCAGGGCTTTATTGAGCTGGGCCTTAAAAGCCTGCAGGGATGGAGATTCCACCACCTCTCTAGGTAACCATCCCTCCCAAACACTTTGTCTTTCGACTAGCTGGACAAAAGAGCAAGGTTTTGAAAGCTGTCGAAAGGATAATATTGATGATGGCCTTCTGGGGTCTGTAAGTAAGAAGAATGTAAGAACAACCTAAATTTAGGTAGTGTGAAATAGAGGAAGCAGAAAAGGGTTTAGACAGGGACCAGTCTAGCCCTGCCCTGCCCCATGAAAAGCTCAGGCTAGCCTTGAAAGATGTGCTTTCCCTCCACCTGTAAGTGCACATAGTGACAAGTAGCAATACCAGTTGTTTCACACTTCAGAAGCTTATCACACATTAGCCTACCTGATTTGCAAGGGATCTGGATCTTTGTTCTGCTCCACTGGACCACAATATGATTTCCCACTGGGGCATGAAATATCATCCGTCGTTAACTGTTAACACTTATCGCTGATTGATCAGTAGTACTAGTTTAGCTTCACTCTGGCTGGCTTGGATGTACATCTGAACTACCAAAGTAAGGATCATATATGAACAGGTCTCTTACTTACCCCAGTTGAACAGACCAGCTGTGCTGATGCTTGGATGGCAGCTTATTCTTCCTCCTTCCAGATGATTCTAAAAGCTGTTTTACAGTTTCCCTCTGGTCACATCTTGCTCTCAGAAGTCTGATGCATATTCTATAGTTTATACTCTATTACATACTGCAGCCTTCTCCAACAAACTAATTCCTTTTCCCTTCAAAAGGGTAGGATATTAGATGGTCCTACAAGTTGTCTTACTCAAGGTTACAACCGCAATATAGGAGTTCCTGACTTCCAACTCTGTGCTCACTCCAATAGGCACACTTCTAATACCATCGATGATGATAACTTGGGCTTAGCTGTGGCTCTGACCCTTAACTCAGACTTTCTGTGTGTACCCTTTCTAAGTAAAAGGCCTGCATCTGTACTTCTCTTAGGGTGGAAGGCTGCAATCCACTCTTGCTTACCAACCTCATGTCCTTAGCTGCAATGGCTGGGCTTTAGCTTCTGTTGTACCTATCAGGAGTCTGATCAGGATGCACACACAGCAAGAAAGAACAGTCTTTTATTTTAGTCACTGGGACATAAGGTGGAAAAGGCTTAAATTCAGGATGTGCATATGTAATATCTTACTTAACCTTGCAGATTTTAAGACTTGCCCTGCTCCCCTCCATTGCTTAGAGGACTTTTTTTTAAATCCATTTTTCAAGATCTTTTATGTGGCCATGGACCTCTGAACCTAGTCAAGGCCGAGGAAGGGTTTGTCATGGAATTGTTTCTCTTTCCAGAAATATGTAATCCCTACCATCTGCTCCCACTCCCCGGACTGAGTTAGCTTTGTCCCTGTGCAGTAGGGTGAAAAAGGTACAGATTTCCCCATTAGCCTTTGCACAGAAAAAACCATCTCCACTGCTACTTCTATAGTCCAGATAAATAAGACATCGCAAGCTTGCCTGTAGGGACAAGCAGTTTAACGCTACTTTGTCTGCCCATCCATCCTTATAGACATCAGTTACTTATGCTGAGTCACTTGTAGAATTAACCACCATCTGTCTCATCACCAAGATGCCTTGTACAAATGTGGCAGGTGAGAAGGAGTAGCTTTTTTCTGGACTCCTGCTATTCCTTGGGCCAGTTATTTGCATGCATCTGAAGATACTTTGCATGCCTCACCAAAGATGCTAGAAAGACACTGCAGTTTGTCTAAAGCACTGATCAGTTGTTTTTGGATCAGAATAAAGTCAACTCTCAGTATTTCAGACAACCAACTTTATTAAATTGAAATGAAAAAGGTGAGTGCATGCAAGCCAGAAACCACTGTGTGGGAGACCACTGACGTAAGCCGTTTCCCTCCTTGTACAAAAGGGGATATTTGGTCTCCCTCTATAAAAATCACTTCCAGTTACAAAACTGGCCCAGGTGAAAAAAGTACCAGACACTTTCAACCCATACAATGGCATCACCCACCTCTGCTCACAAACTTGCCAGTCTCACCCCTACCCCAGGGCACTTTTGGCTGCTCCTCCTCAGTTAATTGAAGGCTTTGGTTAGAACTAGATGAGGTTATAACTTACGTAAGTGCTTTATCACTAGATTTGACCCTGGCAGCTCATCTATTGTACCTTAATGCCACTGCTTTACTCCTTCATGGTGGTCTGACTTGAAGTTAAACACTTAATATACAGTAAGTCCTGTTTCCAAGGACATTTCATAGCATATCATGTCCCATCTAATTAATCTTTAAAGCTGCATGTATAGGAGGCAGACACTGACTTTCTTGTGGTTCTCATCCATATAGATAAAGTGTCTTAAAGATTTTGCTAGAAGTATATCCATCTGTGAAATTAACACAGAAGGCTTAAGTAACTTGCTAAGTTGTGTAGTAAATTACTGATAAACCTGACCTAAGATAGAAGTCCTTGCTTCTAGTCCAAAGTATTACGTAGTCACCAGCATTTAGTACCAAGCATTTGATTTGCAAATAAACACTATGCTTTGGAAAGATTTTAGTCTGAATAAATGAGATGCAAAGCACTTCACAGTGAACATTTGGGGAATATTAAGCACAGGCTTGTCAAATACCCAACAGTCAAATTGTAAAGCTGTATATCCACCTTCTGCTTGCAGATGCCACAGCTTCCTGGGTTTTCCTGGCTAAAGCCCTGCCTCTCAGCACCTGATATTGTATACATAGGTCTGAGGGATGTGGATCCAGCTGAATAGTAAGTGCAAGATATTTATGGGTTGGTGGGCTGTTTCTTCTCAAGTCTTAAAATTGCATGTTCCCATTGGACAAAGCTACATCCATGATGTGGGCTATTGCCAGGACTAAAGATAAACAATTTATTTTTAACAGCTATATTTTGAAGAACTATGACATCCAATATTTCTCAATGAGGGATATTGATCGCCTTGGAATCCAAAAAGTTATGGAAAAAACCTTTGAACACCTGATGGGCAGGTAACTGTATAAGTATGCAAACTCCTTAATGACCAGTTAGCACATCAGGGAATCTCTAATAGACACAAATTTAAATTGCTCTAATTGCCAGTCATTTGAGCTTCAGCATTTACTTTTCTGGAAAGTTATTTCATTAGAAGGAAAAATAAATTAACTACATTTCACCAGTGATAACAATCCTGTCAACAGAATACACACACAAACACACACAACCTAGGTAGCAGTTACATAAACTTCCAGTGTCACTCTAGTAAAAGTTCTTCTAAAAAACAAAACAGAAGCTTGGCCTCTTGACATCTGAGTGAAATCACTTGCCATAACTTACCAAACAGCCACAAGAACTGTGAGCTGTTACAAGCATGGGACTTATTCAGAAAGTTCCTTTGTCCCACCTCTTTTTAATCCAATACCATACTGCTACTAAAGCTTTCCTTTTTTTTAAAGGAATGGGATTTGAATCATATGTAGGGAAATCGTTTTCATTTGCTGCTCAAACCTGTGAACTACCTAGCACAAAGTAAATGTTGTGTTTTGCTGTTAACAGCTGCCTATACACATACCTTTTACATACTATTAAAATGTTAAGCTTTTTGTAAACTGAGGCAATTGCTTTCACTCAGGCGAGCTTTTCAAGCCCACCTAAGCCATACTTAACATCCCATGTATCCAGGTTCTGTGACTGCAGCATCTCACTTGAGTCCTTTTTTGCCAAAGCAGAAACACTGGAGTCTACAGATGGCCTGAAACCACATTTCTAATGTGACATGGTCATTCATCTTAGCCAGAAATCCAAGGATAGATTTTGACATACTGGAAAAATACCATGTAATTCACTATTGTTGCTATAGCCAGGGCCTGCCTCCATCTCCCTACTTGGCTAGGACTTCCTTTGCTGCCTTTTTCTCTTTTCCCCACATGAATGAGACATGTAAAAAGGGGGAACTCTGTAAACTGACAGAGTTCCCCCTTTTGTGGCATATGGGTGGGTGGGAGAACACTCTGAACTGGGATGGTCCTCTGGGAGCCCAGGTAGAAGCAACAGAGCATGACTAAAGTCTATCCCCTCAAGGTCTGACTAATTTACATCACACTTCCCCAAATCTTTATTAGTATCTGTGTGGGACTTAACAGATTGAAATGACGATGTCAAAAGGCCCACCTTAGCCTAGAGGCCTGTTGCATATGGCAATATTATGCTAGCTACTGTAGCTGAGAGAACATGAATTAATATAGAAACATGTCCAGGTGCCTTTGACTCTCCAGTCCAAGTGATCAGGTCCTTATTTACATGGTAGACTGGGCATGCATCTGGAGGAAAGTTTGAACAAGTGCTTCTGAAGTTATAACAAGCTACCTTAACTGTTCTGCCAATATATCCCCTGAGAATAATTATTGATAATAAATACGTTTTGCGATGGAACATGGTCTGCTATACTATGAATTAAAGGTGACATGGCCACAGAAAACAGTGGTTACATAGAAGAAACAAAAAGCCAAACCACAAGACAAGCCATGACTCTTTTCCCCTTCCCTTTCCCCGCTCTCCCCTCCTACCAGGAGACAAAGACCAGTTCACCTCAGCTTTGACATTGATGCTTTTGATCCTTCACTGGCTCCAGCAACAGGAACCCCTGTTTTAGGTGGATTAACATATCGGGAAGGCATGTATATTGCAGAGGAAATACACAACACAGGTAGGAAGAAATCTACTGCATTTAGCTTGATTAAGCCCAGCTGTCAAAGAAGCTACCTAGACAGTACTTGGTTGTAGCTTTATAGCAAGAAGTCTGTTTCTGGCACTTCCAAGGCATTTGTATTAATTCTATATTGATACTATGGGGTCGAACTATAAGTAACCTCAGTATGTCTGGTAATCTTTAACAAAACTAGGTCATGGGCTCACATAAGTAGATGGGCTCACATAAGTAGATGAGCTAGCAGAGAGCTTAGTCCAAAAGTAGAACTGGCTATGTACTGCCAAATACAGAACTACTATTGCTGATCGCATTGCTAACCCCAAAGTGTAGCCTACGGTAGTAGAAAGTAGTCCTAGGCTGGCCAGAAGAAGTTAGACAAAGTCTCCTTTTCATTATAAAGTTTTGGTTTCTATGAATTTTAATAATTTTATTAGAAGCATTACTGTCTTCCTGAGCCTGCAGACACACACAGTAACACTCTCTCTATTCATAGCATTGAGCATCATCATAGTAACAAACTGCAAAAACAAGTAATCACAGTAACAGTTGCAGGGGTAGAGCCTTTTAATGTTGGGCGGGCCTATAAGCCTGTATGCCTATACCATCATCTAGGTCTCCAGCAGTGGTCTGTAGTCCAGGGATATTGCTGCTCCTTGGGAAAGTTTTAGGTGTAGCACAGTTGCTATGCAGAATGCATTAACGATACTGTTGAATAGTAATAAAACCACTGGAAAGAGGGAGCCTAGGGCTGTGTGTGTGTACTGAGATGCTAGAAAGCGCAAACAAATGGTGCTGCTGAACTGCACTGTAGGAAGTCTCCTAGTATTTCAAATGAACTTTAGTTTTTTCCCAAGGTGTTACCCTGGTCCTCATACTTTGAATTCCTGTAGCATTAGCAGGGTGCCTCAAGTCTGGAAAAACCTCTTGTTGGGACTTTTCTGTTGTGTCATTTAACTATGGTCATCTCTGCTTTGCCCTTAGGAATGCTTTCAGCAATTGACCTGGTAGAAGTAAACCCACTGCTTGGAGCTTCTCAGGAGGAAGTGAAGGCTACTGCCAGTCTTGCAGTAGATGTGATTGCAACATGCTTTGGGCAAACAAGAGAAGGGGCACATACTGTTTTTGATGAACTCCCAACACCTAGTTCACCAGATGAATCAGAAAGTGAAGAGCAAGTGAGGATTTAAGACTTCAAGTGTTGGACATTCCCAAGCTCTACCAAGGCACTTGTGCAGCTTGAGTAAGACTGACTGTATCAGACACTTGTAGAGTGGAATACTTTTAGGTTTTAAAAAAAACTGTAGTTTTTCCAGCTGATCAGTAACTGCTGTATTATGTACCGAATTTTAATTCACTTAGACATTATGTAAATTGAATGTGTAATAAAGCATTTATTACCTTGTTATTAGTCTTACCATGACTTCAGTCAGTGTCTCCTGCATTTTCTCTTTTACCATCACTTGGTGCCTGCCTAGAGTTAGTACAGTTTCATTTTGAGTGTGCTGTCAAACCTGACAGTTCAATCACAGGACCCTTCACTAGGAAGAGCTGTCCCATCTGCTTTTCTGGAGCTACTGCCTTCCAGTAACTCAGTTACACTGTCAACATATGATCCTTGATGGACAGTTATGAAAATCAGACTTTCTGCCATGAAAGCTCAGCTTTTCCGGAAGAACTTGTAGTAGACCACACCTCCCAAGATGGCTAGTTCCAGGATGATGATGACAGACAGCAGCAACTTGTTTGTAGTTACTCTAGAGGGGTGGAGAAAGGGAGCTTAGGATCAAGACATCTAAAACCGTATCTGTATCACAGCTGGTAAGTTACTTACTGGGTCACCACTTAACTGCTTTGAGGTTAGCACAAGACTGTCTTCCTGAAAGGCTTCACTACTGAAGCTTAAGCAGCATATCACATGACTTTCCTTTGATTTCCACCACTACCTTCTCAGTAAACAGAAGTCTCCTTTGTAACTCATTAAAAAGTCAACATACAATCTGAGTCTTGCCATTCAGCTTCAGTTCTTTTCATACCATGGTATAACTTCTTAAGCAAAATTAAGTATAGTGGGGACTCCTGACAATCTGCCTTAGAGCAGTTACACTGAACCCATCTGGAAAAAGGAACTAGGGCAATGGTTCCAAAGCTCTGTGGCTCACATAAGCGACAAGATATTAAGTAACACACAAATTTTGCTCTTCCCCACCAGCCTGAGTTTTTATTTTTATTTCCATGTATCCATGAGCAACATAGTTCCAGCAATACACAGATTGGAAATCAAACTAGTAGCCAGCTTTGGTTTAGTACCAGGTTAAAAGTTGTCTTGGATAGAAAGGGCCAACTCCTTTCCCCCAACCTTGTTTAAAAAGTCAATACCTCTCCAGACTAGTAAACAAAATCCATGATAGTTTGGACCTTTAACATTTTTGGTAAAAATTTAGCTAAGAAAAAGTTAAAACAAGATGAAAGTAGTGTTCTGAAGACCCTTGTCAGAACTATTCCTAGGAAAAAGCACTGAGTGTACAGATGGTTAGTTTTGATTAAGTTCATTTGGATTCTCCTTAAGCAAACAGGCATCACATGTGAAAAAGGTAATAATATACAAGAACTAAGTACACACTTTTGACAGTTCAATGTGCAGAAGTAGTTAAAATCCAGTGTTTGAGCAAAAACAGTGGAAAGGAGAATGCCATTCTACAAACATATGGTACCTTCTCCCATGAGGAGTGTTCATATTTGGTTACCCTGTTTCAAGGATAGAGGTCCAAAATAGTTTAATGAAAAAATGGGGCAAAGAAAGGTATTTTATGGATAACATTAAAAGGTTTTAAAATTATGTGAAAACCATAGGAGTAATACCTATTTGCTTTGAAGAAATTAATTAAAGTAAAACAAAAATTTAAATAAAAAAAATAAAATAGAAATAACGGCTCCAATGCATAAGCCACCCGTAGAATGTATTTTCAAAGAAGTTAGAGGCAAACAAAGCCAGAAAGAGAGTTAACAACTAAGGGTTTAATCACCCCTAGCATAGCTAAAGATGATAATTATTATTAAGTGATAGCAACCTTTACACCTGTGGTTATTAGCAGACTACTGACAAAATGGGAACTAGGAAGAAAGTTTCCCTCACGTTCCTTTGGTCTAACCAGCCTGCAACAAACACTGGTCACTGTCAAACTTGTGAACAGAATAAATGTCTCCTTGATCTGATTAACTATTTCATGTTCCTGTGGTCTCAACTCAGTTTATAGCATGTGCAATCACATACACCATTTGCAGTTAGTACAGCAACATGACAGTGCATACCAACTAGCAATTGTGCACTGGAGATTTTAGAATAGCAGGGAATCGTTAATTTGTATACTACCATTTCTACTCAAAAACAAGAGGAGGTGTCCTCCCATCAACATAGGGAAAAGAGCCCTTTGCCTTATAGCTGTATACAAGGAAAACTCATTAAATAAATTGTTTATCTTTGAACTGCTGCTAAAAGTAGGTGTGTGCTCAGTAGTGCAAACCAACTACGAAGTTGATTAAATGCAGCCAACACTGAGTAAGACTATAAAGCATATACCCCATACTGGGCAAACACTGATGGGAGCTGACCATGAAGAGAACTTAGTGCAGGCTATCTGAATAAGAATCATGATAGTGTCCACCACATGCAGTCCCCCTCAGCACTAACTCTTTTTCAAGAAATGGTG
Source organism: Crocodylus porosus (assembly GCF_001723895.1). Taxonomy (NCBI): domain Eukaryota; kingdom Metazoa; phylum Chordata; order Crocodylia; family Crocodylidae; genus Crocodylus; species Crocodylus porosus. Next base: position 46,402,164 of record NW_017728947.1, on the reverse strand, counting down.
AGCCACAACACTGCATACATTTAGACTTCATCTTCACTCCCACAGCTGAGCTGCACCTTTCACAGATTCATTAAAGTTTAGGGCTGGGAAGGACCTGGTAAGATGATCAGGTCCAGCTCCCCTGCTCTGGGCATGAAAGACTGCTGGGGTCAAATAACCCCAGCAAGGTGTGCATCCAGATCCCTTTTGAAGCTCTCCAGTTTCTTCCCCATTTCCAGTAATTCCTGTTTCACAGCCTTAAATATCTGGCAAGCACCTCTGCTGCCCCCTCTCTCAGCCTACTGCATATGATTAGTGTTGCACCACCCTCCGTGAGATGGAGCTAGACCAGGTTGCCCTGCACCTCATCTGCATATACAGTTTTGGAGGATCCCAGGACTTGTAACAAGACGACCTGGATCCAGTCATGAATGGAAAGGCTAATTAGCACAGATCCTGTGTGGGACAAGGGGGTATGTGGAGTACACACACATCCTGAGCAATGCTGAGCTGTGGCATCACAATGGCTTGAAATGCTGTTGACTCTGCTGGGGCCCAGCCCAATTAAAAATATGATAAATCATGAGTCTTTTGGCTTTGGACTTGTATCATGCATAGTTTGCAAAGAACAACTGCTTAAAAAGTCTTTATGGAGTACCTGTGCTAAAGCTTGCAGCAATTTAGAAAAAAAGGTAAAATATAGCAGTTCTGGATGAGCTAAATCTATGGGTACCTACAGTAATTTGGCTATATGCAAATTACTACAGGCATTTTTATTTCAAGGTTAGTGTTTTCAAGTTCCCCCCTCATTTCCATGTGCTCAGAGAGCAGGGTCTAACAGTAAAGGGGCGGGGGGAAGGGCTGCAGGGAAAAGAAGCTGGGGTGAGGACAGGAGGGGAAGGGCAAAGGGGTTACCTGACTCCCCAGATTTAATTTTTCCCTGCTGTAGCACTGGGAAGGGGATAAATTCAAGGCCAACCTCCAATAAATAGATTCTATACTAGGAAAAATTATAAATTTGATATAATTTTCCATATATAGAATCTAATTACTCAGGGGTTCCCTTGTATTTGAGTAAATACGGTAGTATATTACTCTATGAGCAGTCATTGAAAAAGATTCCACAGCACTTGCAGAGAAGAGAAAGTGCAAGTCCCTTTATTCAGAAAAAAATGTGTATGTTACATGTTTTTCTCCTAAATCCCTCCAGTTCCAGCTAAATAAAGATTACCATGTTACTGTCTGAAATTGATGTGCAACATTACTATCTGTTATAAATCTAATGCTGTGTTCTATCAGAGATGATTGTTTTCAGCTACTGGGGGAAACAATTCATGCACCAGTCTTCTGGCTGCATCCTTCTTTGAAATTTTAAAATAAAGAGCAAACCTGTCCCGGACTGATTATTGGAAAGTAGTACGTGCTACTCACTTTCTGGACATAGAACGAAGGATCTTACGACTCTTGCTTAAGTTCTCATTTGTGTTCACCAACTAAGAGAAAACAAAAACAAAACAAATCCACAAGTTACTTTCCATTTAGTCTGAATTATGCAGTACAGAGCCAAATGTTGTTCTGTTCCATCAAAGTGTGCCACTGAGATCACAATGAATAAGCAAGAAAAGATCTGGGTTCAAAATAATTCAGAAAATCCTGATGTCCAGAAACAGTTAATTCTTGCTTGATCACTCAAGGCTTGAGTGAGAAACAGATGAGTTACCCAAAAAATTGTATGTCAACATTCCCTTTTCTCAAGGTGTATGCTGCTAGGAGTGATTACCTGAAAACAAGATTATCACAACTGGGGTCAGTGATGAGACTGAAACTCATGCTAAGCTTGGACCTACTCACAAAAATTAAAATACAGAATAATAATGCTAACTGCATAATGCAAGAGGATGCGAGTTCATGGCTAGGCCATCTAAGAAGGAATAATGAAGTATCTCTTCCAACTTATCTTGCTATAGTCAGGATGATTTCAGGAAGACTCTTAGTTGTCTGGTATGTAACCATATGAAATGTCTACCCTTAATTAGTATGGTAAATATTTCTTTTGGGACTAACTCATGTTTATGTGCAGGAAGAGACATTCTCCATATGTAATAGATGTCTCCTCCTGATTTAGTATGTTTTTTTCCTGGCTGTTAATCAGTTTCTTGATAAGTTGCAAACCTGGATAACCTTGTTACTGAAGAAGGTAACTGATTCAAATTAGAAATTTCTGATAACCAACAGTGAGCAGGTTGATTAACAGGATTTTCCTGTCAATTACTGCTTGGGACTCTCTCTTGATTTACACACCTAAAAGAATGCTTTGAAGATGCTAAACTAAGGGTATAAAAAAAAGCAGTAAAACAGCAAACAGTGTGTGTGCTTCAAGAGTGAGAAATCTCTCTGACACCAGTTGCTGATGTGCCTGACTTACTCGAGAAGTTGAAGAGAAACAGACCACCTCTTTGTCACCTTTTTGGTGAGAAATCATCACCTTATAGCTAATTACTGGACTCTTGATTTGGTTTGGGCTCACTTGACTTGATTTTAAATACTTGTAGTAAATGAAGCCTTTCTGTCCCTCATCGAACAGTGTCGTGTCAATCCCTGGGCTAGTCTGGAATCCTAGGTTTTTATTTGCTAAGTCAGCTACCTTCACCTTGTAACAGAGTAAAGACAAAGATGCTCTTCAAAATAGTTTTATTTTCATAAATTCTAATATTATAAAAGCCTAAGTCTGTCTGTAATGCTTTATTTGCACTCTGATTGGCTGACGGAAACAGCCAGAGTGCTCCAAGCATGGGGGAGTGCCACCATGTTTCTGAAGCCACCCCGAGGACCAGACAGAGAGTGGGGGAGCTACTGGCCTTGGCTCTCCCACCCTGCTCCCTGCAAGAGGCAGAACAGCAGCAGCATGGGGCATTAGGAAGCAGCACTCCATCTCAGCCCCCACCCCTGCCAGTCATTCTTGACAGGCAATTGGCTAGTTGTCTTATAATTTCTATTTGGAACAAAGACTAAAATCATCAGTGACTGAAACCCACTGGACTGTTTCAAAGTGTTGATGAACAGTAATTTAACAAGGTACTTGACAGAGCTTACTCCTTCTTCCAGACCATTAGCGATAAAGGAGCACATCAGCAATATCTGTGGAGGAGATTATATTGGAATATCTGATCACAAGCGAAGCAACAGAAAGGGGTGAGAAATTAAATACAGCTTTCATGAGTTAATTCAGAGAAGTCCAAATACATCTGTAGGATACTATCTAAAGGATACTCAATAGAAATGAGAAATCTGGGAGGAAATGATGCTGAATTATCTCACTTGTGCACTCCCAGTGGGCCTGTGCCTCTTTTACCTGCTACATCCCCCTTCCACTCTATCCCAGCCTGTCTCTCACCTCCTGACACCTCCATTTATATTTTCACTGACTGGCTTTCTTGCCTGCACTGCATGCCAGCCTCTGGCTTATTTACTATTCCTTCCATCCAGGAAGAGCACACACACACCAACTAGATGCTTTCTTAGCCTGACAAAGGGTTTTAAACCCAGAAGTCCATGCCTTGCAGATGGCATCCCAGGCAGCTAAGCCAAGCTCACTTGGAGCTTCAACTCCACGACAACCAGCAAGCCTCAGGCCCATCAAAGACGTGATGGGTTTCTGTTATGGCACCTCCTACCCCCCTTTCACCATGGAGATCCTTGGTCCCAGCATTTCCTGGGGCTGCCACACCACTGGCAGTCCCACCAGGCGTCCTGACTCTGGCAGGGTGCAATTTTAGTGGTTAGGCCTAAACTTGGGGCCTTTTCCTTCCCCACAGCCCCAGCCCATACCTCAAAGTTCATCCTGGCACAGGAGCTCAGCAGGGACATGTTCTTCCCCTGCTGGCTGGTGATGCAGTGAGTGCCACCTCCAGCTCTGAGAGCAGGGCATTAAATGTTTTAAAAGGAAATAGGTGTGGACAGAGTGATGAGGGTGGCACTCACTCCATCTGCACCTGGAGCTTGGGGAACCCCAGCAGCAGGAGGTTCACCTTCAGGAACACCAGCTGCTCCACCAAACCAGGATTGAAGCAGGTGCAGTGGAGTGTCACAATATCCCCAGCAATGCTGAATACTGGTCAGTGGACAGGATACGTGTTCCCAGGCAACCGTGGCCAGATCCTGCCACATCTGGCTACAGGCTGCTCGTTAGGCCAAGAGGTCACAGTCCAGTGGCTCCACATCTTTGGCAAGATAGGTAGCCACTGAAGCTTCGGCACTACCTGCCCAAGGCTGGGGTCTGGTGCGTTTGGACTCCAACACTGAAACCATGTCCTTGGCCCACACTGGCAGCAGCTGGCATGGAGAAGACTGGCTGGTGCTGGAAGTGCTGGTACAGGAAAGTGGATTCCCCTCTTCCATACCCCCTCACCTCTGCCCTTCTGCCTCCCTGACTCTGTTCACCAGCACCTCCGTCTAGTGATCGAGGGTTTCGGTGCTGCCAGGGCACATGCTCCCCTTCACCCTTGGGTCACACATGTCCACCAGCATGTGAACTGTACTGGTCCACAACAGATCCAGCTGTTTCCTGATGCCTTCCTTCAGTCACCTCACCAGTGCCTGCACATCTGATGACAGTGGCTTGCCCCCATCCAGGAACACTGATCCCTTGGAACTTCTCCATTTAGTTCTCCAATTCCCTCACTAAGGGGATCACCTGGCTAAAGCAGACATCACCAGCACTGAGGGTCTTGGTGCCCTCGAGGAACAGCTTGGGGATCACCAAGATCTGGGAGATGGTATCCCTCGCCGCTTTGTTAAGGGGGGCATTGACCCCAATCTCCCCAAGCAAGGCCATCTCATGGATGGCCTTCTGTTGCTCCACCAGCCTTTGCAGAAGTATGTGGAGTTCCACCGAGTCTCCTCATCCTGCATAATTTTGTGCTGCGGGATGCTCAGCTCTGCCTGTTTCTCCCACAGCATCTTGCCCCCCTTGATGCTGCCATGGAAGTAGCCCACCACCTTCCTGCATTTTTAAATCAGCTGGGTGGTAGTGATTGGGCCATCACTGGCAGCCCTGTCCCCTTCCAAGATGTCTCGAACTATGAGGTGCAGCTTGTGTGCCACACAGTGGATGCCAACATATTAGCCTCATTGTCAGTGAAAATGAACCCACAGGTAAGCTCACCCTGCCCAATGAGCCACCCCTGCATCATGCAGTTCATACCCATCATGATCTCCCCTGCCATGTTGGACTCATCCATCACCTCAGCTTAAAGGAGTGCCTACTGACAGCCTGACTGATCGCACCAGTGCCCTGTGAGGGAGAGGTAGGTGTGATCTCCACCCTGACTTCTCCAGATGTCTGGGGTGAAGTGCAAGGTTACCTGCAGCCCTGCCTGGCACAGCTCCTCCCTCAAGTACTCCCTGCATGCCTCATACAGGGAGGGCACCACCATCCTGCTGAAGGTGATGCATGCAGGCACTTTGTAGGATGGGGCCATGAGCACCATGAGCTGCCTGAACCCTGGCCACTCAACTGAGAAGGGCTTGTCATCCAGAGCAAGCAACTCCCCAATGCTCTGTGTGACCTCACTTGCCCTTGCAACATGCCCCCCTCTGTCTGTGGCTTTCTTCCACTGCTCCAGGATATCCTGCCTCTGCTTCATGGGAACAGGGGCTTTGGAGCAAGTGGGGGACTTCCCTTTGGGCACACTCCTACTGGTGTCAGGCTGAGGAGGAACGAGTGCAAGGGGGTGGTGCTGCCTCCTGAGATGCAGCAGCATCGCCATGGTGGTAAAGTGTTTCACCTCCTTGCCCTGGCTGATCTGCCTTCAGCAGCGCTGGCAGACTGTTTACTTGGAGTCATCTGGCACCTCAAATGACCCCACACTACACTACCCCACCAGCTTCTGGGTTGAGAGTGGGGATCCTGCCTTATCCTCCACTCCTCAGCAGGCTGAGATGTAACAAGAGGAGCCAACTCAGCTGAGCCACTTGTCTCCACAACCTCAACCTCCTCTGAGGTACCTACCAGAGGAGACTTGGCTCTAGGGAAACTCTGAGGGGTGTGGAACACCAACTCAGATTCCCCCTCGGTCCCCAGAATTTCTTTTGCTAGGGTGCTTAGGTCCCCAGGTTCCAGATCCAGCTCCTCCTCTGCCACTGAAAGGCTCATGCTGGCAGATGAAGCTGGGGTGCAGGAGACTCATTCTACTGCTGGTGGCTACTTCTGATGTTAGGAGAGGTGGTGCAGGTACAGGGACAGGTACTGCTCCCACTGGCAGTAGAAGACTCATGGCTTCCAAGAAAGAGGATGCATCTATGTTGGGGGGGGGGAACTTGCAGCTCTAGCTCTCCCCCTACCCTACCTAGTCCCTCTCCCTCCCCTGCCAGACCTGGCACTGCCTTTCCAGCGTGCTTCATAATACTCTTTCCTGCGCTGGAAAATGTGTCTGCGTGTATAACTAATTCTTCTCTGATATATGACTGTGTCTGACTTCTTGTGTTTACTGTACATATGTGTAATTAATAATATTAATAGCTCTTCTTCGTGCCAGAACACAGCTTTGTTTCGGGGGGGGGGCGAGTGTGTGTGTAACAAGAACAACTCAGAAGTTTTGCGGGGAAGAGTAAGTTGAAAGAAATGGATTGGATAGGGATAAAGTAGAGGGATTCTAGTTAGTAAGCTGTATCCAATCCTTTCCAAGAACACAAACTAGCAGGAGATTGACCACTAGGAAGCCAAGCCAGCCCAGTACCTTTCAGATGCTGTTGTTCAGGCAGAAACAGCTCACAAGAGGGACAGAAAGGCTGCAGACAGATGCTTACATGCTGTTTCTAGGTCCCTGCCCCACAGCACTGTGATTGGAAAAGGATTCAGGGAAAGCTCACAGTCACTGACCAGCTACAGATGTCAGTCTTCCCCCCCTGCTCCCCCTCCCTCTTCTCAATTTCTGTTCCCTTGAAAGACTGCTTTCCAAATCTCCGAATCTTTTCTAAATTGATTCAGAAGTTGTTTTTTTCCTCCCAATTTGATTCGGATTTGGTGATTCGGCCTCTGAATCAGGCTGAATCTTCTCCAAATTGAATCGGTGACTGAAGCTTCGTAAACCCTTAACTCCCTGCCTTGAAGTTACCTTCATTTCCTGTGATATAACAGTCCTTTCTACACAGGTAGGATAACAAGTCTACTCCAGAAGTTAAAAGGAAGGGAAATCAGGTAATTTATCCTGGCAATCCAACTTGGTGCACATTTTAAAATGGCTCTTCACTTGTGACACAGAGTGGGGCCTAGGAGCGGCTGTGATGCTCCCTAGTGCCCCCCGCCATGTCAGTTAAGGTGATCCAGCACCCTCAACTCGCCTGCCATGTCTTTGCTGTTATAAGGTTCAGTATGGGAGGCTGCCTACTCTCATCTTAGACACCGCGCTGGTGTTACCTCCGTTCCCAGTGGGGTGCTTCAACACCCCCAGCCTTATGGACAATGCATGCCTCCTACCTCCCCTTCAGCACGCCCCAAGCCTCACAGCTGTCCCCGGATGTTATTAGGTCCCTCACCCTGTAGTGCCCTCTCTGGCGCTCTGGGCTCGTCACACCCTGGTGCCCCTTTCTGGTACCCTTTGGCTTGCTACACACCTGGCGCCACTCTCAGGTGTTCCCAGACTTATTACGCGCCTGGCGCCCCTTCACCGGCGCCCCTGAGGTGGTCCTGAAACTTGCGCCCCTCTTACCGGTGCCTCTGGGCCGGTCACGTACCTGGTGCCCCTTTACCGGTGCCTCTGGGCTGGTCCTGCGACCCGCACCCCTTTACC
>NW_017728947.1:46383493-46394156 GCF_001723895.1 Crocodylus porosus | reverse complement strand
TAACAATAACTCAACCACGAGCCAAACAGCTGCCACATAAACAACAAGGAGCCTCCAGGCTCATAGCATAAACTTCAAGCCACCCTGGGTCCCAACCATACCTCGCTTAGGGTTTGCATTCTCCCGCATCATTGCAGCTGGTCAGTGTGTTCAGGCTGCAACCCTCAACTTGGCCTGCTCAGCTCTCCCGCAGAGCTCCTGCTCCTGCAGCTGCCAGAAGGGAACTGCTCGCTAGGCTCCGGCCTGGGCTGTTTATAAAGGCCCGGCCCTGCCCCCTTCCAGCCACATGACCTGCCTGGTTGCCCCAGCGACCGGCACCTGAGCTGCCCTGATGATTGGCAGCTCTCCCTAATTTCTCTCCAGGCACGGGGCACCCTAGTGCCCCTGTGACAACTTGCTATCTATTTCCATTCACCAGCAACCTTGGTAAGTTAATGAAGCTACTTACTCCCATACTTTCAATAAAGCAAACCCATTTCACCCAATTCATTCACAGCATAAACTGAAAAGGAAACAACAAGCTGGAGTCAGTTTGTGTAAAGTCCAATGCTAACAACTGTTGTGTTACCTTACTACAAAGATAACACACTCTGATGTCTTATTCACAGATTAGCAAAATACAGGAGCACATACAAAAATAAATTAGGTTCTGTATATTTATTATGATTTCAGAAGTGGAAAGACTATGTAAGAGGCCCATAAGTGCAAATCTATAGACAAAATGTTACTGGGATGGTACATTCAAAAGACTATTCCTGCTCCACCAAGCATAGGGCAACAATAACACATTTTTAGGAGTTACATCTGCAAAAAGTTAACCCTCCTTCTAGAAAATAAAGAAAGCCTACAATCCCCTGGGATAAGATATTTCCTGGATCTATGCCTGGGATATACATCTACAGAAAATTCCTAGCTACCCTGAAAACCTGATCAGGAGTACTATTAACCCTCAGGACACTAGCAGTTTTCTTGATATCTTAGAGCAGAATGGAGCTGTGCTTCAGACTACATACAACTACATAAGCATGACACTGTCACTCAAGATCATCTCCCAGCATAGGCAGAGTCATATCGTGGCACTAAAAGGAATCAGAAGGAGGTACTGAACAAATCAAGTTCTAGAAGAGCTTTCTAACACAAGCAATGGGACTAAAAACAATCAACCAACCAAACCAAACCAAACAAAACAAAAAAAAACCCCTCTAACTGTTGCTTCCTCTGCATCCATGGAATGTCTTTCCAAGTTTCAGTTAAAAGTATGGAGCTATTGAAGGTAGAAGGGTTGCAGAAATTTAGCCAAAGGTACAGTCAACTAAATCTTTACTGTTGATCGTGCTTTTGAAATAACCAAGCTTAACTGAGCAAAGCTGTACTAGAAAAATATATTTACTTGGAAAGTGAGCAGATACTGTTTGACAGTAACTCAAATCAAAATAAATGCTTCAGTATTTAAATTCTAACTTTAACAAATGTATGTAATTTAAGCTATTAACTGTCTTGTCATTTCCTCTATGTCCTCAGGGGAACAGACGAGATTTAAGGTGAAGTTATACGTTTCACTTAGACCACACTAATCTGTGAAATGTTAAGTGATGTTAAATCCAAACACACTGTGAGAAGTTGCAAGTTAAGGGTTAATACCATTTCTTCCCTGCACAGCTCTGACTTGCCAGAAGGCTGACAAGCAGGTGCATGCCTAGAAGCCAGGACACTTGGGCTCTATGCCTGCTCTAGGTGTGCATACAGAGGGTAGAGAGGGGTGGAGATGGACATGACAGCAGCGCATCCTCAGAGGGCAGAGGACTGTAAATTGTTCATTTTAGCTCCGCTGAACAAATTGAGATTACCCTAACATGAGGTAGGTATCGCAACAGATTGCACTTTGTATGTGTTAAAAAGCTTTATAGTGTAGACACTGGCATTTTAAGTGCTCTTAATATGGTCCATCTGCAACTTCACACTTATTGGCTCATTTAGTCCAAGTATAAAAAAGGCAGGGTGAAAACTAGTTAACCATTTCAATTCAGTTTACATTGCCAGGTGGGGAAGAAAAGAAATACTTCGAATTTTGATTAATACTGATTACCTTGCACAGATCCCTGAAAACCCAAATAATAATGAATTTAAAAGCTATTTCACAGTTTACCCCTCATGACAGAGGGCTCTCTATAGTGGAGTATTTGCAGACTTACAGGCTACACATTATTGGGAGTATTTTCACTTTTCTTCCGTCTACAGCCTACTCCTTCCTCCCAGACATCTACACAAACATCCCAGGGAATAATTCCGAAAGCTCTAGGCAGGTCTCCACAGGAGTTATTTGGTGTTATCATTCCTAGTAGGTGCATACCAAGCTTTTATGTTAAAATGGTAACAAATCCTTTACTCACTCTGCCTCTGGTGCGTTCCAGCTGCTCTCGCTGCTCCCCAAGTTCCTCGATTATATTGGTACCAATCTGATCAGTCTCCGCAGAAATTTGGTGTGAACGCTCAATGCTCTGAGTGGCTCGGTTCAGGCTATCTGTGCCCTGGAGAAGCAGCACCCTTTGAGACTGCAGCTGAGTCTGAAAAAGAGAGTTTCTATTTAGCTATTAAATACAGGCATTAGACATTTCCAATTTCTTATAAAGACAAATGGTCCTGTAGGCCATCTAATCTATCTGTAATGGTGACAAAGCCCTCTCAGGTTATTAACGGAAGAAGTTATTGTTAACCCTGAAAGTGGCCATTATAGTGTATGCCAGCCTTGTAACACTGACCTTTAGAGACCTATCTGCAACACTTCTAGAGAACAGAGAGCAAGCCAGATGCAAGTCTGACCACATTCTCAGCAAGCAGCGTTTTAAACTAGTTAAAAGAGGAGGAAAGGGAAAAGCTTTCTCTGGGTAGAAAGTTGTTAAAGTCAGAAAACAATTTAGACAGGAAATTTCGTGCAGTTACAAAATTCATTAGTTACTCAATGCAACAGAGCCTGAGGTATGGTATAACAGAAGCTGCCCTGCTCCCCCAAAACCTATTATAAGAATGGCTTCAAAACTGACTGACAACAAGGATTCAGCAGTTATTCTGCATTACTACAAATGGGACGCATCTCCACGTTGCCCTATGGCAACATAGAGATGCGCTATATCACCATATAGTGTTCTACAGCAATATAGGAATCATGTGCGTCTGTATGTGATCGCCAGCTATGTTGCCGTAGCAGCATACTTCCTGGGAACAGCTCACCACTACGGTGACATAGCAGTGAAATTTAACTGTGCACACGGCACAGTAACCACCCATACTGCACCATGCTTTAGTACTTTCAAAAAGAAGTACTAAACCACAGCACTGTAGCAACATTGTCATATGATGACATGTAGATGCACCCATGGAGTCCCAGTACCACCTCTATCTGCTGTACTGCAAACTCATTGTCTATCGCTCCAAAGTAGAAAATATTGGGGAAACCTAGTCTCAGCTTTTACATTTATTGGTTACTCCAGCATACTTACACCAGGATAATAAACTAATTATTTTTGGGAAAGCTGTTTCAAAAACAAGTCATCAAGTGCCAAAGTCCACGTTGATGGAACACATGTAATCTGAGCTCTAGGGCAGGGGTCGGCAACATCCAGGCTGCCAAGTCACTGGATCTGGTCTGAAGAGCCAGAAGGCCTTGCTCTGCCCATGCCTGTGCTGTGGCCAGGCAACAAGGATCTGTACTGGGGCCAGTTGCACCTGCATCACTGCCACTTCTCCCTGCCCCCCAGCTGCACCAGGGGCACAACTTCCAGCCAGTGGGGAACTGAGCCAGGACTGGCCAGTTTCCAGCTGCACCCCCACTGTAGCTGAAAAGTGAGGACATACACAACACCCCCTCATTACTGACGCACCAAAGCCATCTGGCCCATGCCAGACTTCAGCCAGGTTGTTCTGGCCTATAGCTTGAAAAGCTTGCTGGCCCCTGCTTTAAGAGGAAAATAGCATCTACTCCAGGAAGCCAGCCAAGAAAAAGATATGATTCAATACAAGAGAGGCTTGGTGTAGTTAATGGAATTAAACAATTTTTAAGGGTAGCTGAAAGGATCAGTTTAAGACTTAGAAAAAGTAGGACAGTTCAGTCACACCCAAGGAGCTGTTTTTAAGTGATAAATCTAGTGTGGGAAAGGTTTGAGGTTTTATTTATTTATTTTTTAAAAGTCTAGTTAGAGATCAGCCTGTACCAGAGATTCCATCCATGAACCACCCACCTCTCTGCCAGTAAGGGAGATCTATATGAAAATAGGATCTTTTCTTCCCAAGGCTTCCTTTATTCCTACTTAAAGCAGTCCTTTATTTACAGCATCATGATGGGCTGGTGTATAACCTGATCTCCACAATCAGTGGCTGAGAGATGTACAATGATTGTAGGACAAAACTGGATCTCAGATGATCTTTTCCTAAATCTTTAATCTACCATCCTGTAGGTCACATGTTGTAGGAGAGATTATAAGCAACAAGAGAATCCAGACAGATTAAGGACAGGACTTAGTCTTTACCACACTTCCCATCTTTTCTAATTTTAATTCTGATAAAAAAATATCTGGAAGACTAAAATAATTCATAGGCAGCACCACAACAGCCCAGACAGGCAACTCACCCAGCTTTTAGACTAGAGACAACTCCAGTCTAACAGATTCAGACGTAACTGGGCATCCCTTTCTATAAACCAGATCTGCTTGTTTATATCTTTAATTTTAAGTAGCATACTGTTCAGACCATTTAAAAAAAAATGTTTAGTAGAGTGCTTTAGATAATTTAAACTGAAAGTGTTTATAGCTAATTCTATTACTGGCTGTATATAATACATTTAGTTTACACACTTCATTCAGGATAAGTAGCAAAATTAAACTGATCATTTAAATTTTTACCCTACATTAGAATAATTCTTTATCTTTGCAGCATTGTAGAGGAATGTTTAAACAAAAGTATTTCAATGTTTTATAAATCTCTGTCATATGAGATTTTAAGAAAGAGAACCGAATGCTATTTGAACATACGGTATGAACTGATAAATCCGGAATTAACGAAAATCCGGCACTTTTTAAAACTACACTCCATTGGGGAGTAGCAGCAGCTGGTCCCAGAGCAGAGAAGGGGGAAGCTTGCACATGGCAGCTACCACTGCCACTCACCACCCTGTGCCGCTGTTCCGCATGCACCCCCATCCTCCCCCCCAACCCCTCCAGTTTCAAACATCTGGAATTTTCACATTTCTAGCAGATGCTTGGTCCCAAGCATGCCAGATTCATAAAGTTATACTGTATCTTAAAAACATGTTTGTTTCTGAGATAACCAATATGGGTTCTATTAAGAAACCCTCTAAGCATGATTTTCCTCTCACCTGAAACATTCATATTAAATGCAGAGTAGATTTATAGCCAGGTTACATGAGGTTTGAAACTAAGGGGGTTAAAGCTGAAACACGAGCAATAGCACAGTCAGAGTCGCATTGTAACACAAACAGCAAAGGTCTTAAATACAGTTAATATCCCCTGGATGCTCACGCTCTGCTCATTTTCCATGGAGTAGATTCCATATTTTGTGTCTCCCCGATTGCCAGGAACCAAGCCCAGATCTGTGATTCTCATCTCTCTCTGGAACATTGACAGGTCTCTCTTGTAGGCCCGGATCTTGCTCATCATTTGGTTGCGGAAGGGCAGTGGCGCATGCTTCAATTCTTCTTCCATCTCCCGCAGCTTTAGTAAGAAAGAGTAGTCACAAAAAGCCCCAGATTCATTCTGTGACCAAACTAGGATGTCACAATATGTCCCAACAAGGCTCTGCTTTGAAACTGACCAACATCCCAAGGCATGCACCTAGTTGAGAGAAAGACGATTGAAGCTGCCTTCATCTAATACAGAGACCTTGTACACAGGTCTAAAGGTCCCCAGCCCAATAGAATGCTGCGTACCAAAGCTGTGGTCCTCATAAATCACACCTGGATGTTAAATATAACAGGTTACATGACTCTACAGTTCAAGAACATAGCAAACCCCTTTGTTAAATGACCTTTCCTCTCCAAAAAGAGCCTGAAATTAAAAGGCAAATCTTAACAGCTCTGTATCAACATACGGCAGAACATTCTTTGAATTAAGATCTCAGGTTTCTGCTTCATTCCCTTTCCATATTTTTAATATTTCCATGTTGTAGTTGGAAGTGCCATGCCATTGGTACCTTCCATAATTTGATATACATTGTTAGATGCTATTCCAGCAGCACAGGTGAGTTTACTTAGTGTAAGTCTCTAGCATACACATTTACCCTGATGTAAGACACTGTGTAATGCTCCGAGGAAAGAGCACTGCAAAAATTACGGTGCTGATTTTCTATTGTATGTTGACAGCTATATTTTTTCTCCTTTTGATGCTGCCTAACATAATACTTTCCCATCACATCTATGAGATGGGCAATCCACGATCCCTAGTCTGACTATCCAGACCCAAATGCCAAGGCTCAGGATTGTGACAGAATGTGGTAGTATTTTGTAATATTTTTATGGTATGATGTCTGAGGCTCTGTACCTTGATTATATGCTGCTACCCCCTGAGGTTAAAGAGGTTAACTTCCACCCTGGACTAGAAGAGGGTAGCATGTTGGTTTCTATATGTTTGGCTGGTGGAAAATGGGTCATTAGGAATCTCTTGAGCATATACTAACAACTTTTTAGAGAAGCAGGATGTTGGCTGCTGTGGTCCCCCTGCTTTAACTGAGGCAGGTTATAGTGTTATGTTGTGTAAGGGTTGATGGTAGTTGTACTAAGAGGTTAGATTATGGCATTGTATAGAATGGTTTGGATGAGGATGATCCCGCCTTAGGCAGGGGGCTGGACAAGATCAGGGGTCAACAACATTTTTGGGCAGAATGCCAAAAACACCTGTAACCTTGACTTATAAGATATTGACATCCCGGGGGTGGACAGCAAGGAAGCCACAAGGTGCCTGATCCTTGCTGTGGCAGTGTTCCCCCAAGCCCCTTCCACGCAATCTGCCCCAAGGGGTGTGGGCCAAGCAAAATGCCTGTGTGCGCCACGCTCTGGCACCTGTGCCAGGGGTTGCCTACCCCCGAACTAAATAGCCTCTGGAGGTTCCTTCTAGCCCTACTTCTTTTGTAAGTGAATTCACAGGATCACAGAGAACTAGCTTGGTGATTATGAAAGAAGCCCCAATAACTGGAGATTAACTTGTAACTACTGGTACCCAGGACTCCAGATTAAAGGAACTAGGCAAAAACAAACTGGCTACAAAGCAGGAAACAAGACTTTTGAACTTAAGCCCCTGTTCCACCCTTCCTCCTAACAGCTCCAGTCACACGTTTACCGTTTCATTTGCTTCCCGTTGTTTCTCATCAAATTCTCGTATTAGTTTCTTCTTCTCTTCTAAGGAAGAAAGCAGAAAGTATGTCAGACACACCAGAAAAACATCAGTACAAGCCGCAAGAGGACGTCACAGAAAAGCTCAAGTTGAAAGGAAGGGGCTGACTAGAAGGATACCAGGCCAAAATTCACCGTAAAATGAGAACCTGTCAGTAAATTATGAAGGGCTGGACAACTTAAATACACACAAATCAATACTGGCCAGCAGCCTGTCAGCCCTACAGCCTGAAATAATTTATTGATATTTTTTAGTCAAGAAATCACTATTCCCAGAACAGTCCTGAGCAATGTCCTTAACTCAGGATGCAGATATATATGGGTATGCATATCATAAGCAGCTATGTATTTTATCATACAAATTCTACAAGTTGAACAGATGTTCATCATGATATTTTAGCCAAATTGGCTAAATTGGGGACTTCAATGGGGAACACCTAGTACAAATGGCAAACAACTAGTGGAGCAGGCATCCAGAAATGCTCCTCCATATCCACTAGGAACACAGGCCCCCACCCAATGCTGTGGAGCCAATTGGGGGGACTGCAATTAGTGGGGTCCCTCAGACTGGCTGGCAACCTCATCCCAGCCTACCCGGCATACTGTGCTGCATGTGGCTAAGTCCAGTGTTCACTGCACCACCAGCTCTGCCTGACACTGCTCTGTAGAGGGAGGGAGGGAGTGAGCAGCCCTGGATTATGTTCCTGCTTCTTTCCACAACAGCCTGGGGGCTCAGCCTCCCTTCACCCAACCCTCAGACCTCTTGAAGGCTCAGGACAAGCATAGTGGTTACTTAACCCGGCAGGGGAAATACCATGCATCTGTGTCCATGAAAGCAGTTTTCCCCCAGGAGAACTGCTCTTCTGGCATGGTTCAGTACATGCTGAGGTGCAGTGACTTTAAACCCACTTTACGAAAATGGGAGTCCCCTGCTTTGCTTGTGCCGAGGGCCTTATAGCTAAGGGCAAACAAAAGTCGGGGGCATCTGAACCCCAAGCCTCCAGGCTTGAGCCTGCAAGTAGGATGCCTGCCAAAGGATTTGGAAATATCTGAAGCCCCACGTGTGGGTAGAGGATGTTTGCCCGGTAGTAGGGCCACTTATGGCTCGCAACTCTTGGATTTGGAATTAGTTTTGGCTAATTTGGCCCCAGATACACATTAAAAAAAAACCCTCAAAAAACAAAAACAACCCTCAGACAGGCTCCTTGCCATGAGCTGGTAGGGGCTGAGGTGCTACACACTAGAGTCCTGGAGATGGAGGAGTACATAAGGTGGTGGTGTGGAAAAGGCAAGGAGTGGGATGGGCAGGGGCATGAAAGGGCATGAGGGACCAACTGCTGGACAGATTTGGCAGCCAGGCTGTAAGATGCACTGGAAGCCTCATCCTGGCTGCAATGGTGCTGCACATTCAGGGGGCAGCAGGTGCTGGAGCTCCCAAGACCAGACTAGGAATAGGGGTGGGGAGGGGTGAGAAGGCACAGCATCTCTTTTCTTGCCAGGTTTCCCCCTTGGGCACCTAGCTCCAAGCATCTGTAAAGGCAGAGCCAGGAAGACAGGTGGAAGACAGCATGCCTTCAAATCAGATCTAGCAAACTCTGGACCTGGATCTCAGAAGAGAAGCGAGTGCGATTTTCTGGGTCAGCTCCCTGGCTCCTTCCCCAGTTGAGGGCCCACCTGGGACAGCCTCTGTTGTACTGCTGGGTTTTGCCTTGCTTCTAGAGCAGGCAGGCATCCTAATGATCATACCCATGGACCAATCCTACACACAAAGACTGGCTGCACACCATTTACCCAGTCCACAGGGCTGGAGACTTGAGCACTACTGCTCTAAAGGCATCAAATTTCAGTTGTCTCTGTTTTTACTGCAAAGCAAGATCCAAATGAGTGGGCTCTTCCCCAAAACAATATAATTCTTCAACATACACAAGTTTCTCTTTTGTTGACAACCTGCACTGGATTTAAGCCATCTAAAAAAAAAAAAAAAAATCAGGATTATGCCAGATGATACAGTCCTTCCCAGGCCAGTTTTGTGGAGAGCTTTAAAGACAATGATTAAAACCGTGAACTTGGCCAATTGGCCAAGAGCTAGTTATGCAAATAGGAACACTTCTGTGTTACCAAGCCTACAATATGCTGGATTCTAAACAAGCCACAGCCTTTTCTCACGTTTCACATCTCAGTCTGTGGGTTTCACATCTCAGTTCACAGGGTTACAGCAAGTCAGTCCTGGTGGTCACCAGCCTATACTCACATAGAACAATACTGTACATTGCTGGTTTGCCCTAGCCACTCCTCTAGTGGAAAAACAAAGCTGGCCAGACAGGGAGAAGGCAACTACGTGTCAGACCACGCAACAAGGGAATGTGCTGACTGCGAGGAGATTCATCCACACCAGTAGAAATCCCTTCCTCTGGCTCCTTCCTTTTTTCAGTTCTTGAAACATGTGATAAGTTCATTGTGTGACTTAGAGGGGAACCAGCTGCAGGGAGGATGGGGTGGGGGATGCTTTACCTACCACTAGCACCAGCCTCCCATTAAAACAAAGACATACAAGGAAAAGCCTCCTCTTGCCAGCATCGCTTCCTGCATCGGATACCGCTGTTGAGCCCATTTCACACGAGCCAGCTTCCCTGGGCAGTACAGGTCTCGCACGGGTAAGAAAAGTAGTTTAGAGCAGTGGTGCAAGGAGTGCCAAGGCTTAAATACAAAATTATTATATTGGAAGCTCAAAATTATTGTATTTGCTGAAAAACTATCATACACTGAAAAATATGCAACTAAGTATGCAAATAAGTTATTTTCTTACTTACTTTATAATGCTTGCTGTAAGTTGCCAGTGAGCAAGTAAGAACTGGGTCAAACTCAAAACATTTCTTTGTTTTAAAGCAAGCAGCCATAAGTTCTGTAGCAAACCCAATGTAGAGGGAATCCAAATCCCAAGACCTCTGGGCTTAAGACTGCACGTAGGATGCTTGCCAATTAGAGGTGCACCAATCAGTTCATATTGGACTGGCACCGATAAGAGGAAAATTGACATTATCGGCAATCAGCTTTTTTTGGCTAGTGTAGCCGATAATGTCACCAATAAATGCTGCACGCATCTGCACAGACAGCATGCGTGTGCCCAGGAATGCAGCCTAGCAGCTTGGAGAGCAGTATCCAGCCAGTAAGTCTGTGGTAGGTAAGGGCAGGGGCATAGGGCTGCAGACTGAGGCCCTTATTGTGAGGAAGGGAGTAGGGCTGGGTCAGGGGCTGCCCAGCCAGAAC
>NW_017728947.1:46313542-46383208 GCF_001723895.1 Crocodylus porosus | reverse complement strand
GCCCAGTTCTCCCACCGGGAAGAGGCTGGAGCAGACCCTGGCCCCAACGCAGTGGGCAGCCTATCCTATCCCATGCAGAAATCCAAGGGACACATGGCCCCCATGCCTCCCCCAGATGTGCGCGCAATGGTGGGAGCTGCCCCCCTTCCCTGTGCCTCTGTCCCACACTCCACCCCAGCTGGGCAGTCCCTGCTCCTGCCCCACTCCCTCCCTCACCAAGGGGGCCTTGATCTGCCCACCCCACCAAGCCTCTTCCCTCCCCCACTCCCCTTCCACCCCACAGACTTACCAGCTGGACCCTGCTCTCCAAACTGCTAGGCTGTGTGTCAGCAATCGGATCTGTATCAGCCAATAAAGCTGGTGAACAATTGGCGATCGGTATCAGCCAAAAAAAATCTTTACTGGTGCACTCCTACTGCCAATGGACTTGAGAGTATCTGAATTCCCAGGGTGACAGCCTGGGACAGAGGATGCTCATGAGTTGTAGCGCCACGCATGGTGTTCAGAATGACCGAGTTCTGCCTACTCAATCGATGCGGGCTTTGAAACAACTGAGTTCTGCTCAAGTGATAGGATTTGGCACCGATTCCGCTAGTTTGACCTGGAACATGAACTATATTAATAAAAGACTTCCCAAGAGTGACTTGGGTTTTGCGTATGCTGCCTCAATGAGCTGCCTCAAAAATTATTGGACATTTTGAACACTTTTACTACTGTTGAATGTATATCATTATGAGGGTTGAAATGATGGTATAATAAAGTAATGTCCACACACCCACAGGGTGCCAACTCTGTCTGAATCTATTCTGTGAGGTTTCACGTAAAGACTTTAATTACAGCATACAGATTCACATCAGCGAGGCAAATGCACATTACTGTTACATTTTAAAAACCCACTAGACTACCATATAAAATCGGATTTAACATTTATTTTAACGAGTGCCCCATCATTTACCCCCTGGGCGACTCCCAACAGCCTCCTGGAGATTCATAGTTAATTCCTGGGACCCAGGGCAATCCTGGAGGGGTGGCACTGGCACCCTACATACGCGGCTACACTGATGGGTGCTCACCCGCTGCGGCGGGCACGCGGATGGGCAGTGCCGCGGCCGCACCCGACCCGGATCCAGCGGCACAATGGAAGGGGCCAGGCCGAAGCAGCTCCCCCGACCTCAGCCGCACTCACTCACCGGCCAGGCCGCCCCGCAGGCGCTCGGGGAGGCCGCGCAGCTGCCCGTGCAGCTCCCGGAAGATCTCGTGTAGCCGCTCCAGATGCTCGGAGGAGCCCGGGCCCCGCACTGCCATGACGACTGTGACAACAACAACCCCAACCCCAGCCCCACCGCCCGCTCCGCGCCGCTACTTCCGGGAGGCGTAAGGAGGGG
The DNA here is from genome assembly GCF_001723895.1 of Crocodylus porosus. Lineage (NCBI taxonomy): Eukaryota > Metazoa > Chordata > Crocodylia > Crocodylidae > Crocodylus > Crocodylus porosus. The sequence goes on along the minus strand of NW_017728947.1, from coordinate 46,381,823 downwards.
CCTCCCTCTGTCTCGAGAAGGGGTGTCCTAATCGGCGCCTGACCAGAAAAAAAGCTCCGTCCGGAGCTAGATGTGCGGCGCGCAGGACAGGCTTCAACTGTCTGCCGAGGAAGGGTCGGGGGGAGATATTCGGGAAGTCCAACTTTGCTCCCGAGGGTGACTAACGGATCAAGCGAGCACTTACGCCCCCTTAGAGGGGAGCATCAGGACCCCGGGCCGCGTAGGGCATACTGGGAATTGTAGGCCGGCACAGGGAGAGTCATAAGGCGGTCACAGTAGTGCAGGGTGCAGGGCTGGTGCGGGGGTTCTGTGCGCATGCGTTCAGATGACCCCAGCGAGGCGTCTGTCCAATCTCGTTTCAAAAACGTCCAAGGAAGGGGACAGCACCACCCGCCTTGGAAGCTTAGTCCATATTTTGGCAACCCTCACTGTAAAGATTTTTTCATGATGTCCAATCTGAATTTGCTCTCTTCTAGTTTATGGTCATTATTTATAGTTACCCCAACAGGCACCCTGCTAAACATTATATACCCTATTTCTTCCTGCTGCTACCCCCTCCCCCCAATGAGCTTGTAGGTAGACACACAATTACCTCTCAACCTCCTCTTGCGGAGGCTGAAGAGGTTCGGTTCATCAAATCAGTCCACGTAGGTGGTTTTCTGTAGCCCTTTAACCAGACAAGTGGCCCTCCTCTGAACCCTCTCCAGGCCCTCCACATCCCTCCTGAAGTCCGGTGCCCAAAACTGGATGCAGTACTCTGGCTGTGGCCTGACCAATGCTGCATAGAGGGGAAGTATCACCTCCCTAGACCTGTTTGTGATGCACCTACTTATGCAAGAAAGGGTGTGGTTAGCTTTATCACACTGGTGACTCATGTTCAACTCCGCAAGCCCTTTCTGCAGTTGTGCTACTGACACTTATCCTTGTTAAACTGCATCCTATTCTGTTCAGTCCATTTCCCCAGTCTGTCCAAATCAGCCTGGATTCGTTCCCTGCCATGTATTTTGTGTACCTCCTCCCATAGTTTGGTGTCATCAGCAAACTTGGACAGGGTGCTTTCTACTCCCTTGTCCAAGTCACTAATGAAGATAATTGAATACCAGTCCTAGGACAGAGCCTTGGGGGACTCTGCTGCCCACATTTCTCCAGGTAGAAACAGACCCGTCCACCACCACTCCTTGGGTGTATCCCATAAGCCAATTTTCTACACGCCGAACTGTGTAATAATCTACATTGCAACTGTTTATTTATGAAAACTGGGTGTGACACTGTGTCAAAGGCCTTTTTAAAATCTACGTAAATAACATTTACTTCTTTTCCTCCATCCAAGCATTTTGTGACCCGGTTGTAAAATGAAACCAGGTTAATCAAGCAGGATCTGCCTGCTATGAACACATACTGATTGCCCCTTAGCATCATTTTACCCACTGGTCCCCCACAAATGTGATCCTTAACAATTTTCTCAAAGGTCTTGCCAAGGATAGAGGTAAAACTAACTGGCTTATAGTTACCTGGTTCCTCTTTCGTCCCCTTCTTGAAAATAGGGACCACATTGGTCCTTCTCCAATCCTTCAGGACCTGTCCTAAGCACCATGAGCACTCAAACAGTTGTGCCTCTGGCTCTGCTATGACGCCAGCTAATTCCTGAAGTACTCTAGGATGAAGATCATCAGGACCTGTTGACTTAAATATATTCAACCCCTCCAGGTGCCCCATTACTAGGTCAGCACAAAGATTTGTTGGGTTGGTATCTATACTGGGCTTACCTAAGGTTCCAATGGGATTAATAGATTCATAGATGTCCAACCCCCTGCCCAGGGCAGGAATGAATACTGGGCTTATACGACCCCTAGTAAGTTTAAGCTCATATGACCCCAGCTAGGTAGTTATCAAGCCTCCTTTTGAAGACCCCCAGGGTAGGAGTGAGCACCACTTCCCTTGGAAGTTGGTTCCAGAACCTAGCCTCCCTGACCGTGAAGTAGCGCCTCCTGATGTCTAGCCTGAACCTACTCTCAGTCAGCTTATGGCCGTTATTCCTTGTTACTACTGGTAGTCCTTGGGGGAACAGGGTCGCTCCCATTGCCTGCTGGTTCCCCTTGGTAAGATTTTAGACGGCCACCAGATCCCCTCTCAGACTTCTGTGGATGTTGAACAGTTTTGGGTCCCGTAGCCTCTCCTCATCAGGCCTGCCCTGCTGCCCCCATATCATGTGAGTGGCCCTCCTTTGGACCCCCTCGATACTGTCCACATCCCTCCTGAAGTGGGGTGCCCAGAACTGGATGCAGTACTCCAACTGCAGCCTGACCAATGTCACATAGAGGGGGAGAATCACTTCCTTGGACCTGCTCATGATGCATCTGTGGATGCATAACAAGGTGCAGTTAGCCTTACTGACTGTGTCCTCACATTGGTGAGCCCTGGGGAACCCCACTGCCCACATCCCTCCAAAAAAGACCCATTCATCACCACTCTCTGGGTGCAGCCCTCCAGCCAATTTGTGACCCATCTGACTGTGTAGGTGTCAACACCACAGTCTCCTAATTTTTTATGAGAATGGGGTTAGAGACAGTGTCAAAGACCTTCCTAAAGTCCAGAAAGACTACGTCCACTGCAACACCTGCATCCAAGGATTTTGTGACCTGGTCATAGAAGTCCACCAGGTTGGTCTGTCAGGACCTGCCTCTAATGAACCCATGTTGGTTGCGCCTAAGCATAATTTCCCCTGCTGGTCCCTCACAGATGTGCTCCTGGATAATTTTCTCCAGGACCAAGGTAAGACTAATGGGACTATAGTTTCCTGAGTCCTCCTCCCTCACTTTTTGAAAATGGGGACCACATTGGCCTTTTCCCAGTCCTCTGGCACTATACCAGAGCACCTTGAGTGCTCATAAAGCCATGCCAGGGTCCCCGCAATGACACTTGCCAATTTCCTCAGCACCCTATGGTGAAGTGTCTGGACCTGCTTACTTAAACATGTCCAGCCCCCACAGAAGTTCCCTAACTCAGTCCTTCTTAATCCTAGGCCTGATCTGTCCTGAATCCCGGTGGGGGAGAAGTCCCGGTCCCTGCTTAGAAAAATGGAGGCAAATCATTTGTTAAAAAGGTCTGCTTTTTCATCTAGTGCAACCACCAGATTGCCAAGCGTATCCTGCAGGGGCCCCACGTTGCCTGGTGCCTTCTTTTTACTCCCTATATATTTAAAGAAGGACTTTTTGTTGTCCTTGATCCTTGTGGCTAGCCCTAGTTCCGTCTCTGCCTTAGCCTTCCTAACAGACTCCCTACAGATTTGTGCTATGGAGGTATAATCCTCTTTGGTGATAGCCCCTCCCTTCCACTGGATGTACACCTCCTTTTTGGCTTTCAGACGTTTTTGAGTGCCTTTGGTGAGCCAAGGGGGCTTTTGAGCACTCTTGCCCCCTTTGACTTGCATTGGGACTGTCACCCCTTGGGCTCAGAGGATCGTCTCCTTAAGGAACAACCACTTGTCTTGGACACCTAGTTCCCCTACTCTCCAGGACTGCAATGTCTCTTCTACCAATTTCTTCAGCTTGTTGAAGTTGGCCCTCCTGAAGACAAGGGCTACTGCCTTGCTGCAGGCCCTTGACACCCTGCGCTGGAAGGTGAATTCCAGTAGGCGATGCTCGCTGCCGCCCAGGTGGTCGAGAACCTGGAGTCTCCTCGCCAGGTCGTCGGCTGTGGCCAGGACCAGGTCCAGCAGGGCATTACCCCTGGTAGGGCTGTGCACCTCCTGGGTTAGGTGGAGGTCTTGTATCTCAGCAAGGAACCTACGTGAGTGGTCAGACCTGGCTGACTGCTCCTCCCAGCAATTTTGTATTCATGTCCAGGAACACAGATGCAAAGAAATAATTTAGAAGCTCTGTTTTGGCCATCCTATCTGTTACCAGTTGCTCTAGTTCATCCTGAAGGGGCCCTAAGTTATCCTGCACCTTCTTTTTGCTTTCTATGTACTTAAAGAATGACTTTTTGTTATCCTTAACTTTTGCTGCCAGCCTAAGCTCCATTTATGCTTTGGCTCTCCTCAGAGTTTCCCTGCAAGCTCGGGCCAAGCAGGTATACTCCTCCTTGGTGGCAACCCGAGCAGAGCCGTCTGTGGTGCCGCACCCTGTGCTGCTACCTTGCAGTGTGGGGCAGGGTTTTGACCATGGGAGATCCCAGGGTCAAAAAAACCTGTGTGGAGAAAAAGCAGGTGGCGCATGTGGTGGTAGCATGCACTGCCCAAAACTAGAGCCTGGCCAGTTGGAGCCCCGCTCCAGACGCAGGCCAGGCTCCCAGATGCAGGAGCACCATAGCTGCTGCTTCTCTGGCCCTCAGCGTCCTAGGGGCCACAGCAGCCACAGGGTTTGTTTATTTAGCAGGGGAAGAGTGGAATAGGTGGTCCTCACACTGCCTCTATCACTCTTCTTTTTCTTTCAGTGATACAGTAGACATTACACTGTTTATGTTGCTGGACTACAACTCCCAGCATACAGTACTATTCCCTTCTGCGCACGTAGTGGGCGGTTCAGACTTCTGCTCCCAGAATGCTCTGGCCCTGCCTATACTTAATTCTCCCTTCCAGCAGCTGTGATCGCTTCTGCTGGATGGCAGCCTGCAGCAGGAACAGCAACAATGATGCTCGTCATCTTGGGAACCTTTCTGGGAATCATCTTTGGTCCTTCTCTGTTCATTTTAGTGCCCTACATCAGGTCTGTGTTGAAGATTGGTGGGTTAGCTTGTAACATTTTTAATGGTCTGTTAGCACTTCTATACCTCTGTGAATAGTTGGAAGAGAAGGAAGATCAGTGTATTTGTCATAGGGACTTAGTGGAGGAGTATGTGATGAAAGTGATATGGGCAGAAGTTCCTGGGTGCAAAGCACCTGACTTAGTACGTTAGTCATGAGTCTAAAGTTTAATCCCTCTGTGTCTTGAGATGACAGTAACAGCCTGACGATTAAAGCAGTTAACTGGGAGTCAGGATATACTTGGTTCTAAGCCTAAATGTGGTACTGACCTGCTTAGTAGTCTTGATCAAGCTCTATATGTGTTTTGGGCTCCTCATCTGTAAAGATGGAACTAATTACTTACAACAGTATTAGTAAGCGGCATGTATTAATAGCTGTACAGCACTTTAAAAAACCATAAGGTGCTGTAGCCTAGTACCATTACTATATTATGACCTTAAAAGCTCAGGGAAGATGATTAATGAAAAGCAAAGTCTTTTTGTTTCCAAAAGGCTCTAGTAAATTCATATAGGTGCAACTAATCTTTTGCTTGACTTCACTAGGAAAATAACAGACGATTTTGGAATTCTGCATAAAGTGTATGGTAGGGAATCATCTTTCCTTCAGCCTGGAACTTGAACTGGGTTGAGACCTACCACTTATTTCTAGCCTTAATTTCTATGATTCTCAGTACCGGATACTGGGTTTCAATGAAGGACATCAAGCCCCTGAATTGCTGGCAGTAACTTAATCCTCCCTTATGCTAATGCTGTGCCTAAAGTTTGACGTGCCTTGTGAACTACTTCCTTGCATCTTGACGCTCTGAACCAATGCAATGAAATTTTAAAAAGCCAGAGATGGGAGTGGAGGGGAAGCCTTTCCTGCCACTGCCTTTTCAGCCACTCTTAAATTTTTGTTGTGTAAGGAAGCAGCTTACTCTCAGAAATGTTAAGTGTCTATGAAACAGAATGATGATTATTGAATACACAGGAAAAGGGTCAGATTTCCTCCTCAGTTGAACTGTACTACCATTACCATAGTCAGCTTACACCAGGGGTTCCTCTGGCCCTGTATTTTAGTCCTAAAACCATGCGTCAGGAATGGATTGTTTTTTGTTTTTTGTTTTTTGTTTTATCTCCTGCTTTTTCAATCGCATTGCTTTTGGCTCGGAGAGTCTAGATGAGAGGAAGCGTATTAGATAAACTGAGAGAATCCTGATCCTACCAGCCAATAGGGTAACTCTCACCACTCCAGGCTGATTAGGCAGCTCAGTGAGACATTTAGTACACCAAATGTTTATCACAGAAAATGCCTGCTAAATGTGCAGTGGTTGGACCACTGTCTGTGGGGTGGCAGGGATTATGTGCACTGAGATCAAAGATGCCTTGACCATGTATAGTGATGGCGTAAGAAGTATGCTAGATAGACCTTAGCCTCAAGAGAGAAGCAGCTGGCTTCAAATCCTAATGAGGCCTATGAATGAGGGATCTATGAAACGGGGAGCTTGGAATGGGTTCATGTAAAAGTTGTATTGTCTCTCCAGTTATTCTAACAACAGTCATTGATGCAAACCCAGTGAGGAGGACACAGGGGCAGGATGAATCCTCCATGACTCCTTCTCTCTATTCTAGGAATTACTTTGCAGGAGCCATTTGTAAGTCAAAGGCTAAGCTGAATGGGAAAGTCGTTTTGATCACAGGGGCCAACACAGGCATTGGGAAAGAGACAGCTAGAGATCTCGCAAAAAGAGGCAAGTCATCTATCCCACTACGTGTCCCATACCTGTCCCCTGTACTTTACATTATCTGTCAACATTGCCTTCCTGGACCAGGGTGGGGAAGGGATAATCTTGACACCCACCTGCTCTACAGCTATCTTGGGGTCAGGAGGCTGGGTTACGCAGGGTTTTCCTCTCACTTCGTGAAGCAGAACTGAAAGATGGCTTGACGAAGTTTTAGTAACTAAACTAGAACTCCATGCAGCCCAGGGGTGGAGCCTGATGACAGATCCTACCTAACACTTAAACTTGTAACTGTTGGAAGCAGGTCCCTTTTAATGGATCATAATTCTACTGTTTGTGGGCCCTAATGCTTTTAGTGCTGAAGCCAGTGTTGTTGGGACTCCAGACTCAGAGCATATAATGCAGGAGCAGTTACGCAGTTTATAAGAAACAGAAAACCTCTGCACTGGAACTTTCCTGAAGAGTCTTGGAAATCCCTCGTCTCATGAGTTTCCAACTAGGGGAGCCTGGGAACCCACTTAGCTCCACTGCTATAGATCTTGCTACAACTTGGGAGGAGTTGGATGGACACTCTTCTGACTTGTGTGACAGCCCGAGAGCAGTCTTGAGATGGCAGTAACTGCTTGTTGCTCCCTAGCTGAGCTGGATTGGAGCCAAGAACTTCCAGGGTAAAGGCTCTCTCCCTGACAGCTATCCCCTTGAGGCATTTCCTGATCTCGCTCATGGTGTACCTTAGGGGAGCCAGTTGGCTTGCCTTTGCACTTGCTCCCCATGCTGCCCCCCAGCTCTTGGCTCATGTTTCTTCTTCCTTTTCCTTGTACAGGTGCCAGAGTGATTCTGGCTTGCAGAGACGCAGCAAAGGGGGAAGTGGCCGCCTGTGAGATCCGAGCTGAGACAGGAAACCAGCAAGTAATTATGAAGAAACTGGATTTGGCGGATACTAAGTCTATTCGACAGTTTGCTGAGAACTTTCTAGCAGGTAAGGCCCTCCTTGGGTGCTGTTGCCTTTGCTTGTAGGTGAGTATGTTTGGTCAACAGTAGCTCTCTGCTCTGTCGAACAAAAACAGGAATGGGATTGAACAGGATGCTTGTTTAAAAAGACCTTATTTGAAAAAGGGAGACCACCCATGAGCACATAATCTGGCTGGGCTCATCTATCAGCCTTTTGTAGGTTTCATGAGAGAAGAAATAGATGGAAGAGATTCAGCTTGAAACCCAGCTAATTTAAAGGAAAACGAGCCAAAAGTATTGTCTTTAAATTCACTTCCAATATTTGTGGTTGTGATCTATCTTTTTTTCTCCCTTAATTATCTTATCTGCTGTTTTGTTGAAATGCAGCGTAAATGGAGGAAGCCATAAAACTGACTGTGTACAAAGTTTAAAAAGAATCTTAAAATATAAATAAGAAAAAACCAGAATAACTTGTACTAGTTACTTTAGCGGTAATAGTACGTACAATATTTTTATTTTGTAGAAGTGTTCTGTGAATTGATGTGATTTCTCTAGTTTCTGGTGCACTGCCTTTTGGAATTCTGTTATGCTGATCCTAATTTTTGGTAAGTGGTAAAGGTTGTCTATTGATATTTAACTTTAGAGATGCTGGAAACTCAAATGAGTTTATAAATGAGTCTACGAAACTCACAGAATAAATAAAATCAAGTCAGAGAGATGGCATGCTGTGCTATTGGGCTTTGGCAGACACTGAATTCCCTGCCTTCATGCCCCTGCCTGGAAAGATACCATTTGTTTCCATGCTGGGAGATCTGTAGAGGGTGTAGGAATAGGTTGGGATGAGAGAGGTCTTTCTTTTTTTGGAGAGGTGAGATGGCAGCAGCTTAGTCTGCCCCAGTTCTGTGGCTGATTTGTTCCATTTAGATGTGGGTGGTTGTCTGATTCTTTGCTTAATGTCCCATCCTCTCCATTGTTCCTTTCAGAGGAGAAAGAGCTCCATATTCTCATTAACAATGCAGGAGTAATGTTGCACCCTTATGCCAAGACAGTGGATGGCTTTGAGATGCATCTAGGAGTCAATTACCTTGGTAAGAGACTGAATAACACCAGGGCAGGCAAAGGTTGGGTAGGAGGTTTTATTAAATTCTATGACAAAACTCAATGTGGGAGTCTGTCTCCAGGAGTCTATCCCCATTTTCTGAAACTGTTTTCCATTGGGGAAATAATTGAAGAAGAGCATCTCCTAACCCTAAATGCTTTTGGGCAAGTCCTAAATTTCACAAAAAGGAGCAGTGTGAAGGAAGCTGCCTGTCGCATACTACAGAAACTTATGTCCTGGGTTGTTTGTCATTTATTGTAGACTGTTCTGAGCCTTTCTGGATAAGGTTAGATATAAATAATAAAAACTATAATACACAGTCTGAACATATCATCTGGGAGTGCCACTCTTCACCAGCCTTAGCTATTTGAAGTTGGGCACCCAAAATTTGGGCACTGACATGTTCAGACCTTGCTTCTGCCATGTGTAAATGGGGTAAATAATGGCTTGCCTCAGTGTGCCAAAGCACTCTTGAGATCCTGGTCAGGAAGGCACAAAAGAGGAACAAAGTATCCTCAATCTCCTCTCTCCTAGGTCACTTCCTCCTGACCTTCCTGCTCTTGGAACGCCTGAAGCAGTCGGCCCCAGCCCGCATCGTAAACGTGTCCTCACTGGCTCATCTTGTGGGCAGGATCCGCTTCCATGACCTCCAAGGGGAGAAATTCTACCAACGGGGCCTGGCTTACTGCCAAAGTAAAGTGGCTAATGTCCACTTCACACGGGAGCTGGCCAGGCGGCTGCAAGGCAAGTCTGAGAAGGAAGCTGACCAGATGCCAGCTGAGATATTATTCAGTCTCTCATACCTTGGGGTGTGGAGATGGTTCTAGGAAGAGGATCTTTTTAGGCCCTTTTTAGAAATCATGGCATTTAAGGTGGGAGTGAGTGAGTGGCTTTGGTTGGGCCCTTGGCAGGTGTTTAGAGCAGGGAGCCCATGTAGTCAGTCCTCGGGAGCCAGGAGCTCTCAGGCTATGTTCATACCCACAGTAGAAAGGCAGGGGCAGGAGGTGGTCTTGCTCAGATGAATGGGTCTTTTTTTTAATTCTCGCCAAAAAACCAAAATTGTGGACAAGCTGCATCCAGATAAAGGTTCAGCTGTACTACAAGAGCTGCTATTGGAAAGGTTTTAAATGCTGCTGTGCTTGGCGTATGCACTGAAATCCACAGTGAAAAAGCTGCAGTGCCCCCAGCTGTCTTAAATACGGGTTAGAAAAATGGAAAAGGAGGTTTTTATGTATAGGCCTAGCACCAGGTAAACTGGAGGGGTTCTGTGGGGGGTTTTTTGTTTGTTTTTTTTTTTCAAAAGCAAGAGACGAGACTCTAGTATTTTGGCATCCGTGCCTCTTCACAGGCTGCTTTATAAAGGCCTAACACTCCCTCTAGGCAGTGGTTGCAACTGGCAGGGATGTTGCCCTGTTTTCTAGTAAATAGGTGTAAGAGGGAACTTTATTTTTACCTGTATTCACATCTGGGCCTTTGTTTCCCTAATGTTTAAGATGTACACAGGTAAAACAAGGAAATATGTTACGTTTTCCCTTGGAAAAAAGCCCTTGCACGCTTCAGCAGGGTCTAATTTGAACTATACTCCTGTCTTGCTGCAGGCACTGGAGTCACAGTAAATGCACTGCATCCTGGCACTGTGCAGTCTGAGTTGACCCGGTACTCATCTGTAGTGTCCCTGCTGTGGAAGATGTTTTCTTTCTTCTTGAAGACTCCACAAGAAGGAGCCCAGACCAGCATTTATTGTGCAGTAGCAGAGGAGCTGGAATCTGTGACAGGACAGTATTTCAGGTGGGTGAAAGTTATTGGCCAAGGAGTTTAATCCAGGCAGTTCTCAAAGCAGCCTGATTTTCCTAAGTACAAAGTGCTGAGCTGCTGTGTATGTTATAGGCAGCTCCTAGCAAGGAAACCCCCTGTGCGTGGGATGCTGCCCAGATCTCTGTTAAATTTTCTCAATCAACCTGCACAATACCTCCCTCCTTTCTTATTTGCTTTCCCTTTCAAAACCCAGCCCAGAATCATTGAACTGTCCCCTGTTAGGCTCTGAGAAAGCCTTTGAACAACTTCATTCAGAGGTACCTTTATGCTCCCCAGTCAGTGGGACCACATCACATTTGGGAATTGTCTAGGGAAACTGACCCTTGGCATGAGCTTGACTGCAGCATATGTGAGACAGAACTCCTATCTGTATCCCCTCTCTTGTGACTGATCCACAGTTAGTGCAGTATGTGCATTTGTCTGATTTTTTTTTTTTTCAGGTGTGGTGTTTGCACTGTCCTGATGTGTTGTGGCTATATAAAGAGAGCCCCTAATCCTCCCTTGACTGCTTATATCTCCCAGCAGATAAATACCCTATATATGAATCTTGGCTCTCCCATACACCAGAACTTGTGAACTTTAAGTGGATTTCAGGTTCTTAAAGGAGGAAACTGGTGAATTCAGGAAAGATACAATCAGCAAAATATCAACTTAATTTATTTTTTGTGTCTAATTTTGTACTGAATTTACTCTAGAAGAGCTTCTAGTCACTTGATTGCCAAGTATGATCATCACTAGTATTTAAGATAACCTCTGTAGGAGAGAGGAGGCATGGAATAGCTAGAGACTGCCCTGACTCTTTTTAGTGACCCTTGTGTCCCTTTTATTTGCTGCGTCCCAAATGAGCTGTGAAAATCACAAGATGTCCGGTGCCTCTGCCATCAGTTCTAATCTTCCTTCCTTATTTAAATTGCCACTACAATCAAACTTCCCAGTAATAGGTTATTTATATTCTGGCATTCCCCTTTGCAGCAGAGAATGCCAGACTGTGGTGGGGGCAGGTGTATACATTATGTGTAAAGGTGAAGTGTTTCCAACATGGAGAGTAAAGGGGAGTGGGGGTGGGAGGGAAGGGAAGGGAACACCTTGCTGAGCCTGCTTCTGTAGGCAAATTGGTCACCAAGCACCTGCAAACATGCAGCTGCAGATGTGCTGAGGGAAAGTAGCCTGTCAGTTTTGGGCAACATCAGTCTACCACGGTTGAAGAAGAAATTGCAAGGCCAAGTTTGGGGTTAAGGAAAGGTGTGCTGTGGAACCATCTTTGGAGTAGGGAGGAGGTAGGTGAGAGGAGACTTGGTGAGGATGGAAGTGGATTTAGGTCATTTGGACTGCTGGATGTGGGCATGGAGGCAGTGGATAAGAGTTGGGGGTATACAGTATGCAGAACATACATTTGGTATAGGTGTGGTTCAGGTATAGGGTGCTGACTGGAGGGTGTGGGGGAAGGTAGGTGGGTAGACGCTGGACATCACTGTATCCAGCCCCTGGCATGACCCTTCATGGGATCCAAGAGCCCTGCTGAGCCCTGAAGGCTTTGGTTGGGGGAACACTGACTCATCAGCCCAAGATTAGGGAAGAGGAAGTGTGGGTATATGGGGCTAATGTAGGCCAGGGAGCCTAGTTCCAAAAACTGAGGAAGGTTTCTAATGCTCCTTTAACTTTTATTGTGCATTCCACAGTCTAACTGTGGGGTTTTTTAACCTGAAGAAATCCAGCAGTAGAAAAGGCTTGTCCATATTTAGGCAATGGCAAGGTCCCTAAGCTCCAAAGCACTTTCCATACTCAGACCATCTTCCCGGGCATGTTCTAAAAAGGCTTAGCAGTTCTGGATGGGTTTCTCTTTCCTTCTCTTCTCTTTTCTTCTCCTGAGATCTCAGATTATTATTGTACAACACTACAGATGGGAACACGATACTTCTTCCAAAGCGCATACAATCTGTTTTCAGCAGGCATTATATAACAAAGAGGGGGAATGGAGGAAGTAACAAGCAGAGGAGGTTTGGGGAAAAAATAGGCTGACAAAGCTGTAATAACAATGGCTACATATTTTGCCAAAGGGATATGTCCACCAAGAGAGAGAAGGTTATGTTGAGGCTTTAACATACTTTAAAAAATAAAGGACTCTGACTTCTCCAGTCACACCCATGCTCTTCCTGAGGAGCTTTCAAGTCTGTAAATGCGGAACTGCCTTTCTTAGTGATATCAGTTTATCTGGATCATTCCTGTAAGAGAGCAAGACTATAAAAACATAGAAGAGCCTTAGTCATTAAGTGGGGACACAGGCTAATACAACTAACCTCTCACCATGCACCATGAGCTTCCTACACCACCCGTGGTGGCTTGGAAAATTATCTTCAAGCTGCCAGCTCCTGAAGGGAATGCGTTGAGGTATAAGTCTCCCAGTGTCTTTTTGGGAACTGAAGTCTGTATGAAAAATAAACTTTTCTCCCTTCTTGGCTTCAAGCACAGTTTATTACCCACCTGTGCTTCTGGCATGGAAGGGCCATCATCACCTCCCTTCCCCTACACATGGGTTATTCAGGCTTATATGATCCCTAGAAGTGTGTGGAGCTTTGTAACCATACACACTGATGATCTCCCCTTTACTTTTATGGTAATTCCCTGAAAGGTGGGTATGCTGCTGTAGTGTTTGGCTGTTGCTTTAAGGCTTTTGTAAAGGTTCAAACAGCAGACTCAGCTTGGATCTACAGGGGTTGCGGTGAGCTTTCACTTGCCAGCTCTCCTCTCCAGTTCCAACACCACCTCCGGTTCCAACACTGACCAAGAAGCTGAGGTTCTGTGTGCCAGACTCCTTAGCAGCCTCTACTCTTTCCCCTTTCTTGAGCTATGCTGCTAGGTAATTTCCCAACCTTCTTATTTTTAAATTGGATTTGAAAGCAATTAGCTGGCAGGTGTTAGCAGCAACCTTTTAGCCATGCTGCTCCAGATGTGAGCCCTTGATGAAAGCTTCCTCTCTTGTTCTGCAGTGACTGTCAGCCAGCATATGTGTCTGCTCATGGCCGGGATGACGAGACAGCAAAGAAGCTTTGGAAAGTCAGCTGTGAGCTCCTGGGCATCCAGTGGGACTGAACAGTAGAAATTAATAGCTGGATGGGCTCCGTGGCTCCTGGTGATCGTCTCATCTGGGAACTGGAAACGGGTCCACCTGACAACACCTGGTGCATCCAGCTGCCCTACCAGTGGTTTTTGATTACAACCTAACTTGAAATGTGTAAATATTTGATGTTTAAAAGAAATGAGACCAATGAGTAGAGGTTCAGGACAGAAATGCAGTGAGTTGGCATCTTCTCGCACTGTTTTTGATTTGCATCCCCAAGCTATCCCATGGCTGGCTTTCTTTCCCCAGGGCCAGCTTAGAAGAGGGACTGAAGGCTATTTTGGTTAGCAATGCAAGGCAACATAAAGATTTTGCTTTTGGAAGGGTCTTTTTGCAGCCCTGAACCCCAACTGTAACCAGGTCAGTTGAAGATGTTCCCTAGCAATTTGAGCCATTTGGTCATCTCAGCTATAGGACTTGGGAGCAGGTTCTTTTAGCTGGGAGACATAGCACCTCAGGCCAGTATCTGGCTGAACCACATCTTCCGTGATTCTTGATATTCTCCTCTCTGAGTGGCAGGCTGTATCACAAAGGGGCAATTTCTTAATTTTCAGAGATAAATTGTAGCCTTTGTTATTGTCCATCACTTGAACCTTCTACTAAGGTCTCATTGTGCTATGCATTGTTTAAACGCAGTTAATGAAAAACACTACTCCCTAAGTCTTTAGGGACTGAGACCGAAGTACTCAAGAGTGATATAAGCACTTAATGCCTCCTTTTTGTCACTTCACCTAATGTGGGTTGCGAGAGACAAGCTGTGCTGAGCTGCCAAAGGACCTACTTTACTTTTAGAAGGAGGGAAGTTTAACATATCTTACACTGTTCTACACTGAGGTCATAATATTGTGACAGTAAAAAATTCACGTACTGGAACAGCATTACAGTTGAATACAGTAGGGAGGGAGTTGCCTGTGGAGGAGGGGAGCAGGGAACATAAAGAGTATGTTATGCTGAATATGTCTAATGCTAGAAACTGTCATCTACTTAGCCAGGGTAGAATTCAAGCCCTCACTCCTGAGTTTGCTCACCTGACAGAAGCTCTTAGAAGTGAAGCTATATGTGCCGTAGGCAGGCCAAGGAGGGATCAGCCCTAGTCCGACATGGCAGTAGCCACAGGGCATACCTCATTTTACAAAGACATTGTCCTGCCCACTAAGTCTAGGAAGAGAATGGCTAAAGCTGCCAGATGATCCTAGTGACACTTTAGTCTTGTTCTATTGTGAAGGGCAAGTTTGTAACTGCTGCACCTATACAAAAGCCAAACGCTCACAGAAACAGTTGCCAAGTTGCAACGTTGCACGCCCAACCAGAAATAATTTTTTGGATGGGTCACATGCCTAAAGACTCACTTCAGGTAGGGTAGCACAGCTGATGGGCTTTTCTAATCAGGTAAGATGATCTATGTCATTTTAGGTTTGTCCATAATATGGTCACTTCTGAAGAGCATTTGCTTTAAGAAACAGGTTTTTATTTCTTTGTGAAGTTAGCAGCAACTTTCTGGCTGGAGGCTGGCACTGCAAATCAAGCCCCAGCTATCTCTTGAGGTTTACTAAATAAAGCAATTTCCCATTTGATGCCACTGTTTTAGGTCTTCCTTCATGTGTTATCTAGTTATTCTTGAGTGGGTGGTAGGCATTCATTTAAAAACACAATGGGATCTGATCCTCCATCCCAACATTGTACTTCCTGCCATGTCAGTGCAGAGGAAGACTGGGAACATGATCCCAAGCTCCCCTTGCACCAGCAAGTTAAGACAGGTGCCCAACATTCAGCTGATTGTTGTCTGGCTCCAAAACTGTACTGGGACTTGAACTGACCCCAGTGAAGCCCCTGGAGCTGGTTGATGGGCAGTTGACCACCAGCTGACTGGTACTGACCTGGAGCCAGTCCAAGCCCTGGTGCAGTCCCCTACCCAGCCAACAGTCAGCAGATCATCAGGTGGAAGGGACAGCTCTGGGGCTATTTGGAGACCCTAGTGCAGTCCCAACTCTGTCCCATAGTCAGTTTAAGGTGTGATAGAAACCAACCACAAAAAAAGCACACAAAAAGTGTAGTATTTTTATGGCTAGTTTCCCTATTTGTAGCATCACTAAATGCTGGAATGTGTGGCTGGGTTACTATTTAAGATGTGATTAATAGACTAATTGCATCTTAAGTGTAATATGGCCCTAGATGCACTGGTTTCAAGTGTTCCATGGAAAAGCTCATCTAGAGGTTTTTGTGATAAAGCTGTTTTGCATTGGTGCTTTTGCCTGGCAGCCTGAACATGGGCTTGGGAGGCTGGAATTTAACCCTCATCTTACTCAGTGCTCTCTCAGCATCCTTGCAAAAGTCCCCCATTCACAGGAGTTCACACTAGCAGGTCCCAGGTATACAAGCAAGTCATGATAGCAGAGCACTTCAGAACTTCTTCATGGGTTCCTCGGTAGATTGGAATCGCAAAAGTCTGCCTTGCGAGTCAGAATTATTCTTCAAGACGGGGAGAGGTGAGCAGGGGATAGGGTCCTATAATGTGTTTAGAATAAAAAACAAAAACAGACCTGACTCAAATTGTCTTCCCTTTCCATACCAACTATTAAAAAGAGGAAGAAGAGGTGCGTTTCTGAGAGGGCAAGAGAGGGGCTGGTTAATGTAGCACTATTTAGAAGCATTCTGAACTAAATTTCAAAGTTCAGTGTCTGCTGTATTATAGGCTTCCATCATAGCCTGCTTCTGCTAGGCTTAAGCACCAGAATGGGGACTATAAGCTTATTAGGATTATCCCACAGGGCTGCTGTACCGATTGGGTGACTTAGATTGCAAAATGCTGTCACATTTCTGAAGGAATAGAGTGCAATTTAACCAAAACAGGCTGGTGTATGAAGCAATATTGCCAAGTAACAAGAGTTGTTCCACAATCTTCCAATGGCTTTAGGTGAAAAACTAAACTAGGTTAAGAACTTGTAAAAC
The DNA here is from genome assembly GCF_001723895.1 of Crocodylus porosus. Taxonomy (NCBI): domain Eukaryota; kingdom Metazoa; phylum Chordata; order Crocodylia; family Crocodylidae; genus Crocodylus; species Crocodylus porosus. The sequence goes on along the minus strand of NW_017728947.1, from coordinate 46,365,427 downwards.
TAACATAAGAAACAAATTGTACACTGGCTCCCTCATTAAATTTTGAAGTGCTTTCAAATTTTACATCATGTCCCAACTAGGAAGTGCAAGGTACAATTAAAAACAATGCACTGGCTTCCTGGTCTAAACAACCCAACAGGCATTTTTGCTTACCGAATTTTTCATGTATGCCTCACACCCTCAAATTAGATCTTGTTTTTGAGAAGGCAGTAGCCACTACTGCTACTAGGAGAAGAAAAATCAGCTTCTCTGCTAAAGACACAACACCAGTTTTCAATGGATAACGTTGTAGTGGGGAAGCTGTGTGTGGTATGTGAGTAAATGTGGTATTTAGTTTGAGCTAGATGTATCCGCAGACTAGATACTCCCAAAACAGCAAACAGGCTAGCAGTAAAATAAAGAGGGACAGAGAAAAAAGATCTTTTCTAATAATATTTATTATTATCCTTTGTTCACTGTAAAACAGTCCAGTCACCACTATACAAATTCTTCTAAGTGTCAGTGCTCCACTTAATTTGATGCCTGGGGTTTCTAAGCCCATGAATAATCACAATACTCATGATACAAGCCAGTTTGTGTCAGGATTGAAATTCCAGTTCTGCTGATAAGGGAAAAAAAAGGAGCCCTACAACACGGAGTTAAGGACTATCAAATTGCAACAAACACTGTATAAAGTGCATAAAGTACAGTGCAAAGAGGTCAAGCAGAAAGGCAGACACAGAAATAACTGTTCAATGTGGCAGTCTCCATTTTTTCCCCTGTATAATACAGAGCTGTGGGAGGATCTTGAACAGGCAAATCATTACTACAGCTGTGCTTATCTGGTTATCCATTGATAGCACTAACTTCTCCCCTGTACTTGTCAAGGTGGTATTACTCCAACATATGCTTACGATTAGCTTGACCCTGCAACACAGTGGAAAGCTAGTTCAGTCTGGCTAGGATGATAAAAGCTGCTTTTATTAGCTTTGCTCACTACTGGGATCTCTTTGAAACTGGGGGTGGAGGATTCTGTAAGCTAAATGTAGTCACTACCAACTGCTTAGCTCCTCTGACACCACACTCCAAGGAGCTAAGCATCATCAGCAGGGCAAGGCACCTTAGTGGGACAGTGGTCACGAAACACTCCAGAGAAGATTAACTACCTTTTCATTTTCCCGGAGATCTATGCTTTGTTGGTGTAGCAAGTATAAAAATGGTGCTAATATATTCATTGGCCTCCTCATGTAGTGGAACTTCAGAAACTAAACACCGCATCTGGGGCAAGTGAAGAACCAGTGCACTAGGTGTTGTTATATGACAAATGGGGTTCTCCACAGGTAAAAGTTAACAGACTATATCAGTGTCAGTACAGGTGTTTTTTGGGGAGGCCAGAGCTAGAAACACTTAAAAATCCTCATGTATGCTGCTCGTTTCTTCTCTCTGAATAAAAGCAGCAGAGAAGTAGCAGCCTATTCCAATATTCCAGAATAAAGCCACTTCACACTAGAGATGCATCCTGGCAAGCAAAGTGGACTGGGAGAACCTGGCATTTGCTTTGTTCCAAGTCAGCAGCAGGCACCTGGAGAAAGAGACTCTGCAGCAGCAACTGTTGAAGGAACATTACTTGAGCCACACTGGTTTCTGCCCATCTCCAGTGCATTCCAGACCAAGGGTGTGGCCATTTGATGACCTTAGCAATACAGCTTTATTAATAAAAAAAAAAAAGTCAGTCTAAAGTGTATAACTGTCTGAAGGAGAAAGACTGCTGTAGTGAGAACAAGTGCTGCCTATTTTGGGATAGGCCTTCATGTGCGACATCTCTAAAAGGCTGTTAAATTTTGCCATGCACACCTCGTTGTTGAAAGCAAGCTACATTTCCCACTGTGCTGAAATGCTCTAATTCAGCTGGTATCTACTCCAGCCAAGAAAAATGAAGAGAAAAAGGGTCCTTTCAATCATCCAATGCCATACCTATTACAAAGCAATTTAAATCATGGAGGATAAGTTAGGAAAGAAAAAGATCGGTCATTCATTCAACATGCCTGCCCTAGTTTAAAAGTTTTCCTTTCATCAGGAAATGCATCCCTTTGGATTGCCTCTCTTCATTAAGGGCCCTGTAGGCAAACACCTGATCGTGTGAACGCACACAGAAACCTCCCAAATAGAACCAGCCTCTACCTTTCAGAAAACCAACTAAGGAATTTGTGCACATTGTGCTAGTGTAAAAAAAGTTAGTGATAATAATTAGTATAGATCCTTTTTAAAAAGGTCACATCAAAAATTCAGTCAGAAATCTATGCAAGTGGAAACAAAATTTCTCCCACCTCGTGATTATGGATTTTCTATAAAATGGTTCTGGATAATAGGAATCAATGAGTCTGCTACAGTCTATGCTGAACCAACATGGGATTTGGTTGTCGTCGTCTATACACAGGTTTGCTGGGCTAAAACAAAATGCCAACAATGTTTAGTGCCTTTCAAAACACAGGAGAAGTGCTTTCCTCCATCATCCTTAAGTCCTGTTTGTTCAGATTTAACATTTACAAAACACCCCCTTGAGGTAGAGCTTGTTGGTCACCACAACACAAGATTGGCACTTGCATGAAGTAATTCCTTTCCCTTTAGTTGAGGCACATTAACATCTCCTGCTTGCCACCAAAGCCAGTCAAGAGACTTCCCTCTCAATGAGAGATCACTGAACTGCACATCCCTGTGCCATATTCAGTCTTCCCTTTACAGGGGCTGTAGTTATTTCCTAGTGGTTTGGGAGAGCCAACTCCTTGGCTTGGGCTGGTGTACTGAAAGCCACTGGGCACAGATGGTCTGTACAACATCTTCTCCGCTGTCCTCAGCCAGTTGACGTACGTGCTGGACCAGCTGAACGGCTCTAGCGTTCTCTTGCCTCACCGAGACTAGGTAGGCAGAACGCAGTTTGTTGCACAGCAGGTAGGCTCGGATCTGAAACAAAAAGCCAGCAGTTGAAATCTCTAACAGTTCTCATCTATAACAGGTTCCATGAATGACTCGTGTCCCCAGTGGCTGGGGGGGGAGGGGGAAGCAGTGGCAAGCAAGGGAGATCCTGCGGATGCCGTCAGTGCCGTTGGGGCCACAAGTGCTGACCAAGCATCGGCGATCACCTACTGCCACCGCCGGGAGTGTTGGCAGCGGTCAGCGGGGATCACGGACTTCCCACAGACACCACCAGTTGTGTTGGCAGTGGGGTGGTGAGCGGTGACTGCCCCCGGCACTGCCTTTTTGTAGGGGGTGCCCCGCCACGCTCAGGGGGTACATGTGCACCCCCTATGCGTCACCCCTGACAGGTCTGAATGAGGGCCTACTGGGAAACCCAGTTCATCAGGCTGTAGGATTAGAGGGCATGCATATTGATGCAAGAGAGGTATAGGAGTGGTGATTTCAAGACCAAGAACAGATGAAACCTTTGACTGTAAATAGATGTGCATGCCTTTTCTCATGACGCCAACATGGCCACAATAAAGCTAGTACCAATTTGAGTCACCCTCGAGATCCCAGGGGTGCATCTCAGGAAGCAGGGAAAGCCAGACAGCTGCTCCCAGGGCTTGAGGGGCTGCATTCTATGCAGAAATTCCCAGGGTGCACAGGACTTGGCCCCTCAAGCCCTGGGAGAGCACTTCATTCACTGTCCTGTAGCATCAATGGGACAATGATTGGGTGATGCATCTCAGCACAGCTGATCCATGACATTTGACAATGTCTGTTTATACTGTTAGCCTTTGCTACTGACCGGCACTTCCTTAACGCATAAAAATCCCGATGCTTTTATGGTCATTAGATTTAGTTCATGTTTAAACACCTCCAAATTTCCACAGTCAACATTCATAGACAGATTTTCTCCTACTGTCTGAGCCTAAGGGGTCATTTTAGTTACTGAGCCTTTTGCAATAGAATTAAACAGTTTCTTACATTATTGAAAATGGAAAGTCTGGTAGAAGTCAGGACTCCCAGCTCTGCCACTGATTTACTCTATGACCTTGGACTAAGAAAATCACTTAAACTCTGGGCCAGTTTGTTCATATGTAAATGTAAAGCCACTGAGAGCCTTGTATTAAAGAGAGTAGAGAACTTAATAGTGCCTATGATTCACGCATTTGCATCCTAAACTTCCCCTGCAAAAAAGAAAAGCTGTCAAAACAAAGAGAGAGGAGGTACCAGGTGTTTACCCAATTAAACTAGATTCCTGGAACAACAATGAACTGAATGCTCACCAGATTCCCCATCGGCTGTCTAAGAAATTAAATAAGCCTGTGAGAAACCAATGCAAAGAACTGAATGGAACCAAGTGATTGTTCAAGTTGCCTTTAATTCCCCATGCCACTGTCAAACCCAGGGATAACCACTACAAAGCAAGGGAGGAGGAAAAGAGACAACAATCAAAGGTTTCCAAGTCTACTGTAACATCCTTATGTTCTCAGTATCAAAAGGAGGCACAGATACATCTACAAATAGGTCTAACAAGCAGGCCCCAAAACTTTTCTGTGGAGCCAGGGTGGAACATGGAGTAGTGGTAGCACTGTCTGCAGAGAGCCTAAGGAGCAAATCTGCATGTGCCAGACACTGCTCCTACCAATTGTTCAAGGTTCTGCCCACCAGGCTTTACTCACCTTGTTTTCATCACTTTCCATATCCTGGATCAGATTGTCAAGATCCTGCACCCAGAAAAGAAAGTGGTTGATATAAATTAACAGCGATTATGATTTGCAAATCATTGTCTCATCAGGGACCAAACCACTGCACAGGTAAGTGGTCAACGAGGTCACAACCAGGTACATGAGATGCCACGGCCAAGTCTTCCCTTTATGCCTGCTTACCCCTGGGCCCACATCTATGCACTGTCTCCAGGGATCAGGATAGGACAGCTTTCCTTCCTCCACTCCCTTCCAAGCAACCTCAAGCAGAGGGAGCATCTCCATTCTCCACAGCAATGTCAAGGCTATGTCATGGGCAGGTCAGACTCAATGGGCACTTTCCTACATACACAGCAGATCCTGAGAACACACTTTTGGCACTGCTCTTCCACCATCTTTGCCATTAAGACGTGTGTAGAAGGGAGCTTCTCCCTACCTCAAAAAGCAACCATAGGGAGGATCCCACAGAAGGGGATTTATTACAGGTACTTGCTGCAGAGCTCCAGGCCAGTTTAGGGTTAGGAATGTGCAGCAGGTAGACCAGCTATGCCCCTGGAACAGCCATGTGTTATCATGTGAACATGCACCTAATTCTCAACCACCACATATAAACTAAGGGGCATGAAGAGCCTGATGGCCTCTTTCCCAGGAGACTATAGATAGCCTACTTCTCCTTTGCCTATTTCTCATGAGAAGGGCAGTGTAGTAGGGGCAGCCTTACCTCTGAGGGGATATTCTTGAACTCATTCAGGCAGTTTAGGATGATGTCATCCCCATCATTTTTGGCTGCAACTCCAGACTCATTGACACACTTGAGGAGCTGCCGGATCTCACTGTATTTCTGCTGCCTTACCAGCTGCTTGGCCACTTTGCTGTACACAGCCATAGCCTCCAGCTGGAAGTCCTGAAGGTGGCAAGTGTCAAAGGAACATGGTCACTCAGGGCAGATCCTATCAGGCCAGGTCAGGAGCTGTATTCTGGTGCTCTAAGAGGATTTGGCATGGTTCAAACAGCCATTACCACTCCTGTGCTCCATGTTAAGGTACATCCCTGCAAGAAGTTCCTGCATGCCATTTTGCTCTGAAACACCAGGCCCATACAAAGATACATCTGTAGTGGCAGCAAAGGCAAAGGCAATCTGTTCTTCCCCCACACCAGCCAGATTCTGCTCCTGAGCTCCTGCTAAGTTACAGATGTGGATGGTCTCCTGGGTTACTCCTACTATACTATACCAGCCTCTCAACTCCTATACTTTTTGGACATTAGTGAGTTCCAAAAATCAGTTCTCAATTATATTTGCAGCCTTGGTTGGACAGATAGGAGCATAAACAGCTTTGGATTGGTTTCCTCATAGCTCACGTACTCCGCAGTGATTGGGCAAGGTGGGTGATAAAACACTGCCATAGTGAATTCTCCACTCACACCTGGGAAAATTCTTTGCACAGTGCAAATAACTGAACAAGGTGCAAGTCAGTGAAGCAGATGGGAGGAATGGCATATATTATAAACCCAACAAGCAAGCCCTGGGGCAACTTCATAGACTCAGAGGGGAGCAGGCTCAGGGCAGAGGTGATCTCTTGCACTTTAGTAGATAGTAGCCTATTTCTCTCTCCATATGGCACTCAAAGCCTCAACCTTCACATTGTTTGAGTGTTTTCCCCTTCCCCACATCCTTTGGTAGGACGAACAGACACCACTGTGTTCAGACACAGCTCTGGCTGACCTAGAGCTTCCAGGGCCATCACTGCAGTTTTGAAAGAGAGTTCTCTTGAAAAATAAGCTCAACAAAAAGAATAAATGGCAAGTAAATTTGAGGTCTTTTTACTCTAATGCTAATTTAAAGCCAGACAGTTCATACCCTTGCCAAAAAGGTGTCCCTGACAAGACACAGAAGTTTAGGATCTATGCAGCAGGAAAGTGTCTGCGTTATGTGAACATAGTAACTGATCTGAAACCTTTAGGACAAAAGGTGCATGTGGCTAAGGGTCCCATGCTTAACTATGGTACTTCATAGAAGGATCAACATTACTTGCAGCAACAGCTCAGGTTTCCCATACCTGGAGGACTCTGAATGCAATTCCAAAACCTTCTTCAATGTTTTTCCCTTCCAACATGACCTAAGGAGAAATTGCAATGGTCAACTGTAGGACAGCAGCAGCACACTTACTCAGCAATATGCAAACTGCTCATTTGCTCAAAGTAGGGGTGTCAGACATAAGACCCAGGTAGCTGCTTCATCTGGCAGGCCACCACAAATTGGAGGGCATGGCCAGGGAGTGGCCTACTGAAGAATTCAGGGGCCTTGGGCCATGGAAGACATGGCGAGCAGGAGCAGATGGCACATCGCGGGTGTGGCCCTACTTCCTTGGCCATCAGCCCTGCCACTGCCCCATGCTGACCTGCTATGGGTCCCATGCTGGAGCTAGAACTGCCAACATAACATAGGGCATGCAGCAGTGCTGCCTCCAACTCTAGCTCCAGCATAGGGCACAAGGCAGAAACTGGAGCTCCACTATGTGCCCAGGTTGGAGCCAGATGTGCCACTGCTGCATGCCCTTGGGGGTGAAAACACCCCTGTACCCTGGGCTGCAACAAGGAGCCTTGCTGTCCAGATCTGGCACAGGATGCAAGGGGAGCTTGAGATCCCAAACACAAAACAATACAGGTGCTTAACTGCCAACTGAAGAAAGAATTTGGGGCTGTGTTACCTTTCACCAAAACATAGTTTATAGGCTTGCCAAAAGCACCTTCAACAATGGGAGACAGCAGGACCCACAGGAAAAGCACAGACATGAGTTATATCATCAATTAAGCCACTCTCACTGGATAATGCTAGGCCAGCTACTTCTTATCCTTTGGTTAGAGTTAAAATCATCTTTCATCTGTAGAGTTCAGTGCATTAAAAAAAAGGAAAGGCACTAATAATTACTATTTGGAAGTAGTTCCCTCTAGACTTTTGGATTGTGAAAAGAATTTACTTCAAGCTTTTTAAGAGGAGAGGAAGCTCAAACCTGTGGCAAGTATGCCACAAGTGGCACAGGCATGTGTGTGGCATGTGGCAGATCAGGGAGGGAACAAGCAGCAGAAAGCAAAACAGTAGATCAGACAGGGAACAGTGGGTAGAAAGCAGAAAGAGCAGCAGATTGGGCAGGGGAAGGGGATCTGAGTGGCACTCAAGGAAAGTGCAAGTCTAGTTTGTGGCATGCCTGTTAAAAAGGTTTGCCCCCACTGGTCTAGGATAGGGGTTCACAACCTTTTTAGTTATGAGGTACCCCTCAGAAAATACCAGGTTTTAGTTTTCACACTTTTTGACTACAGAAACTCTTCTGTTACACTACGCACTCAGAAAGGCCGTGACAGGTCAGCATGTTTTCAACCTAGAAATAGGAATCCATTGCGTTAATCTTGTGAATCATCTTTGCACATCTAGAAGTGGTAATGTTCTGTGGCACTCGGTAGCATCTTTGAAAAAAATCAAGGCATCCCAGGATGCCATGGCACCTGGCTGAGAATCACTGGTCTAGGAATAGCATACCCAGCATCTGCACAAAGAGTTAGATGGGATGACCCTCAAAGTCTATTCCAACCCTGTAATTTTTTAAAAATTATTTAAAAAAATATCCTGAACAAACATCTCCAAGTTGTACTTGAGTGTGATTTCCAGTGAGTCTTGCACTGAGAAGAGGTGCCAGATTAGTGCTATAGGAGCTAAAGTTGTCCTTTAAACCACAACACAGGTCAAGCTTAAGTGTCAAGTTTGTATTTTCAGAGAAAGAGCAATACATTTCAACTGGCTGCCAATACCTTGCAAGCTACATCCATCTTCATGTTATTATTTCCAAAAAGCGTGGGCAAGGGTAAGCTAGTTAGCTGAGAGGTCCCCGAGCTCTCACACCGATGCAGGAACTTGGTCACTTCCATTTGGAGCTCTACTGTGTTGATGTGCCTATGTGGGGAGAAAATTCTCACTTTGCTAAACATAAAGGAGCATTCACGTAACCAGTAATGGAGACCTCAATCCCCAGGTACTACACGTTCTTAAAAAAGGGGTCTCAAAACAGAAATGACTGAACTAAACAAAAATGGGATCTCAGCTGCAGCCAACATGGATATATAGTAGGAACAGTATTAATATATTAGACTATTTTGTCTACTGCCACCTGCAGCAGTGAAATGCTCTCCAGAACTATGCATTTAACATGCAATGTGAACCTCAGGCGAGTGCTTCTTAGCATTACTCAAGCACCAAAAAAGGAAAAAGCACTTAATTCCAGAAAAGGAGCAGCAGGGGAATTTGGATCCCCAGGTGCACACACCCTGGTTAAGGAGTTCAATTGGGGACAAAAAGAAAAACCTGTAGCAGAACCAAAACAAACATGCACACAGGAAAGCTGTCATTATAAGTGCTCCAAATGTTAGAAAAAGTATGGCTAAACTAAAGTTTCAACATTTGAAAATATGAAAATTCAGTTAGGGCTCCCAGAAACAAACCAAACGTGACCCAGAATAGGACTGCAAGAGCCGACTGCTGTCTGGATAACAATTTTAGGCAGATAAATGTAAACAAAGCATAATCTACTGCAAAGGTACAGCCCTTGGGGTGCTGCCTTTGGGCAGACTGTGGCCTTGAACTCAAGTCCTTGGCCTAACCAGTAGAGTCACTCATCCTGGCCTGCTGCCCCTACAGCTGACCACCCACATTGGACACGGCTGGCCTGAAGCCTCCATCAGGGCCTAGCCCTCCACCCACTCCCTATCAGAGTGGCTGGTCAGGGTCAGCTGACCCTCCACTTCCCACATATAAGCTCCTGAGTAAGAACAGGAAGTGTCCAGGTAAACGGGTTCAACCTGATCCCAGGATTCTTTGCTGCTCCTTCCAGCTTGTGTTCTACTCTCTGCTTGATCTCCTGGCTGCTTGACCTAACTCACTCTCTGCCTGATCTCTTGGTTTTCCAATTTGGCATGTTCTTAACATCTTGCTCTCAGATTGGCTTCCTGACTTGATTTGTCCCTGGATTTTTTCACTCCTCCTGACCCTGATCAGCATCTTGATTCCAAAGTAAGCCCAGACCTGGCTACCCAAGACTCATGACAGTGGGTCTTGCACTGAATCTGCATGCTGCATGTGGCATAGGTGCTGCATGCAGGGCCAGTCTGGCACATGACACAATCTAGTGTGTGGATCAGCCTTGCACTCATCCAGCCCATAGACCAGCCCCATAGTAATCATCCATCCCACAGGGTCTGATGAGTTTGACACCCGTGGTCTACTGCCTTTTTCAGTTTAACTGTTGTATTCAAGGTGGGTGCTAAACAACCTGACAGTGCCACAAGTGATGGTCTTGGTTAAGAAATATACCACTCATCTCAAACCCATGGTAGGAAAAAAAAGAAAAAGAAATAAAGATTCTGTTTGGCTAAGCTTGACCTAAGACACAAATGCTTTCTCTAATCAAGACTATTTCAAATGAAACCTCTTCCTCAGAATTTCATTTTCTGTTCTGCAGGTACCTTGAAACATCCACTGCAGACATTTTCTTCCGAAAAGTGCAAACAATTTTTTTTCTTCCTGAACTCCTTGAAACCTCTTGCAGATAGACTTTGAGATGGTCCTTGACCTTCAGGAGCCATTTCTGCTTGTCTCCCAGCTCTGTGTAAGACTTTGCCTTGTGAGTGAAGAACCTAATGCAGGTCATAGCAGCACGGACATGATCCTAGGACAAACATGAAAAAAAATCAACTTTGAAAGAAGGGTGAAGGGGGTCATGAGACCAAATCCATGACAATAAGCAAAGCAGAAGTGACTAGACAGTGTGTTATGTCATAAGGGGCCACCTTGTTTTTTTATACAATCAGAAAATTCCTAGTAGGTTATACTCTTAAAGAGTTAACATAAAAAGACCCTGTTGTGGCTGGCAAATCCTTGTGCTTTACTGATATACAAGGCAACCCTACAATAAGAAAGACATGAAAACAGGAACAAAGTGCTAATATAGGCTCATTTAACACATGAAATCACAAAGGTTATATATAAACTGAACACACATGAACCATTTGACCCATTGCAGAAAAGTTGCCACCACCCGGTTGAGATAAAACAAGTATGTAGAGCACAGCATCATTACCCAACAATATGGGGTGGAAAGTATAGGAAGACACTTGTTCCTATTAAAATCTGAGACCTCTATAACATGTGCCACAGGGAATGGATCACCCATTTCCTAGTGGCTGCAATTACAATTGCAAGAGTCTGGAAGAGACATGACACCCCTAAAAAGTCACTGGCTATTTTCAAAAAAGTTTAGAAAGTTTTAGTAAAGGAAGAAGTTGTCCTATCAAGTCAGTGCCCTATAGGGGAGAAAGCAAAAAGATGCTTACTTGGAAAACTGGTGAACATTTTTGGAATTTGCCAAGAAGGTCTTCTCCTGTCTCCAAACCCAAAAATGATTTTTTTTTATACTGACAGGCAAATTCTATGAACAAATTTAGAATAAACTTAAGAGCACATTTAAAATAAATCTAAAATTTAAAAGCAGAGACATGTAGAAGATAACGATATTTGCATTATGCAGAGTTCTATGGAAAAGGAGTGGGTGAGTTATTATTTAGAGATGAAGAAACACAAAAGTAATACTGACGGAAACATAAAGGAAAAAATTGAAATGAAGACCATGACTTCTGTGGACACCGATTTGGGTTATGGTGGCATTGCTGATAGAAGATAAATATCTGTATTTACTTTTTTATATATTATTTGATAAGCTGGGATCATTAACAATAAAGTTAGAAAAAAGAAACTAGATGAAATCCAGATAAAAATATAATCCGACCAAGACATGTCCATGTAATATCCTTCCTTTGGGGGCAGGGGGGGAGGGCGGGAGGGCTGTACTCAGTATTTCATCAGTGACGAGGTCCCTGTCTACCCTCATCTTACCTTCATAAACTGCTGCAATTCATACAGAATGTGGTAGTAATTTTTCTTCTGCAAGTGTTTGCAGGCTGCTATCAAGTAGATGCCCCAGCTTTCCAGCCCTGGATCAATGGTTTCCAGCAAGTTCTCCAACATGTGCAGTTTTCCACTTTTATAACTTGGGACAAAAATCCCTTCAATGAAGACTTCTGAAGGACACTCCTACAACAGGTGAAAAGAAAGCCTGAGGCCACCAGCTGCAGGAATGGATATCTCATGAAGTTTCACAGTTTCATAGTTTGAGAGAACAGCAATGACAGAAAGGTTAATATTATGGAAAGAAGGTGGCGCCATCCTTGTTAAGGAATACAGTAAACTCTTTTTAAAAAGGGCACTGTTGCAGTACTTAAATCCCCACGTTCAGGGGATTGAGTGGCTTCAGAATTTAAGCCGATTACCTAGTGCAAGTTATAAAACCCAATATGCACAGAAATATTTTCATAAAATTATTCAATGAAGACAAAGTAACATGTCAATATACATCTCCCCCTGCTGAACTGCAATCATAGTTCCAAACATATCACCGGTTGCATCGGGTTTCACTGGGCTGCTGTTTTAAGTCTCGATACCCAAGCTTCAGTACTGGGTTTTCACCTTGAGTTGTTCCGAAGCACTTGAAACCTGTAGTTGGTAGAATGACTGCCTCCCACCATTGACCTCTCACAGAGTGTTCTCTTCAAAGAGAATTTACTTCTAAGACGACAGAAGGAAAGATGCAGTCTAAAGGCAAATCTGAACAAGCAGCTGAAAATATGGGCGGAGAACAGGCATCCTCAATTGCAGTTAATTAGACCACACTGGTGAAAGCAGAGCTGATAAGGCCACTTGGTTGTCACATCTGCTTGCATACCACTCCTCACCCCAATAAGATAAACCCTCTGCACTGCAGTAGGAGGGAGAAAACCTGTGGCTATTCTGTTAAACCCCTTGTTGCTCGCTGTCTGTGGACAATTCCTCCTTTAGCATCAATGCATGTGGCAGCAGGTTCTGCCTGAGCAGCAGCTTGACAGTGTCCCCTTTGACCAAGTGAAATGGGAGTGTGTGTGGGGTGGGGGGTGGGAAAGTAATCTTGTGTATATGCTGTGCAGTGAGCATGCAGGATTCCTACTGTCCACAGCTTGGAGCTGGGGCCCTGTGCAGCACAGGCAGCCTTATTTTCTCTTTTCCCTGGCAAAAGCTACTGTACAGTATAGTACAGTATTTCCTTGCTTAACATATGTATTAAAATTTCCAACAGCTGGTTTGTGGGGAAAAGGTGGGGTGTGTGTATGTGTGGTATGTGGGAAAATATGGTAATTATTTATTATTAAACTAATTAAAAGATGGAAGATAACAGAATTGGGTATTTTAAGGAATGTTTTCTCTAAGACTTATGTGAGTTCCAGACAGGTCAATGAACATAAAGTACAATCCCAAAACACCTTGGAGGTTTTTACTTTTTCAGCAGCTTTCAGGCTGCTGAGAAGTTCTGGATTTGTATTTCTGGAGACCCAAATCTGTATTGTTCCCCTCCCCTCAGTCACCCTTTCCCTATTCTTAAAGAGGATTGAAGAAGCACAAGTCTTTCTGAGTCATTCACAAAAATAGTATCTCCTTGCTCCGCCAGTGCTCATCTTTTTGTGCATTCTGAAGCCCTCCAATCTCAGGGAAGTTTCTGTACAGTCATAAATAGAAGGCATTACTTTCACCAGATTCACCTAAATCTACACCAGTATTTCCCAACCTTTTCCAGCCCAAGGCACACTTACATTAACAAAAATTTTTGACGACACACCTGTTAAGGCATTCCCCACCCTCATACCTACTGTAGCTCATTGCCATGGCAAAATTCTGTGGCACACCTGTCCATTTCTGATGGCATATTTTTGTGCCACGGCGCACTAGTTGGGAAACACTGGGCTAGACTGCTACAGCTGCTGGATTCCCTAATTTACAGATACAAGAACACAGTCCTGTTCTTGATAAACCACATTCTGATTAAACAAGCTCTTGGCCATGGCAATAAACAGAGAAGGCCACTTTGATGATAGCTTAGGGTTCTTTGCATGTCAGAGACCAAAAAGACACTTCCAACTGGACTGCATAATAGCCAGCCTGGGATTTTGGCTATGAGAACAAAGGCTTGGGAGTTCTGATGTGAGCACAATGAATGACACAGGGCAGTACAGATCAGTTTTCTCTGCCCTACCTATTTCTTCTTTGGTATAGCAATGGGGTGATATTACAAGGTTCTTCATTTTCATAAATTAACCTTGTACCAGAGGTCAGTTTTCTGGAATAAACTTGTGGTGTTGCTACTAGTCAAAACACAATTTACAACCTCAATAGGAATAGAGGAGTTCAGGATTCTGTAGAGTTGGCACAGATGTTGCACAGTCCTGGTTGCTATTTTGAATGATCTCTGAAGAACTCCTGGCTGCTTATTAAGCTTTCATTTAGATGATAGAAGAGGATCTAACCATTCACCTATTCCATTACTCACCTTATTTAACAAATGTAGTAGTGCTTCTCGCATGCAGTCATGTCTCATGTAAAAGCTTATAATTCCTAGGTTGGTGCCATAATTGTGTAAATAAAACAAACACTCCTGATAGTAGCTGTTGTGTTGGATCTTCCCTTCAGAAACCATCTCCAGAGACAGACTTCGTGTCCTCAGTGTTGCTTCCAACTCTCTCAGGGTGGCAAAGTAGTCATCATCCTGCTGTTAAGAAGAAGAATAAGCTATACAGAAATGTCCAAGGAGGATAAAACAAAAGGGGTGTTGTGTAGGGTTAATCCTCTCTACAGCCTACATCTTTCATCCAACCTCCTCTCTTCTTTTACAGGTGGAATGAAACTCCATCCAAACTGCCCAGACAAATGATTTGACTCACTGACAACAAAAGGTACTTATGCAAGGTTGTAGATATATGCTTCTGTTCTCCAGAATGGACAGAAGTGTATTTTAAGTTTTCACGGCTGATATGCAGCATAGTGGACATTCAAACATGCATTCAATTCCCAGATATGCCATCTGCTTATAAATTTCAGCACCAGCATTGGAAAAGGATCTCTTGGGATATTGGCTGACAAATTCAAAGCATTACTAGGGGTCTGAATAATTTTGGTACTTACTTACAGCTTACAGCAAACCCGAATCACACGTACTCTAAATAAAGAATGTCCCAGAAGGGAAATACAGAGATTCCTAGCTCCTCTGTGGGATGCAGCCAGTGTAGCACCTCTATCAGTTGCAGCATTTGTGGTGCAAAACTTAGCACTACCCATTCCAATGTGTGTCAAAGAGAAAAACAATTCCATGACACTCCTCCAGCATTTACTTCTATAAAAATACTCTGAAAGCCCGCACCAAATCCCGAGCACTTTGACAGTTTTGGGACAGTCTTCTGAGGGTGGAGAGAAGAGGGAGTAGAATAACAGGCTCTTACCACCAACAGTATGGGTTTCACTGTGGACTCCAAGTACTGAATCACATCTTGGACCAGCCTCGAGCCATGATTCAGCTGGTTCAGGTCAAGAGGTGGTTTTAGGCATCGGCTAAATTTCTCTCTTGCTGCACTTAAGGTCCCAGCTTTAAGGCAAGCCATGCCCCAGGCATGCCATGCTCCACTGGGATCCAGCCCCATCTTTGTAGAAACCTAAACCCAAACCACTGATTAGTAGTACATGACAAATATAGCACAAGGTTCCCAGGCTAAATCCATGACATTCTACTGCCCAAAGAAGAAAGATGTCACTTATTGCAAACCCCGCCCCCACTAATTCCCAATTAGCAACTATTTACCAATTACTGCACTTCTAACAAATTCTGAATTTGGAAAGATCTTCCTACTGCAGATGTAATGAAAGACTTGAAAAATCTACCAGAAATCAAGGAAAGATTAGTAAAAAAAAAAAATTTAAATTCATGAAGGTAAAATTTTCTCCTTTAGCAGAGATTTTTTTGTGTTTTATTACTGGATGGATATTTAGTCTAAATGGAAAGTTGTAGTTTCTATTGTAAATAACTATTGATTCTTAACAGCAAAATTCAGTTCCATGCAATTTCACTGGTTGAAACATAGTCCAAAGGATCTTTAGTGGAAAAGTTTACATGCAGAGACTGTTTTCGATTAACAGTTCACTTATTGCTGCTGTGTATTCCCTCCTCTCCCATAAATCTTAATCTTATTGGTGATATCATTATTTTTAATAAAAATGAACTGCAATTATTTCCAGAATAATGAACGTAAAAGAAAGGCTTATGAAATCATGGGAATTGAGAGGATGCAGAGAAAGGGTATGCCACAACCTAATAAGCTCATAAAGCTTTACCCTAATAGTTGTCTCACAAGTGAAAGGAAGTCAAAGTTCTCTTAGCAGGGACTCAGGATGTCATTAAGCTCAAATGGAATCACAGGAGCACAGAAGGTGCAGATAAGAAAGATCTATTTACTGGAAGTCCTTGCTTTCCTACCGGATGCAGGATTCCTCTGTATGTTGAATTCCTGGGTTTTGCATCCATTCTAGTTTTAAATGTGGGCACACAAGGACCATTTTGCTTTAACAGTTCATCTGTTGCTGCCACTTGTTCCCTGCCCTCTCAGAAGTCCTAATTTTGTTTGTGGCTTTATAATCTTCTCCATAATGATGAACTATGATGCCACAAAAAAGGCCTAAGAAATCATGGGGCCTGGAGGAGGCGGACAGAATAATCCACACCCAAGGAGCTCATAGATTCATAGATTGTGAGGCTGGAAGGGAGCCTGAAAGCTCATTGGGTCCAGCCCCCTTGCACCAAGCAGGAAAAATAACTGGGGGTCAGGTGACCCCAGCAAAGTGACAGTCCAATCTCCTCTTGAAGATTCCCTGGGTAGGTGATTGCACCACCCCTGGAGGGAGCTTATTCCACAGTCTGGACACCCTAACTGTGAAGACGTTTTTCCTAATGTTGTGCCTGAATCAATCTTGCAGAAGTTTGTAGCCTTTACTCCTGGTTCTCCCCTTGGGTGCCCTGGTGAACAGTTGCTCACTGAGCTCTTGATGTACTCCCCTAATGTAGCAGTGAGCTGCTACCAGGTCCCCTCTCAGCCTTTTCTTTAGGCTGAAGAGTCCCAGATCCCTCAGCCTTTCCTTGTATGGCTTGCCTTTTAAAACTGATCATACGGGTGGTTCTCTGGACTCTCTCAAACTTGTCCACACCTTTGTTAAAGCGTGGTACCCAGAACTGGATGCAGTACTCCAACTGTGGTCTCACCAGTGCTGAGTAGAGTGGAAGAATCAGGATGCAGTACTCCAGCTGTGGTCTCACTAGTGCTGAGTAGAGTGGAAGAATCACCTACTTGGCTTTGCTGGAGATGCACTGATTGATGCATGCCAGAGTATTATTTGCCCTACTGGCTACAGCATTGAACTGCCAACTCATATTCATACTGTGGTCTATTATTACCTCCAGGTCCCTTTCATTCATGGTGCTAGTCAGCTTAGTGCAGCCAAACCTCTAGGTGTGCTGGGACTTGCTCGTCCCAAGGTGGAGGACTTTACGTTTCTCAATCTGCCCACTTGTCTAGGTCCGCCTGTAACTGTAGCCTATCTTCAAGCATAACCACGCTCCCCCATAACTTGGTGTCACATCTGCAAGCTTGGCCAGTGAGCTCTTCACCCCCATATCCAAACTGTTAATAAAGATGTTGAAAAGTATTGGACTGAGCACCGACCCCTGCAGGACACTGCTGCCTACTTCTCACCAGGACGACACAGATCTGTTCACTACGACTCTCTAGGTTCTATCCTGCAGCCAGTTTCTCATTCACCTGACTGCCTTGGAGTTAAGCCCACAATCCTCCAATCTTCTCACAAGGATATTGTGGGATACTAAATCAAAGGCCTTTTGGAAGTCAAGGTATACAGTGTCAACCTGCTCTCTCATGCCCAGGTGGCAAGTTACCTGGTCACAGAAGGAGATGAGGCTGCCTGCGCTGAAGCCATGCTGGCTGTTATTCAGAATCTTACCTTCTGCAAGCTTATCGCAGATACAGTCCTTGATTCTATTGTAATAGTAGGAAGGCATTATTCCTACCATGTTCATCCTGTACTCTACCTGGCGTCGTTTTCCCCTTGGTCCAGTGAAAGATGGAAGCAAATTAGTCATTCAGGAATTCAGCTTTCTCCTGGGTGCTAGCAGCCAGCTCTCCTGAGTTGTTGAGCAATGGCCCCATACTTCTATTTGTTTTCCTCATGTTCCCTATGTACCTAAAGAAGAACTTCTTGTTGTCCTTGATTCCCGTTGCTAATCTAAGTTTGGTCACTGCTTTAGCCCGTCTCATCTGTTTCTTGCAAATGCGGGCCATTGTGGAACAGTCCTCCTTGGGGCCCACCCCAAGCTTCCATTGTTTATAAGCCTCTTTCTTCTTTCTTAAGAGGACTGTGATTTCCCCGTTTAGCCAAGAGGGCTTCCAAGCTCTTCTGTAACCTTTTCTCTTCATGGAAATGGACTTCCTTTGTGCTTCAAGGATCGCATCTTTAAAGGAACAACCACCCTTCATGCACATCTTTTGCCTTCAGTCCCTGGTCCTGCAGCACTTGCTCTACTAGTGACCTAAACTTGTTGAAAATTGCATTTTTGAAGTCCAAGACTTCAATCCCGCTATATCTGATTTGTCTACCTTATGTTGGACAGCGAACATGATGGTTTCACGGTTGCTGTCACCCAGACTTCCCTCTATATTTAGGAAGGTCACCAGGTTGTCTCCTTTGGCCAGGACCAAGTCTGGCAGAGTGCCACCTCTGGTTGGCCCATGCACCTCCTGAGTTGGGAAGAGCTCCTCGACACAGATCAGGAAGGATCATGACTGATCCAACTTGTCCGAGTGTTCCTCCCAGAAGATGTCTGGATAACTGAAATTGTCCATGATGACCATGTCACATGCGTGTGCGGCCTCAGTCAATTCTTGGGTGAGATCGAGATCGAGTTCCTCCTCCTGGTTTGGTGGTCTGTTGTATACACCTACAGTTAGGTTTCTCTTACGGTGCACCCATGCCTCCTCCCCACAACTTGACCCAGAGAGGGTTTCAAACTGTCCATTTTTGGAGCCGATGTCAGCCTCCAAGGAGCTGTGCTGCTCTTTCACATAGACAGCAACACCTCCTCCTTTCTTCCCCACCCAGTCCCTTCTATACAGGGTGTAGCCCTCTCCAGCTACACTCCAGTTGTGTGAGGAGTCCCACCAGGTCTCCGTAGTCCCTACTAGATCATAATGCACAATGAAGAGTAGGTCTAGCTCCTCCTGCTTGCTCCTCATGCTCCTGGTGTTAGTATATAGGCTTTCAAAGTATAGTAAAAGTTCTCAAAGCTTTACTCATCACAGCTGTTTCACATGTGAACGCATGTCAAGGTTCTAGCAAGGACTTTAGGTATCATTGTGGAATTACACAAGGGTAGAAGCTGCAGAAAACAAATACCTACTGGACTGGAGGTCCTAGCTTTCCTATTAGATTCCGGATTCCTCCATAAATTGCATTCCTTGTTTTACATCCTTTCAGGTTAACTCTCCCAAGCAACGGGGCTCCCATACCACTTCCCTTGGGGCCAACTGGCTCCCAGCATAAAGTACCTCATAGCAAAGAAATTAACATTAAATATCAGGGGAAAAGGGTGCACCCTCTCAAAATATAATCCCTCAGTTGTGACCAAAGTTCAGTAACTACTTTGTATTTTAAAGTGTTGTCTGTTACACACATCACAAGAATTAAAATCAAATGGGGAATACAAACAAAAACAGTAAGATTATTAAAAAGAAGGACTTCATATCTTTGTTTCCTCCACTCCTTTTACCTCAACAGCCAACTGATAATATTCTGCTTCCAAAAGCCGATTTCTTAGCCTTGTCACAGCTGCTGGCTGCAGAATCTGATCCAGAGATGGGACAGGGCGATAGGCAGCAGCAACCAAAATATTCAGCACATCCACCTTGCTGATGTAACTATTAGGAAGGAGAAAAGCAAGCAGAAACTGAATGAGCACATATACATTCAACGTGTTTTCACGCCCTAACAAAACTAAACAAATATCTTTTGGGCCTCGTAGGCACCAAGACATCTTTTACAATGGTGGTTCTCAATCATTGGTACTTCCAAGTTTCACACTAGCCTTTCAGATTAATCTTCATAAATTAATGCACTGTCTTAGACTCTTTTTACTGCTGCTGCTATCTGCTTCTCACTTGAATGTACGGGTTAGTGCATTCCTCAAATGCAGCCCATAAAACAAAAATGAAGACAGAAAAGATCTGAGTCTAATTTTGAGGATTATTTATTCAGCTGGTTGGAAGCCATATATTCTACTTCTCACTGTATTCCTCTTGACGTGAAGCTCTAGAAAGGAATAAGGTTCAAATTCCTGACACGTTCCACTGTAAAACTTTATGCTAAACACATCGCTAAAACCAGCAAAACATTACACCAAAAAGATCCCCAACAGCAGAGGTATCAAATTTAAATAGTCAGTGCAAACAGCTCTACTCAGAATCCAATTTTCTCAATAACTTTTCTGAATACATGTAGCCTTTAGGAACACTAAACAGCACCTCTTCTTAACACTGCTTGACTGCCTCTTTAAAAAGATACATAAGACTAAAGGTCTTGACAAGACTCTTGCGAGTCCCAAAGGACAACTATCACTTTACCTGTCACACACAGCTAGATCCTGGCTCCTTCCAGCTTTGACAAACATCATCTTGGCACTGAAAAGCAGTTGTTTCATGATGTCCATGAGAAGCCCGGCATCCACTTCAGGGTTAATCAGACCACGGGACAATCTGCAGCAATGCTCTATAAGCTGGTGGCCACATGCTATGCTATCACAGTGTAGACTGAGGATGGCAATACACAAGGAAGAACTGGGAGCCTGACAATTAAGAGGGAAAGAAAGACTACAAAGCTTTTGAAAGACACACTGAAACTGTATTTACTGACATTTTTTGAGGAAACTACATTGGACTCCTCTTTCCTTCTTCCTCTCTCACCTGTTCATAATAAAATTCACTGCG
Organism: Crocodylus porosus; assembly: GCF_001723895.1. Taxonomy (NCBI): domain Eukaryota; kingdom Metazoa; phylum Chordata; order Crocodylia; family Crocodylidae; genus Crocodylus; species Crocodylus porosus. The sequence goes on along the minus strand of NW_017728947.1, from coordinate 46,344,782 downwards.
CACAATTTTATTCTCTTCTTCATTCAGAGAAAGCAGCCACTCAAGTTCAGTTGCCTTTGGTATTCGCATCACTGCAGAGTAACCCAAGCATTCATTTCTAGTCATTCCTGCTGGTGAGAATGAGCAACCCGTTAAATCAGAATAGCACAAAGGGCAGCAAATGTGGCTGAAAACACCATGAAAAGTTCTTGTGTATATAAAGAAAAGTTCTTTTGTATATAATAGCTACTTGTGCTCTTCTTAGTAAACAACTGCTCAAAGTCAATGGGATAAAGCAATCTCATGCATTGCATTCAGCATGCAAACAGAACCAGAAACATTTCTTCCTGTTGTTTCAGGATGCAAGCTGAGTCTAAATAACATTCACCTCCAGCTAACAAACACTCAGGTCCTTGAAATGAATTTTCAAATTATTTGAACCTTTTTATGCCTCTTAACGTCAAAATATATCCAACTTTTTCTTTGACCTTCCACAAGCTAAAATATTAATATTTACTGGTCAGAAAAGGGGAAGAGAGAAGTGAATTGGGAGCTTAAAAAGGGACACTGATGAACACATTGTAGGAGGTACTAATGATTTAACTGCTAATTTTCTTTTTCAGATTTGGGTTGATGGATCTGCAAGCTAGCAAATTTCATTCCAAGATGAAGGTCTTTGTGAAGGGACAGTTACCTATATTTTTATGGGAAATTGCATTTTTGACTTGAAAAAATTCTTAAAATGCCTTTCCATCTTTTTTTTTCCAGGTAAAAGCTCACGTCTTGTTTTTCCACACAAGATTTACAGTTTTCCACTATTTTCTCCCTTTTTGTTGAAATTTTTCCATGGGTTTTATTTCTTTCCATTATTTCAAATCCAGATCTAGTCCGCTACATTGTTTGGGACATGATTTTTTTAAAGCATCCAGAACCTGTTGTCCTAGACTAAAGCAAAACTGCTTGTTTGAGGGGTGAGACCAAACACATTTTCAAAGGTGCAGCACTTCAAACCATAATGACTAAGAGTGTCTGCTGTAATCTATACATCTATAATCAGGGTGACCACACATCCGAAATTGGCTGGGACAGTCCCAGATTTCAGAGACCAGCCCCTGATCGCCCTATCTATAATGGAAGGCTTGGGAATTTCAGGTGACATACAGCATTTGCTTGTAGCTTTTAGCCTCAGTACTGTAATGCACGAGATATAATAGTAAGGGAAAAAAAAAAAGATACTGGGTCATTCCAATTACTAAATTGCCTTTTTGGTCCAAACCTGAATTCTGAACAGAGAATTATTCTGCTAAAATTGAGAGCTAGAGCTAGACTATTCTCAATGGTGGTAGATGACAAAACAAGAAGCAATGGTCTCAATGGTCTTTGCAACAAGGGAAGTTTAGGTTGGGTATTAGGAAAAACTCTCTCACTAGGAGGGTGGTAAAGCCCTGGAACAGGTTAGTCCTAGATAGAAAGGTGGAGGAATCACCATCCTTGGAGGTTTTTAAGGTCTGGCTCAACAAAGCCCTGGCTGGAATAATCTAGTTGGAGATGGTCCTGCTTTGAGCTGGGGGGTGGACTAGATGACTTCCTAAGGCCTCCTTCCAATCCTAATTGTCTATGATTCTATGAACTGCTGTAAACAGACAAAAGCTGTCTGGCATCAGAAATCAATTTAAAATGCTTTGCTTGGATTCACTGATTTGATAACTGACTGATAAAAGTGAAAAGATATTAAAAGTGGCAACAGTGCTACCATCTTCCCATCACCCCTCTCTCTCCCCAACTTTAACACTCCTTTCCTAAAGACCCCACTCTCAACACAGTACAGGATTTTTACCCTCAAGATGGGAAAATGACAGAGACTTCATTATTCCTATTGATTTTAACAGACCAGACAGATACTATAGTGATGAAAGCAGTATAGAATATCAAAGATAAATAGAGAATTATGCCCAAATGGAACTAGGAGACAGGGCCAGATGCATATTAGGACAAACCAATTGCTTCAAAACAATAAAGTTAGCATTACTCTTCTAGAATTCTTTGCCATTTCATCTGAAAGTCTTGATTCCCTTGCTGCTGTTCTCTCTTGACAAATTTCACAGGAGGTACATATGTCCAATGAGATAAAAGTACAGGAAACGTCAGACAGACAGAAATGTGAAAGAGATGCGAGATGCAGCCACTAGAAGTATTATTTTAACTCTTTCAGTCTCTCTTTGCCTTTGTCAAGTCTCATATACGCTGTCTCATATACACTGCTCTTCACTAGATCTCTGCAACTCCTCTTGCTTATAGTAACGAGATCTGTTTTAAAACAGCAAAGTGCTTAAACAGTCTATTTTCTTCTCTAGGAGAGAGAACCACAGAAGGGGAGAAAATACCAACTGTTAAGCATTTCATGAGCTACCAGAGAAGTTTTATAACATTTAGGATTTAGGGAGAGTTTCAGTGAGGGCCTTGTTACACATTAATTTTGGGTAACTCCTGAAATTCTCAATGGTTGATGGTAACTTAAACCCCTGGATTGTCCGCACATTAATACCTTTAAGTGGCTTAAAACACTCATTGTATGGCACAAAGTTACGCCACTCCAGGGCAGGACTCTCTGATCTGCACTACCTAGCTCCTGTTTCATTAAGGTGTGGCCACTCCCCACAGATGTGCCAACAAGTTGAAGGTGAGACTGCAAAATAGCATTAAGATGATCATCAACATTTCTGCAGCTAACAGAGTAACAATGCCCTTACTATTTCCCAGTATTCCAGAGAGCCGCCCTGCTTTGTGGGTTTGTTTGATTATAATTGGAAACACTTTTCAGGACTGAAGATATGCCTGAAGTATGCCCCAAAGGGCTGGTTCTAACGTCTAAACCAGGCACCAAAAAGAAAAATACTTCAATCCTTGAAATGAGGTACTTTGAGATCTTTTGATGAAAATAGCTAACAAGTCCAAAGTGCTTCTAAAAGTATTTGTGACATTGTGAGGACACCACTATCTATTTATCTCCATTCTATGAAACAAGGGAGAAAAAAGAAGAAACTGAGGCACAACAAGTATAAGTGACTTCTTATGGTCAGGTCTCAGTGTTTAAGAGCTGGTCATGACACCCAGACGCATAACCCTTCCCCCCACCAATGGTTACTTGCATACCCAATTCTGGCCTGATGGGTGAAAACAGCAAACATATTCTATAACAGATAAATCTCTGGTTATGGAAGAGATTGCAACTTGACTCCAATACACCAGTTATCACTGGGTACATTTTAAAAAGAGAGACTGAATGCTAGTCTGGATTCTTACTTTCTGTTGAGTCCTGTTCTTCCTCTTTTGTGCTAAAAGAGAGACAGAGACAAAAAACCTTTATATCCATCTGAACACATGGCAAAATGATTATTTTATTAAAAAAAAAAGGAATTCAACATAGCTATCACTTTTACAGTACTAGCCAAAAAATATTTGATTAATCACTTCTCTCAGATTATAGTTTATAGAAAATAGGGACAGAGCCAAGTACATACTACAGTCCAGCAACATGAATCCTAGTAACTTTCTGTGGCAGAAGATCATCATGCCCACTGTATCAAAAGGGAACACATACTGAGCAGTTGGGAGACTTCAGCATTGATCAATGGGAAACTTGCATTATGCCAAAGAGAAAAAGCATTTCAGACCTTAAAAAAAAAAAAAATCAGAACTCTGGACCTCCAGGTTTGAGCTCTGTCCTGCCAGGATTATGCGGCTTCAGCCCAATGCAAGCTGCCAATGGTACAGACAGAAAAAATGCTCTTATTCCTTATTACACAATACTACCCTACCCTTAACTAACCTGCCCTGGAGAAGTATCCTTACATGAATAAAAAATTCAAACACTCATACAATGCCCCACAGAGAACAAGATTAACATGAGAAGCTTAAGCTCAGTGCTTGCCTACAGTGCGACAGGGAGCTATTGATCTTCTCTGATAGTGCTGCAAGGTCTCTCAAATTTACACCATAACTTTTCATAGGCCTGGTTGTTTTTTTCTGATGCATCCTATCAAAGAACTGTAGAGTACTCCTGTCTCTCCAACTGACAGACTGATAGTAGCGTGGTGGGGGTAAGGGGAGAGAAATGGAGGAGGGTCACTGTTCCTCACCTCTCCTAACTACACCCTCTACTAACTTATCTAGTCTGTGCAAAATGAGTTCAATGTCAATTGTCACCACACAAGTGACCGTGTTACATACCCACTGTCATAAACACCCTATATGCTTATTCAATGAAATCACTTTTGGAACATATAAAAATTGAATTAGTCAATCCTTGGAAGCAGTCTTCATGGAGACAAAAATTAAAGTACCTTGGCAGAGTGTAGTGTAAATGCAGGAAGCCTGTACTGTTACCACATAAACAGAAATTTCTAGGGGATAAGAGGTGATCAGTTTCCTGGGCTGCCAATACAGCAGTTCCCATGTTACAAAATGAAGAAAGATATTGGGTACCTAGTTCTGGAAAATTCCAGCTGCTGAGTCCATATCACTAGGCTTCTGAAATAAGTTATCCAGCTAAAACACCCAGACTGTTCATCTCTGAGAATTATGCTGAAATACACACTCAGCTGAGGACACGTGCACAGAATTATACAGAATGCGTGCTCAAAGACTTACAGGCTTGTGTCTCTGACTAAGCCACATGGATGCTCTTTGTTGTGGTAATTGTAGCACTGGTCACATACGCGAGCAGGGGTTTCTCTACAAGCTTCCACCACCATTTTTTTGGAAGAGCAAGAACTGCACACAAGCCTACCACAACGTCTGCAGTGATGGCGCCTATTAAACTGAGGCATAAGAAGCAATTATGGTTAAGAACTGCAAAAATGTAATGCATTAGCAGCTGACATTTCCCTCCTTCACATGAGCAACCCCAGCTCATACGTGAATGTACATCATTAAAGACAACTAAGGACAGAGAGCAAAATGGCTAGATGTTTTTAAAAACTTCAAGAATTCTGTTAAGGTCTACCCAAGAACTGTCTCCTCCCTGCTACATGCCCTATTTGATTTGGGGAAAGGAAAGGGGTGGGTGCAGGAAACAAATAAAAACAAAACAAATACAAACAAAAATCCCATACACAGTTGGACTACAGCTTTTTTAAATCTTCACACTATCTTCTAAATTAGAGTCTGAGGATGAAGTTCTGTAGACTGTGATTTGCTGATATCATATGAACACTTATTCAGACTATAATCACCAGTTGAAAAAAAAATCATGCCCCATCTGAGCTCTAGAAGTAATTAGTATTTGATCCTTGCTCCTTACCATGGTAAAACGCTCAGTTTTACACACCATACATATCATTTCAGTTTCATCAGGTATCCACTGATGCTTTGGTGGTGGTTTCTCAGGTGGGACAAATTCTTGAGGGAACAGATTTCGCTGTAGGCTGGGACTTGAAGACTGGATGATGCCTTAAACAGACAAGACAAACACACATGGGGAATCATATTTAAGCCACTTACTGGAACATTATAGTTCTATTGTTGTAGAACTTTGACAGTATTATAATGCACACAAATTAGACCTCCTTGCCTTTATAGAAGTTTGTTAATATACGATCAAGAGATCTCAGGTAGGAGGCCACATCCCCTGCTACAGAGGAAGGCAAAGCCCCTCACAGTCTGTACCAATCTACCCATGGAGTAAAATTCCTTTCTGACTTCAAATATGGCAACTGATCTGACTCTGAGTGGAGGGGCAAGACCATCTAGCCAGCAAACTCCAGCTTTAGTCCCAACAGGAGCACCAGTGCACTCTAGTCAAAATCTCTAGCCTTGGCTGCAGCCAAGACCCAGTGCCTCTGAGGAAGACTTAACAACACCTTGACAGCAGAAAACAGGAAAAAGGCAACCAGCAAAACCCAGAAGTATGGGAAATACCCATAGTAGAACATAGGCACAGCTATGTTTAAATCATCTGTGATTAGTGGCTGTTCAACCTGTTATATTAACCCTTGGTCAGTGTATGCAGCCCACAGCCACTAGCTGGACAGCCTTGCCCTAAATGATGAGGTTTGGTCTACGCCACAGATTTCTGCTAGCAGAACAGAACACACTCATTCACAACCCCTCTGTGATGGCAGACTCCCTTCTTTCTGCTGGAAGGACACCACCAGCTTTCTGACCAAGAGGAGCCTTCTAGCACAACCCAGCAGGCAAAAGAAAGCATGTGTGGATGTGCCCATGCTTTCTGCTGCCTGCCATGTCCCCTTTAACAGCTGATGCCTTCCAGGGTAGGCTGCATATGCTGCTGCTACAGTTGTAGTGCAGCCACTCAGGTGTCCAAGGCTGTTGGCACAGCTGTGATAGTCACAAGCCACATCAAGGTACCAAAAGCTATATGGATGTACACATTGTGGTAACTTCCCTGTGGCAGCTGACATCTGTTGGCAGAAGGTTTATAAATGCAAACAAGCCCTGAAAAAAAGGTGTCACATTGACATCTCGGGACACCAGTAGATACTGAAGAAGCTTTGCATAATCCTATACCACTCAGCTATTTGTCCTGATCCTGGCATGCAGGGAACTTTCTCACGCTTGAAGCTGAAGTTCAGTTTCTACAGCCCATTTATTTTCAACACATCCTCATGGACCACGTGTGTGAGTAGTCTGCTATGCTGATAGCTATGCATCAAGAACCCAAGAGGCATCTGTTTACCCCACAACTCACTTTACATGCACTAAAAAGCAGCTTTTAATTACTACTGACTTATGCTGAATTGGAAAAGAGAAGGAAGTTATCACTTAAAGAGGGGGTAGGATGCAGAATTAGGGCTGATGGGAGGACAAAATAGCATGAAAAAAAAAACAACACAGAGGCACAGCGCAGTGCATCTTACCAGAACAACTAGCAGTGACTAATTCTGCTGATCCTGATTTAGATGAGGTCTCCGATTCTGACACCTGACTGAGACTCTCTTGGATGCGAATCACAGAATCTAGGGCAAAGGAAACAACAGATAAATACTAGGTCATGCACTTATCTAGCGCATCAATGTGTTGGTAAAAAACAGAATTAGTTGCTGTGATGAGCTTCACACAACTTGCATAACAAATCAGATAATAAATGATTCCTTAAACTACAGAAAAATGAAATAAAAGGCTTTTACCACTAAGAGGCCTAAAACAGATAAAGGGTCGTTGGCACAGGGGTATTAAAAAAAAATCCAGAACTAATATGACAGGTACCATCGTTCTCACTAATATTAGACTACAGTCAATCTGACTTCCACCAAACAAGCTGTTCATAAAGGTGACTAAGGGTAGATATAGAGGCTGCCTGATGTTGCATTTGTGCTGCTATCTCAGAATCACTGAGGTAGCACAATACTCATTTGGGCTGCCACCACACACAGAAAAGTTATGGAAGGGTGCCCTGAACCTAAAATGGTTGCAAACCACCCAACTAATAGAACAGTGTGAGACTCCATTCGCTACTTGTTGTCAAGTGACTAAAAGGACCCAGAGATGCAGCTTTATTTTATTAAATGGAGTTCAGTGGTTAGATGGTGGTATAAAACAGGCAGATGCTGTAAATACAACTCTGCTAACCAACCTCTCAACCTGTGGCACCCTCTGCTGTTCCAGTCAGAGATGTTTCATAGAAATGAGGGCTGGAAGGGACCCTTGGAAGATCATCGAGTCCAGCCACTTGCCCCAGGGGCAGGAAGTCAGCTGGGGTCACATGATCCCAGCAAGATAAACATCCAATTTTCTCCTGAAGGCGTTCAGAGTAGGTGCTTGAACCACCTCTGATGGCAGGCTACTCCAGACCTTGGGGGCTCGGACAGTAAAGAAACTCTTCCTTATGTCCAGCCTGAAACAGACTTGCAGGAGTTTATAACCATTCGACCTTGTCATCCCTCGGGTTTTGAAGCAAAGCGAAGTCAGTTGCATAGAACTGCACCTAAACTGGGCTTGGGTTTTTATCTTGTTTTGGCGGGGTGGGGAATATTCCCATTAAGATGACTTCTGGTTTGATCTGTACTATCTGAGGGGAGGGGGAAGAAGGAGAGCTAGGGAATTAGACTGCTCTTTGGTTTCAGACTTCATGCCTGTCAGAACTGTCAGTGATTAAATGGCATGAGGCACTGAGTGAAGTAATAAGCTGCCTTGATGAAAGAGAGAGGACCCATAAAGGAACTTGTCTAAGCTAAAGAGAAATGGACTCAGCCACGTGCAAATTCGTGGTGTGGGGTACTCCTGAGGGTAAATCTGATACAAGCAAGCTTTTGCCCCTGCCTACCCTTGTGGAATGAGAAACTCTGAAATATATAATTACCTGACCTCTTCTCTTTTAAGGAGTAGGGGAAATCAAGGGCTTTCTCTGCATACTTGGAGAGTAAAGTATCAATATTCTCTACAGTGAAGCCAATCTCCTGCCCAACCAACAGCTGATGCAGTGTTTGCACAGCCACTGCTGCCCAGTCCACCTTCATGTTCATGAGGAGCTGTTCCAGCATGAGCAATGGCTTGGAGGACAGGTGCGAGTAGTTAACACGGTAAGGCTCAGGAAGAGTCAGCAACACCTTGGGCACAAAAAAGATACAGGGAGACCATTAAAGCACACAACCAGAATCCAAGGTTTGGTCACTCCCATCCCCACCTGAACTAATTGGCTGGTTGACGTTTGGAAGAGCTAGCTAGGGGTCAAGACAGAGTGGGGACTTTCAGATTCTGTTCCTGGTTGTCACAGCCTTTGGCAATTCACTTAATTACTTTCCTACTCTTTTCTTTTTTGAAAGAAATGTTTTAATCACACTTATAATCTGGTGATCTCACACAGCACCCAGCTTCCATTTCATAAGATGATTAAGATGGGTAGAAAGGCAGAACTGTATCCTTACATCAAAAAAACAAAAGCTGACAAATAATTAGCTTAATTTGTAAAATTTGCATTTTTAGCTTCTACTGTTCCCAGAAGCTGGAAGGTGGGAGGGAAGGATTCTCAAAAAACAAACAAACAAGAGGCCCCTTTTTAATACAACATCATGTCTTATAAAGGGTAATTTTGGCAAAGGAAATGGCCATGAAAGAAGTACCTGGCACTTCACTGAGCTCCGAAAATAAGTGTGCTAGTGTAACATTAGAGGAAAGAACAATCACAGTTCAAATTACTTTTCTATTTGTTTCAGTATCCATGTTTAAACTGGGGTAGAACAGCTGGTGGTTAGAGCAGGGGTACCAGAGATAGGAGAGTCAAGCTCTTTTTCCAGCTTTGACATGGATTGCATCTAACTTGCATTAAGACAGATGCTCTCTGTGTGCCCACTTCCCGTATACAGAAAAAGGAATTGTAATTGTTCACCTCAAACAAAAATTTGCCATATTTAAAGTGCTAAGGATTTTTGCCTAGGTAGCAGCTCCACATGTCTAGATTGTTTTGAATGAATAGCTGTTTCAAAGAAAGGATGACTAATGCTTGTTAATTTTATCCCTTTATACTTTTCCTCTCAGAGCAAGAGACCCTCCTATACTTCTACGAAAGACAAAAACAGCCCCTACACACATGCCACACCTTGCTTCCCTCCCCCTTGATCTTCTACATTGTGATCTGTTCTGTTTCCTGCAACCTTTTAGCCCCTAAGGCTGCTCTGTGGATGCTGGCAGTGATAATAGCCCCAGCATACGACAAATGCAAATGTAAATGCAAAGGAGGTTAAAAGCCAACTTCCCACCCCACTGTTTGCCCCTTATTTATCCTGTCATGACAGATAGGGACTGAGAAATGAAATGAGGGCCTCCCACATGGTGGCAGAGATCTCTCCTGCCAAATCTATAACTAGGTGCTTGTAGAGCTGTGCACTACTGTAAAGGCAAAAATTCAGTAACTTTGCTCACCTTTGATCCCATATAAAGTGCTTGGATTTCATTATGGCGTGCAGCTGTCAGGTACTTGTAGAAGTGCGTAGTGAGGTAATCAGCTAAGAAATGAGAGGCTCCCAAGCTGGGGTGTTGGTCAAGAGACTGTTCGCTTATGGCAAGGCGAATTTCAGGGTCTTCTATTCTTTGTAAGAGCTAAAAAGCAAAAAAAATGCAATAGGCAGCCTATCCTGACCATGCAGCTGGGGACCATCTGAGGTCTGTTGGCACACTGCCTCAGACTGAACAGGATATTTACCTCTAAAATTAGTCCCTCAAACATTTTATTTAACCTACTACAATCTCTCAAGTACCTTAAGGTGATTTAGACCAGGGCTGTTCAACTTCTAAGCAGCTGGGAGCTGAACACCTTGCAGATTGCCTCAAGCCCAGCCATGGTCCCCTGGGCCACACACTGCATAGACACTCCCCACCTCACTCCCAACATGTAGTCCCCTGCCCCCCAGGCCTGCCAATGCCCCTCACTCCTGACCCGCAGACCCCTGCCCCCCCCAGCCCTGCTGCCTAAGTAGCTTCCGTGTTGTGCAGTCTCTCTCTCTCTCTCTCTCGACCCCCTGACAGTCAGTCAGTCTTGAAGCAACCAGCCAGGAGAGCAGAGGAACAGCAAAAAGCTTAGACATTTGGTTCTTATTTTAAAAACCTGCCTGGACACAGCACAGGGGTCCAAAAAAAGAAGGCATGTCTAAGAAAACTAGGACATACGGTAACCCTACCCCCCACCCCCAAATGCTGCACCATGCACCTGCCGCTTAGCTGCTCTATGTGTTTGCGCATGCTCTTCCCCCTTTCACTGCTGCACTGTACACCTGCACAGGTGCTGCCCCCAATGCTGTACAGCACATCCACAACCTCCCACTGTGCACCCACATGCCTTGACTCACTATCAGCTCCCCCCAGTCATGCTCCACTGCTCTGCCCCACCTCCTGAGCTGTTGCAGCCAGAGAGATGGGGCCGGGGGGCAGGAGCAGCAGCAGCAGCAACCATGAACCCCGAAGGCCACAACATAACCCCTTGCAGGCTACATATGGCCCACAGACCTCCAGTTGGACAACCCTGTTTTAAACCATCCATGTATAGATCACCAATACCTAGCTGCCCCATTTCACAATCCATTAGGAAGGACAAATAAGGATACATAGTTTTGTAATGAGTAATGCAAGTTAAACAAGGAGTGAAGCCAGACTGATCAGTTTGTTGGCTAGTTTCACTTCCTAGTTCTTCTTCACTAGCAACACAAGACTGTTCTAATGTGGTTTCCAGTGTTAAAATCAAAACTAAGAAATACCAATGTTTTAACTTAATTAGGAGAACGCACCCAGCTAATATTGCTTTGTTTGTTTAATATCCTTATTTTCTCATATAATATAAATTTTCCCCATTTAATCTACTCAACAGAGCTCTCATAAAAAAAATCCAGAAAAATCCACAATTTGAAGCAGGACACTCACAAAGCCCTCTTTGCTTTGCAATGGTCTAGTAGCCAACATGCAACATATGGGCAATATTTGGCTCATATAATTGAGTCTCATAGTATTTGGTGTTTGTTTTAAGTCTGTAGAGTCTGGATGCTTGTGAGAATCTCAGCTGCCATTGAAACTGTTGAGAACTCTCATGGTCACAAAGAAGAAATGGAAAAGATAACCCCGAAGTATCAAACGGTAATTAAACAAAACCTAAAAATTCATTAAAATGTAAATAAATCAAATAAATTAACTTTAATAAATTTAAGTTCTTATAAGAGTCTGCCCCCCCACCTTTTTTTTTTCTTTCTTTCTTTTTTTTTTTTAAATACCCATGCTTAGCAATAGCACAGTTCCAACAGCAAGGCTCAAAACCATCCTTAACATGGATAGCAAGACCAAGGTTCCCTGTAGGCAACGTTTCAAGTGGATTCAACCAGGCTAGCTGTACCATACACTGGGTCCTGTTGTATATTGTAATGAAATAGGCAGTTCCTGTCTCCAATTACACAGCCAAAGCTCTGAGCAAACTGCCCAACTGAGGCCTCAAATAGCAGTTTGAGTACTCTAGTCCTCTAGTGACCTATCCTTTAAAGATAGTAAGGCAACTAGTTACCTGCCAAGATTTTTCCATGTCTCCTATCTCCAGCAAGTAGAGGAGGTGTTCTTGGTGAAGGCTAATCAAATGTTCCCTTGGAAGAGGGTACAGGCAACCCCATTTCTCACACAATTCATAATCCTATACAAGGAAAACAAAACTCAAACTTTCTTCATTATGGCTATGCATGCCCATGGACATTCATTCCCATTAACTTGGCAAGAAAAATTCTGTAGCTTTACATTACTCCTGTTCCTCTAGCAAGAAAATAATTAGTGCTGGAGAAATAAAAAGATGCAGTCTTGCCAGAGCCCAATGCTACACTGAGGGGACCTTTGCAACCTGCCAGTTAAGGCAAAGGGCTTTTGGATAAATACCTTTATACATATTCATAAGCACTAGTGGAGTTCCCATCCTGGTTGTTTATAGTTTCAGAAGGAAATATTCCACTGGATCCACAGAGTTGGTGCTGGTATGCTGCAGCTGTATTTTAAATTTTTAAAATCTAAGTAAAAAAAGTAAACTTAAGCTCCCTCTCTTTGCCTAGAAATTTCTTTTTGTTTTTTAGGTCTGGCATTCTCAGGAGATGCAAATGATTCTGCCACAACTAAAAACACCATACACCAAGCTCTGCTTCTCCTTAGAGAAAACAGCACATCACGCACATATACACATATCCCCACCCCCCAAGACCACAATCCTCCTCCAACTTCCAAAGCAAAAAGGCAGGAACGGGTTATTTTGGGAGAAAAATGTTTTAGGGTACTTGCTTTTCATTTAAATTCTTGCAGCAAGTAGTTCAGGTTCCACATTATTCAATTATTAAAGGATCTATTCTACGAACTTGAACTCTGTTGAAACATGCATTTAAATACATTGGCTGACAAAAAAAGAAGATATAGAACCAGCAGTAACATTTTGTAGCTTTCAGTAACACAGTGAGCATAAAATTCCAAACCTTCGCTTCCAAAATAACACTCATGATAGCTTGGGGATCATCAGTACAGGCTTTTTTCAGGTCTTGCCAATCATGCCATGGAGGGACATCTTGCAAATTCAAAATCTAACAAAATAAAAGATTAGAGTGTGTATGCATATGTATCAATGGTATGGAAAAAACTTAAATTGCTGGATCTACACGGAGAGCTGAAATGATTGCATTGAGTTGTCCCAAGACAAGAAACAGTCAAAGGACTCATGAATTTTCATACCAAAAAGAAGCTAAGATGAATTGCCGAGCTCCATCATGAGCAGGCTAAGGGATTCTTCTCAGGCATCTAAATTAATTTGTCTGAGCTGATTGCTGACAGAATTCCAATATGCTGCATGGTATCAGTTAATGGGGTCTACATTATACCAGTTATGTCTTCATTGTGGTTGCTGTCATATAAAGTAGATGTAATCAAGCTAATGAGAGTACTGATAGTAGCGTAGCAAAAACAACAGGGAACTGTGTGCGGGCCAGTTACCAGAAGGGACTCGTACATGTGATGGGGGTTTAACACCAAGGTTTTATTTTATGTCCCCTAAATTGAAACAGTAGGTTTTTGATTGAAACCCATCATTTCAATTTTTCTGTCATATTACAGCAAGAGTGTGTGTGAGAGTGAAAGTGTGTCAGAGCCAGAGCCTTCCCACAGCCGGGAGAGGCAGTAGGCCCTTGTCCTTTCTTTTGCGGTGGTGGTGCCCCCCTGAGGCTGCTAGCAGGCTGGGTGCTGCCCCAGCTTGGAGGCAGCACGTGGCCCAATCCAACTGTTCCCTGAGCCCACCAGCTGGAAGCCAGCCAGGTGCTGTTCCTTACGTCATTTTGAGTAACAGTTGGATCAGGTTGGGTACTCATGTGCTAGCAGCCTGTCTGGACAGCCCTGGGGAGTGCCACCGCTGTGGAGGGAAAGACCAGGGGCCCCTGCAGCTCAGGGGCTGCTTGGCCCACCAGCAGCTCGCTCCCCCGGCCATGAGAGAGATGGGCAGGCTCTGACAAAAAAAAAAGGATTGGGCCCCCACACTGCCTTCGCGTTTGATCCTTCCCCCTCCCCAGTGGAGCTTGCCCGACTCTGCCACAGGCAGGGGACAAGCTGCTAGCAGGCCGAGCAGTTCCCGAGCTGCTGGAGGCCACGATCCTTTCCTCTGTGGCAGCAGTGTCCCCCTTGGGCCACCTGGCTGGGACTACTAGTGGGTAGATGATGCTCCAGCTCAGAGGCAGCACCTGGATGGATTCAACTCTCCTGAGCCTGCCGGGTCCTCCAGCGCCCCATGCACTACTGCTGCCACCTAGAACTGAATGGAAACAGGCTGGCTTGCCCCGGGGCAGTGTGAGGAGGCAGCAGGAGGGAAGCTGGGTATGATGGAGGCTGGAAAAAAGGTGGCAGGAATGGTGCACAGGGAGCTGGAAACCAAGGCAGGCTTGAGGAAGTGCAGACTTGGTGGACTTCCTGTGCCCTATGCACCATCCCCACCACCTTCTCTGGCCCCCAGTTGCCCTTCTGTTGCCTCACCATGCGGCTCCAGGGGCAAGCCAGTCCATTCCTGGGCAATCCCACATAGTTAGAACAGTGCAGAGGGTGCTGGAAGCCTGGCAGGCTCGGCGAAGAGTTGGATCCAGCTGGGTGCTGCCTCCGAGCTGGGGCAACCTGTCCACTAGCAGCCCAGGGGGCCCCACCACCATGGAGGGAAGGACCGGGGCCCCCTGCAGCTCAGGGGCTGCTTGGCCCACCAGCAGCTTGTCCCCAGCCATGGGAGAGGCAGGCAGGCTCCACAAAAACAGCCAGACAAACTACAGGAACCAGTCCCTTGGTGTTTTTACCTTTAGCAGGAGCCAGGCACCTGCCTAACGCAGAAGTGGCAAGGGGCCCTATTCTTTTTTTCTGTGGAGCCTGCCTGCCTCTCCCACAGCTGGCGGCAAGCTGACACCTGCATCGTTGCAATTTGCAACATTGCTAAGTTTAAACTACATCTAGATGTAGTTTAGTTTGCAATTTAAAACCCCCCAAAACTGGCACATGTGTAGTGTATAATGCCATTAAGCCACATGAATTACATTTTTGTCACGGGTACACTGTGATGACCATCACATGTACAAGCGCTCAGAGATGTTAATCAGCTTCTCAAGGATGTTACAGTGTGTGCCAAGCTCTTCTCTGCCATGGACAGATTGCTATGGGTATCTAAGGTAATAAACTTAGAAGTACCTCAGGTGTGTTGTTGTGATGTACCTCTACGTACCAGACACTATCCAGGAATCTGGATGCCTCTAAAAATCTTAAACTGCAAAAACTATGATGGAAATTGTATGAGAATCTCCAGTACTCTGTTTATTTACAGGCTGGAAGAACACCATACTGAAAAAACTGGTTTCTCTTAGACGTTTAATTATTTTTAAACTCTTCAACTTTACCTAGAAACTGGAAGTACAGAAACATGTGCAAACAGAGAACAGAAAAGTTAACCAGATGTTCTGGTATGTTCCAAAAAAAGCTTGTCTGATTTTTGGATGAAAAAAGGAAGGAAAAAAAGAAGAAAAAGAAGAAGAATCAGGGAAAACTACTTCATGTTCGGAAGGGAAACTAGAACAATTATTATTATTTTTTTTTTTAGGTAAGCACATTCCGTACCTACTTACCTAATAAAATGACTTTTGTACCTTTTGATAAACCTGCAGCTCTCGTGTCTTGCTCTGCAGCTCCAACTTCAGTTCGTCAGTTATGCCTGGATCACAGATGCAGTAAGCAAGGATTTCCAGACAAGCTTCCAGGGGCCATTTATCCAAGCAGCGTAAGGCCAGTCTACTTCTCAACATGGCATCCTTTACTGAGAACAGGTACTGCCAACCATCCTGATCTGTAAAGGGAACACAAACTACTGGTATGACATTTAGCTTTTACACTTTGAAAAACCTAGTAACCTGATCATGTGTGACAAAGCATGGAACACAATGATAATGGCGCTTAAAAGCATGCTGGGTCTGTCTCAAGTTACTCAACAGTAGTTAAAAACAAGATACTGCCATTTTGATAAGATTCCAATTGGTCCCTTTCTACAAAGAACATATGCTATAGAGAGGCTTTAAAAATGGAATATAGAAAGGCAGTGAATATTACAGCAACAGTATCACAATTTAAGTCTAAAGAGCTGAACAGGATAGGAGACACTTTATGGGGCAGATACATCCACTGTTGCATTGCAGTAAGTTGTGCTCCTCATTTTTTGTGGGAGTTTTTGTAGTGGGCAACATATACATTTAGACTGAGCAAATTTAGGAAGAGCAAGTGGGGAAAAGGACTTCTCTTCCTTAGATTTATTAATGTATCATCGATTTAATCCCCAGTTTCAAATCCCTGTTCTGCACTGTATGCTCTACAAAAGAAAAAGAAAACACATTGCATTTACCATCAGCAGTTGCACAGCTCAGCACAGCATCACGCACACTGGCCAGATCCTCCATCTCCTGACTGTACAGGTCCAAGACCTTCAGAGCTCTGGGCCAATCCTTTGCAATGAGAGCTTGTTCAAAGACGTCCATTAATACTTCAACTGCAGCAGCAGAATGCATTCCCAGGAGAACCAGAGTTATGTATGTCTTGCCACAAAGGTCACTTACTGAACCAGTGCCTTCCTCTAGGGGGCCCTGAAGTGGCTCAGACATGGTAAGAAGAAAGTGTTCCAATATGGAAAACTCCTTCAGCAATGACTCGCATTCTTTGGAAATCTGTTCCATGCCCAGTGGGATCTCCTTTTTGCCCCGAAATTCCTTCCATGACAGGCTAGCTTTGGGGGGCTTCTGTATCTTGGATGCACTCAGACATGCCACAGCTGCCATTAGTTTTGACTGAGATTTCAGGAAGGTCAGGGAAGAGGCAGTGAGCATGTGCTGGTTCAACTCAGTCATGGAGGAAGAGGACCAACTGGAAACATCCTCAGAGTCCACAGCTGGATTGTGGACAGGTATTCCAACATCTGGCAAGCAGTTGTAGGCATACAGATGTGCCAGGCTGCTGACATTAGTCAGAAAGGACCTTGTCTGGCTGCTCTGCCTAGCAGTGCACAGAGGTAGTGGCTCGCAACAACAGTTAACAATAACTTGCTGCACATTTAAGTTCAACCCATCTTTAGTCAACAGTGAAGACAGCCTGCAGGATTGAAAACAGCAGATACCTGTTAAAATACTTAACAGTTATATAGTTCTTTTCATAAAAGTTGGAGCACACCATCCCTTTCAGAGGAAATGGACACACAGCTTGTGCCATGCTCAATATCACTAGCAGAGCAATATTCAAATAGCAGAGCTATGAGAAAAATTAAGTCCTTGCTGTCACTTCTCTAGACAGAGATGGGCAGGGGCCTTTACAGAGCAGACGAAGTCAGCACTGCCTTTATTCTTTAATTATCCTGTTCATTAGAGAATTCCAGTCTTGGTTTGAGTCCAGCCCAATACCCACAGTAAATTTAACTATGTAAGTGTACTTGCAGAATCTTACCTGTCAGGGGGAACTTGCCTCTCAAACAAGAGCTGGGAGAGTAAGTGAGATGGGCTCTGCTGCAGCAGTATGAAAGGGTTCCCTATCTTCACCTCTACAGACAGATCTATAGAGAAAGGCAAGAATTTGAAGAGTGACTTTAAATACAAACATGTTAAGTTTATTAAACAGACTGAGTTTTGTTCAAAAAAGTTATATCATACACTACACATCTGAAGCCTCTCTGCCCAGACTCATCAAGGCCTAAGGTTCACATCAAAGTCAACTGGGACCCCATAATGACCTTCTGACTGCTCTAAGATGTGCCTCCCAGTCTCTTGAACCATCACAATGGGCCTCACAGGAATATTATAAGAACCAGCATGGTATCTCAGAGAGAAACACTGGCCTCTGAACAAAATCTGATGGCAAAGGACTAAGCAAAATTGTATCAGCATCAAAAAAAAAAACCACACAAAAACAACCACAGAGAATGATTGCAAAACAAACCTGCAAGAATCAAAACATCCACATTACAGCTTTCTACTTCTGAGAACTCTCTGGGTATGAATTCAACTTTATATAACTGATATTTTAAGATGAGGAAAAACAAACAAACAATAAAAAAGTTAAAAGTACCTATATAAACTGAGAAAAATGTTGAGCTAGCTTCGTCAAAATGCCTCTGCACATCCCACTGAAAAGGTAGAGGGTTTCTAGTAGCTTCTTACAAAGAAATTCTACATGCAATAGCCCTCCCCTCCCATTGCAGCAGGACACTATGAATTACCACTCAAATATAGGCTCATATGGCTTTCCAGTTATAAAAAAAACCACCTCAACATTATCCTAAAGGATTGTGTTATATCTGGGTACAAGTACCTTCTACACAGTGAAATTTAATTTCAGTAGGAGATCCTCATTAATGCAGTCAGCCATTCCAAATTAAAAAGTGATGCAGAACACAAAAATCTTTTTTTCTCCCAGCTATGCCAAAACTGTTTCCCTGGGGCCACCAATGGATTCCGTGAGCAAACTCTGCCTGATTACACAGCTGCATTGATATGCATTGCCTCTCTGTCTTCAGTACTCTATGTGATACAACAAACATCTTTAAGATGACTGGAAAAGGCTAAGGGTTTGACAATGCACACTGAAGTAAATGGAGATACCTGTCAACTTCTATGGGTCACTGGTCAGACTCCAAAGTACAGAATCTGGGCTTGAAAGTACTAAGTGTGTTAACATTTCTAGCTTCTACATCCTCACCAAAATGGAATCCAGCTGTCTCAAAGCAACAACTGTATGGGGTTAATAGGTTTTAAAAAAAGGCAAAATAGCCAGTAAAAATGAACAGATCTGAATGCGCAAGGGCTCCAGGTATGTTTTGCAACCAGCCATTTTTCCACAGTCCTTCCAGAATGGAGCCATGCAATAAAGAATCAATACCTAGTTCTGTATTCAGGCTTCGTAGCACAATAGCAGCCAATGTGTTCATGTAATCAAAGCAGCGCTGCACAAAGTCTATCTGCCTGCTGCTTCCTGGCATGGTCAGGATGTGTTGGTCCAGGGTTTTCAGCAGGAGTTGGGTCTGATTACAAACCGGGTGTGCCTCCAACTCTGATGGTTTCACAGAGGCTTGTTCTACCAAGTTGCTGAGCAGACTTCCTTTGGAATCTAATTTAAACAAAAAATGAAATACTTAAAAATACAGTTGTGTTGTGATTTTATTTCTACCCTTGTAAATATATCCTTTCATGTGGAGATGAGCTTTCACAGAAAGCAACAGAAATTACTACAATAAAATACACCATTGACCTTGTCTAGCTTACAGCAACAGAGGGGGGGCAAAAGCGTTCAAGTCCCCAGATACACCTCATTATCCAGTGCTAAATTAATTACTGGTGGGGAGGATGATTAGCTCAAACAGTCCTGGAATACTGCAAAAGTTCTCAAGTTATTAAACATTTAAAGGTGAATACTAGCATTTACTATCATTCTGTTGGGTGAAAGAAAACCTAACGTGAAAAAGTAGAATCAGAACTTGAGTTCACTTAAATGTAAATCTTAAAACAGAAGTTATTTTTTCCATCCAAGCTAATGCTTCCAATTTTAAAAAAATTACTTTTTAACAAAAAAACCCAAAACAATGAGATTTCCTTGTGTTACAATGATTGCCACCATCTTATTGAAAATGTTTAGGTTAACACAAACTAGACTTACACTACCTACATTTTGCTTTTCTCCCTGCTTGAGCCTAATAGATTTCACTTTTCTTTATGGTAAGCTCCAATTTTAGCTCAGTGATGCAAGGTTTGAATTGCAAATATTTGGTGTCGATTTATACAGGTATCTCACAACAGCATGTGTAGCAATACAGCAAGTATTGCTATTAATTAGGCCTGTGCGAAGCTTTGGTCGCCGATTGGATTCAGCAGAGATTCAGCCCGATTCGGTGGCCGAATCTCCAAATCCGAATCAAATCAGGAGACCCCTTAATCTCTCTGAATTGAATTGGAACCCTCTGAATCAATTCAGAAAGATTTGGCTATAGACACAGCTTTACATTTTTTTTTTTTGTTTTTTTTTTGTTTTTACATACTTCAAGGTACTAGGCAGCTTGTGAATGCTGAGTCCCACAAGAGAGCAGGGAGCTTCCCAGTGTGCTCGGAAGTAGACCCAGAAGTGGACCAGAAGCGCTTGTGGTCCACTTCTGGGTCCGCTGGGGAACATGCAGGAGGCCCCCCCGCACCTCCTAGGTCAGTGATTGGTGCCTCCTGGGTTGGGGGAAGAGGGAGGCAACAGACCTGGAAGTGGACTGGAATTATTTCTGGTCCACTTCTGGGTTCACCACCAAGCATGCGAGGGGCTCTTCTGTACTTCTGTGGGACACTCCATCGGCCCCAGCATCACAGTGTTCACAAGCTGCACCTGGTACCTCAAGGTACGTACAAAAAAACATTTAAAGCTGTGTCTATGGCTAAATCACTGATGCTCTAAATCAGCATTGAATCTTTAGATTCGGATCCGGTCGAATCAAAAATCGGGACAGTGATCTGAATCAACAAATCAAATCACTGTCCCCGATTCCAGCCAAATCCAAATCGAATAGGGCCTGTTGTTTCACACACTCCTATTGTTAATACTGTAGGTCTACCAAACTCTATTTGCTTATTTCAGTTTCAGCAAGTATACAAAGGTATAACAGTGGTACTGATATCAAATGATACTGATACAAGACTTTAAGATAGAAGCGTTACATGCTCCTGTAGTGATACAAACATAGTAAAACTTCTGTAAGTTTAAACTAGTTTCACATTCAGGGTTAGTCACAGCAATTTAGCTATCCTGTACTGCTACAGAGGCATGAAAATTTAACAATACATCATAACAGCTGACAAAATCCTGACTAGCCATTACTCCTCTCCTAAAGCAGTTAAAAAATAAATTTGCCCACATCCAGTTTTTTACAAGCATAAGTATGTTAGCACTAAAAAACCTTGCAAACAAAAAAATACATGCAATTCACCAAGAGAATCTTCAACTTGTTTCAGTGTTTCCAGGATTTCATCAAGGCGCTGTGCTAAAACAATCTGATTAGCAATACCATCTTCAGTCAGGGTAGGATAGCACGTCTGCAGAAAGTCCACAATACTGCATCGAAAATGGCTACTTATTTTTTCATCCGAGACTTCTGTTAAGAAACAAGAGTAAGAATAATGACAGTTAAATACCAGGCATCAGTGTTTTTTTATACTTAGAGGATCAAGAAACTAGGAGGAACTTTACTTTACAAGACTTCTAGTTTACTGACTCAAGCCCAGTCCAGCCCAACCAGAACAGAAGCTTTATGTTTGTAAGTAGATAAAAGCATTGAAATGTAATAGCTAGAGACAGACAGACTTTATATAAAAGACTTTTGAGGCAGAGAATTAAAGGCAAGGTCAAAACATCACACTTCCAAAGCCATATTTACCGTACTTTGAGAGGTAAAATTCATGTACTACATTTAACTGCACCATTGTCAATCAAGTACCTATCTTTAAAACAGGATTCTTCTCATTTTTATTACAATAATCTGAATAATTCGTATGCCATCTGCCAAACTTGGCCACCCAACTACTGAGCTCCCTTTCCAAATCACTTAGAAACAGAAACAACGTGCAATAAGGTAATGGGAGTCAATACATATTCAAAACATAACAATGTATTTTCAGAAGCAAAATGAAGACTGTATAAACGCTCCTTAACCCTGAAAGAACCATCAGCCACCAAGCAGAGGGCAAGAAATTAAAGGCTGGAAACTGGGAGATCCATCTGCCAGTTACCTGATTTGGATTGCCCTTGTGACGTGAAAGGGTAGCTGAGAATTTTACTTATTTGCTGAAGAACTGCTGGGAAACCTCTTATGCCATCACTGTGCAGGAGAACAAAGTCAAATCTTCGGCCTAAAAGAATAATTGGACAGGAAAGGCAAGGTAAGGGTTGAGGAGTAGGAAAAACAATAGTGAAGTTGGAGCTTACACAAATGAACACAGCCAATTATTTTAAATGCCAGATGGCATGCAAACATTTCCCCACCCACCAAAGCCCACATAGATGGAAAGCAAAATGGGAGGCATACCCCTGGTTTCAAGGCTGTTATGCAAGCGTCGTTCTGCTGTTTCCAACAGCTGTTTGCAGGTTTTCCAGAGGTGGCACTGAGTGCAAGCTAAGTCAAATGCTGCCATCGCTGAAGGGCTGAGGTCCTCCAGGACTTCACGCAAAGGATCTGTGCATTCCAACTGGATGCAGCTTGTCCAATAGTTTTCTTGCAGAGCAGGGACAAGGCTTCCAGAAGTGGCAAGCAGCTTATCAGTAACGTCAGAGATGGAATAAAATACCATGCCTACACAACCCAGCAAACAGTCACTGGTTAAAGCAGGCAGTTATTCTATGTCTCCCAGTAGCAATTACTCGCAAGTCTTTGTATTAATACAACTCCCTTCTGGTCTGCTTTTTGCAAAAATGCTGCATGAACTTTAATTTTAATTAGGCATGACTGTGAACATCTCACTGTTCCCAAATCATTCTACCCAGAACTATACCAGCACAGGGAGCTAATATTAATCATTCCAACAGCCACTACATTGTGCTCCTCTACATTGCCTAACCTCTGTTTCTCATGTTGCTCAGTTTTCCAAATCTATTAGGATATGCAGAAATTCCCTACAGTTGCTTCTACCCTCACCATCATCTCACCTAGACAATTCTATACTACGCACACACTGCCAGCTCCCTCTGATTCCTATTATTAAAACATGAAATACTGTTCCTTTTACAGTTCGTTAGAAAATCTCACTGTTTGTTAACCTCATCCTATGTCAAAGTAGCACAATTTATTACTCCACTCCTGGTGGACTTATGTCCAACTTTCTCTTCCTCATTTGTTTTCTGCCTCTTTACTGTATCACTGTTCTTAATTTGTAAAATGCTATGATCCAACCCATACCTGCTGCAGCTGCACTCCCGATAGCCTGAAGTGTTGATCGGCCACTACCAGATTTCCTGAGGGCTCCAGTACCATCAGATGACTGATTCTCAATCTTGTGCTCTACTTTTGCCATCTCCCGCACCACCTCCTGGTAACGTTCCATGAAAAACAATTCACCATAGCAAGCTGAAGACTCCAGATTAAACATCAAAGCAACCTGTAGGGGTAATGATGAATGCAAATGATAATTACATCACAATAACCTTTACGAAGCCAATGTCTTACCAAAAACATTTTTTAAAAATTCCTCAACTGAAAACATATGTAAACAATTTCAGCTCAACTGGCTATTTTTATTCAGAAAGATATAAACACTCAGAAAAAGACAAAACTTTGCAAATGGCAACACCTTTGCAATTAAACTTACACAGCTTCACTAGCCAATGACACAAAGCTGTATTTAGATTCACAAGTGACTTACAAAAGGGTATTTTAAGATTCCAATACATTATGTATTAAAAAGTATCAAGTAGAAATACTTACTAAGCAAGAAACACCATCCAAAATATTCTGTGATTAGAGTATGGACAGATGTTCATTTGAAGCACTCCAAATCATACTCCAATTTCTGCTCTCCAGGCTGGAAAGCAGGCATTTATGCACACCTCTCAGCCTCCACAAGTTCCCAAGGATAGCTGAGACCACAGGAGAGCATACAGCTGCTGTTTATTTTGCTTTTGGGGAGCAGAGTAATATGGGGTACTGGAGGACTGAGCAACCCCCTGTTGTGCTCTGCTGGAGGGTACAGATGTTTCAAGAAACACATTGAGGATGTTCCTTGTTTTTTTGAAAGCCATTTCTGAAACGCTTCGAGTGTGAACATCTGAACTCTTGCTGCCTGGAGCACTTTAAAGGCACTTGGAGCACTTCAGACAACATATCTATCCTTACATTAGCAGCCCACATAGCTTTGTTGGTTTAATACCCGAAGGGAAGGAACAAAAATTAAACTCTGTTCCACAGCAACGTTAGCATCAGTGGTGCTGAAAGCAAAGCCCTGTGGACCCCATAAATGAGAAGCAAATGTAATATCCTGTTTACTAGTTGAAAAGTACTAACAAGGCTGACATTCACTTACTGATGATGCAAAGATTAGCTAATGTTAGGGCACTTAACACTGCCTCTCACACACATTACACTTTGTAGAGGATTAAATTCTTGGAAAATGTCCTTAAGTGTTTCAGTAAGGGCTGTCTGAAAACTATATGTAGACACACATGGGGAATTCAAACAGTGTCACAATGCAGATGTTCAAAACTGGCCAACTGAACAGCTTCTAGGAGTCAGGGAATTTTGCACATAAGACCCTAGGCCTCCTGCGCTGACGGTATAGACACAGAAACACCACCTTAAAAGCTTTTTGTGCCACTCACAGCAGGCCAGGTCAGCAGCTAAGGATTTTCAGCATGGCACTAGAATAGCATAGCACACACTGTGGAGATGGGGAGGGAGAGAGAGTTGCATCTTTCAGTTCAATGACCATAAGTATCTTAAATGCTACTTCCCGATTAAGAGGAGAAAGAAAGAGAGCGCACGCACAAGTTAATGTATGAGCTCTGCTTCTTACTCGGATACAATGCTAAGCTAGGACAAGGACTGGTAAAGCCTCTGCAAGCTCTGAAAATTCAGGACCACACAAGTTTATCTAAAATTAAAAGAAAGCAACAAGTTGCTTAAGGGGGTGGCCTATGGTATTCTTGTTTTCCTCCTCCTCTTCTGCTACTGGATGCACTTTTGCACCTAAAGTTGCACTCTATTCTTCCTCCCAAATTTCTGTCTATAGCATCTATCTGGCCAGTGCAGCAGGGATATAAATTCCACCAGCCACTGCCAGTTTATGCTTCCAAAGCAGTATAAAGACACAGTTACCTGATGAGCTTCTACAAAGTTCCCCCTCAGGATACAAGAGATGAGGAGTGACTCTGGTGGGGACAGCATCATAGGAATGAGGGGGTTTTGCGGCTGAGGCTTCAGCCTACATTCCAGGTCACTCCAGCCAGACACAGTACTAGTACTTCCCTCTATAAGAGAAGAAGAGTGAATCAACATGCCTGATCACTGTGGAAAAAAAGACTGTACCAAGCAATGCTTCTCAGCTTTAATATGAAAAACACTACTTTAAATTTCTGTGTTGAGACATTAATTTTTCAGAGGGTTGTATACAGGAAATGACAAACATGCAGCTGTTATCACATGTAATATCTCCTACTACAAAAAAAAAAAACAAACTCAGAGCACTTTACAGGTCATCTAGATAAAGCTCAGTGTATCCACAAATTGGTTTCTACTGCACAAGTAGAAGCTGTTAAATGGGACATGGCAAAAATTACACAGCTGTTGAAGAAAGGAAAGCTTTTAAACTGAACAATCCTAACCCTGTTAACATTCTCAGGGGATGTGCAGAGACTCCATATGGCCGTGAATGAGAAACACTCACAGTCCACCATCCTTTCAGACTACACTGGGGCACTGATGGCAACAGAGGGACAAGCCTCAGGTTGGTGAGAATGTTTTGGGACCCTATGAAGGCAGGCCACCAAGGAACATCAAATGCTGATCCAGCCTATCTTTGCTTAACTTGAAAGACTAGTCAAGACATACAACCTGAGGCAAGAGAGTTTATCAGGCTAAAAAACTTGCCTTAACCAAAGAGCTGAAAATCAAGAGCAAACTTGACACCTATGTTTTTGATTAAAAAACAAATGGATCAGAATTTTTATGCAGCATCATCCATATAAAGTAAACCAAAACAACTGCCAACTAGAGTCAGGCAAAAAGCTATGACCCCACAAACATGAAAAACAACCATAAGATAATCATAGCACTTGCACAATACTACAGTAGCAGATGCTTTAGAAAGGTAACTTGGCATCAGTTCAGACTCCTGGCTAGTGCAAGTTTGGGACAGATTTTTGAAGGTGCAACAGCAAAAGTCACAGGTCTAGTTCCTACAGTAAGTCACTCACCCCAGGTACACACAATTTTGTATTACTTTTATATATTGCAAGAAGGTAATTCAGGGGCATGGTGTCCCATTGTCTAGAAGAAACCAAAGGCAGTCCTCTAAACCATTTTTCCTAAGAAATAAAATAAGTTTTAAATTAAACTATATTCTATTAAGTTGGTTTCTTCCTCCTGTTTCACTGATCACTGCACCGTATACATAGCTGTGCAGAATCACAGATGCAGCAGGAAAATGCTATTCTACTCCCCAAAAGGACACATCTGTGCTAATCAAAGTAAAAAAGAGTTCCATTATAAAGGGAAACTCTGACTACAACCTGTAAAGAGAAGCAATTAATTAAATTAATGCAATCTCATTATGTAGTGAGGAAACCAAGAAATCCTTTCCAGGTAATTTCAATACCTGAGGTACTAGTGCTTAATTCACTGCTCGTACTTTCCAGCGATGGACTTGAGGTTCCCGCCTTAAAATCTAAAATGGAAAAATAAGAACTATATGTAAAAATCAAAACTGTTTTTCAGAGAAGAAAAACCTCCATGGGTAAGAAAGATCATTAAGTAATAAGAAGATACCATGATGGGGTCCCTAGAGATGGACTACCTTGTAAGCCAGGGGAGGACAAAATATGGCCTGCAGGCCAAATCCAGCCCACCAGGCCATTCTATCCAGCCTGCAGGGGAAAATTAATATTTATCTGCTCCTTGTTGCCTGTCAAAAATGACAGGAGCCAAGGGCAGTAGGACCCAGGGGAAGTCAACAGGACTCAGGAGCAAGGCTGACCCAGCCCCGCCCCTCCTACACCCACCCCAAAGCCTCTGCCTGCGGCCACTTTCACTGCTTCCCTGCATACGTGCTTCAATACCATGTGGTCCCGGCTGCGTGGCCGGATTGTATGAGCACGGGGCCCGCACCAGTACCCTGGGACGAGGAACAGGAAGAGTGGGTATGCACGTGCGCACATGCACAGTGAAGGAGGGGAACAGAAGGGCAAGAGAGAGCAAGAGACCAATGAGGGAGGCACAGAGTGTGTGCACAATGAGGCAGGAAGGGACAGAGTGTGTGTGTGTGTGTGTTCATACGGTGAGTCACACAAACATCCCACGATTACACATGCATCCCCCTCACACTGCCATACATGCAGACCCCAATACCCACATCCCCTCATGTACCCCAACCACCCTCCCGACATCCCCCCACAAGCCCCATACCCACCCACACCCCTCATATCCACACACACAGCCACATGCTGCCACACCCCACATACCTATTCACCCCCTACAAAATCCCCAGACACCCCTGCCCCCATCTTCCACAATATACAAGAGTAAGACTTCATTTTAAGCTATTGTGCAGTCACCCCTATGTACACTACACAAACACATGTAAACCAAGATAAAATATTTTCTGAAATCAAATTAACAAATGTTGTAGATGTTCAATTTTTAGACTATAATTTGTTATTTTTCTGGTTCAGAGATGGCAAAACCCCTTGCTGAAAGGAGTACTTCTGGGGGCAAGGGGAGGGACTTCTGGTGGCAAAGGTCAGGGGTTAGGAGGCGGGACTTCCAGTCACAAGATGGTGACCAGGGGTGGGGCACCTGTTAAGGGGCAGGGCTACCCATGTGGCCCTTGACAGCTTGCCAGAACTTATTTCAGGCGGAGGGCCACTTACTAATTGCCTGCCGCTGCTGTAAGCATATATGGCTCTCAGAGAAAAGAATGGGTCATTTCATTCTCACTTTTTGTCTGCTAGAGGAGAATATCAGATGCTTCAGAGGAAAGCTTTCACTTCAATTTGTCCGCATCCAAAACTGGCTCTAGTTCTATAATCTTTACTGAGAATGGGAAAGTGTGAGATTCTTCCCCCTGATCAGGTGATCATTTTGGTCTTGAAACAAGAAACCCCTGCCCCTGCCTCCTGCCACTTTTATATTCACTGTTATCCCTATAGGTGCTATTCTCATTCATAGTCATATCTATTTCCCCTTCTCCCCATCCCAAACATCCAATAAACCTGCACCAGCAAGTGTCATAGACCAATCAGATTACATGCAGGAGTTATTACTTACACATTACCTTTTAATTGTATTAGCAGATTTTGGCATAAGAACAATTTTTTAAGTCAGAACAGACAGATACATTTCACGCTGGCATACCAATGATACCTATCATGCCAATTAGCAAGCTAGAAGGGTGGAACTGGGCAGAGAGAACTAAGTCAGTGAGGCAGACAGTCATGCTTAGTTATACTGACATCTTGCCGAGGCTCAATGTCATTCTCTTGGTCACCTGACATCATTTGGGAGATGTCATTTCTAGACTTCCAATTCCTCAACCCACCTGGTCTGTACTTTTGAGTTCGACTGCGCTTTCTGAAGCTCGAGCACCTGGTTAATGAGAAGAGTCTCCTGGAGGTTGCAAGCTGATGTTCTGAAAGAGGAGCCATCTTAGTTAAGCATACACAAATGCACTGCCAAGCAGAAAAAAAAGCATTGGAACAGAAAAAGCATGTACCTAAACTAAAGATTTGGTGACATGAAGACATAATACCCAGACATAAGTACAGCAAATTCCACATTAGCTACACCTACAGACAAAGATGTACAGCTAAAAGTAGAACTAATCCAAAAGGAGAGTAAATTAGGGCACAAAGCAGCAAGGCAACTAAACCATGATCTGTGTGATAAAACAAAATGTTTCTAGTTTGTGACAACCACCACTGCTTTTATTTTTGAAATATGCATATAAAGTGCCTAACATATACCTATTTTAGATCTTTCTAGCTATTAAAAAGGTACTAATCATTGTTGTTCTTAGAA
This sequence comes from Crocodylus porosus, assembly GCF_001723895.1. Taxonomy (NCBI): domain Eukaryota; kingdom Metazoa; phylum Chordata; order Crocodylia; family Crocodylidae; genus Crocodylus; species Crocodylus porosus. The sequence goes on along the minus strand of NW_017728947.1, from coordinate 46,316,053 downwards.
TATCTGGAATTTCCATTGTTGCAGTCTGACAAAAATCCTGACCTACAAGATTAGTAATTAATAATCCTGATTACTAGACCAATCAATTGTCACATACAAAAGACCTAAACTGATTCACTGCTAAACATGGCTGAAGGAAGGCAAGACAGGAATTTGATATGGCCACTTTACCAATGAGAAATTTAAAGCTTGAGGAGCATTTCTGACTACAAATTACATACATGGTTTAGTGGGTTTTTTGAGTCTAATCTCTAAGAAATGGGAGAACAGAAAGAATGCTTATGGAACTGAGGTGCCACGTAGAAGTTATATCAGTCTTGAGAGCTGGATATGTCACCTTCCGTGCTTCCAGTCCTGGGCCCCCAAAGCAAGTTCCATAAGGTGGGGCAAATTTGGGAAATGGACAAATGAAGAAACCAGAAGCGACTGATACTATACTAAAAAGCTTACACCCTGCTTAACACACCTGCAAACTACTCAATGTTTCCTACATCTCTTTCAACTTATGAATCCTAATATTGAGCCTATCAAGCCCCAGTGAATCTTACCTGCATTTCTATTGCTCATCACTACTTTGTAGCGCCAGTGAGCTTCAGAAAGGTATTTGGAGAACTGCGATACACGGCTCCCAAAGCCATCCCTAGTCACAGACAGATTCAAGCATTCCACTACCTCCAGCTCTTCACGGGGTACGTTGCTCAAGTCCCAAGGCAGAGAACTCTGAATTTCTTCCAGGTGATTGAGAAGCATCTTCAGAAAGGCATCCATCACCAACTCATCTACTAGAAAACCGGTGCCACTGCTGGTGAAGTGTTTCAGATCTAGACAGCTAGACCTGGAGGTCTCATCATTCTCACCACTCAACTCTGAGCCTAGCAGAGTCTGTGCAGTGTAGTAGACTGCTCGAGGACACCTGTCCATTTTCCTTTCAGGCTGTACAAAGTGCTGTGGACTTTCTGAGGTAGAAGAGCCTCGGCTGGCATTGCCATCCAAGTTCCCAGCACCACAAGTCTTTTTATCAAGGTCATCCTCTTCTGCATAGTCCTCAGGCTGGAGTGTCTCTGTATAAAGATCACTGTAGGAGACAAAAAGCAAGGAGAAGATGTTCTCCAGAAGCTCCAGGCGCAGAGGAGCAGGGACACCCCGTAAGAACTGCTGGCACTTGGCAAGGTATTGAGGAAAGACAGCTGAGCAATCTGTACATGTAAAAATAAAATTACATTACATTTACAAGATTTTCAGGAATTCCCCCCCCCCCAACCCATTTTACGATTCCATAATTGGGAATAAAGTTTACAAGAGTAGGAGAATCATGAGACACATTAAAGAATAAGAGAGCAATAAACTTTACCACATTTGATCAGAGTATTGACCAATATTAGTGGTACACGGGTGAATTTCTCTCCCTCAACAAAGCACATGAAGCGCTTTACTTTTTGTAGGTCAAGGGCAGGGTGACCACCCTAGGCCCTGTGGTTTGGGGGGCCCCGCAGAGCTGGGCAGAGCAGCCGCGGCAACAGCCATCAGCTTCAAGTCCAGACACTTGGCACCTCCCCCCCCTCAATCTGCTGCCAGCTTCCTTGCATCTGAGGGTGGGGCCCCACACAGGCTGATTTGCCCTGGGCCCTGCTCAAGGGTATGCATTATTCATCCCTGACTCTGGTAATGTTCACCTTATACACCAGTGCACAGACTCTGATTACCTACAGTTTAGATTATAACTAATATTGGTTTCATAAGAAGAAATCCCAGCTACAACATCCCATTAACAGTAGCATTTCCCCTTTATGCAGCTTTTCTTAAATCTGAGGATCTTAAAAGGTTCTTCAAAGTGAATATCCAGCCTCTAACAATAATAGATGAAAATAGTAACAAGTAACTTAGGAGAGATGCCGTGAGCTTTTTTAGTAAGTGCTCAGAGCTCTCTGGATAAAAGGATTATACATGTGTATAGTTCCATATCACAATAAACCCATACCCACAGAATCATTAAAACATGCAGAAACCACTGAACCTGAACAAGGAGGCTGATTACCTGCCGGTTCTTTAAGATGGTCAGAGCCTTCAGGGATGTCGCTGAGGCAGCTGTACGTGCAATCCTTGCACTTCAAAGGCTTATGTGAATTCACACACAGTGCATAGATTGCATATTTCATGGCACAAAATGCCCGGAAAAGTGCCAGATTGCGTCGTTGATTCAAAAGGCCAGGAAGTGATGCCCCTGCAGAGTGAAGCAAGTTGGAAACTGGAAAGGCAATCCTCAAAGACTTATTCTAGTTTCTAAAAGGCCTTGAAATTTCTACTTTATCACTCTTTCCTTATATTTCAATAAGACTGTTTTCTTCCTTTCCTGCATTAGTATTTATAAAGGAGGGCTCAATAGGAGGGCTCCTTTATAAAGGAGGGCTCTACCACGCTCTGGGGTGCATGCTGAAGGAGATGGGCACACAGGTGGTTTTCTCTTCTATCCTGCCAGTGAGTGGACGAGGCAGACGGCATGAAACGTGCATC
>NW_017728947.1:46281970-46313442 GCF_001723895.1 Crocodylus porosus | reverse complement strand
TAGATGAACATCTTGCTGGGGTCATTTGACCCCAGTATTCTTTCCTGCCATGGCGGGGGGTCGGACTAGATGATCTGCTCAGGTCCCTTCCCACCCTAGAAACTATGAAACTAAGGGAAAAACTGATTTACTCTATGGAGTCAATTTTACCGGTTTTCCTTTATAAAGTAAAATGCAGTGGAAAGAAAAGTAATTTGTCTCCATTCATTTCTCCTGTGGATAGTCACATAATAAAATTCTCACAATAGGTGTAAGATGATCTAACGTAAGATTTTTCAAGTTGAAACAGAAGAGTCCAAAAACACCTGCATTAAAGACATGCTTCTGCAAAATGTAATATCTTATTGAGGGAGATTTAACAATTCTAGGGCTTCTTCCACCGTGATTCTTATCATGCAGACTTAAAACCTTAGCATTAAGACTCTGCTCATCCTTCCTACCCAGTCCTGGCTATTGTTCAGTTTTCTCTCTCAAATCTCTCTCAAAACCTTTGCTCTTTCATCTCTTGCCTCAATTACTTCACTTTTTGATTCACTCTGGTTTCCACCTGATGCCCAACAAATTCCTCCAACATCACAATCTTTGCTCCTTTGCTGGCTACATTAAATATGCCATCACCTTGCCTTGAGACTGCATTGGATTCCTGTCCTTCTCACATTACAAATTAACCCATTAAGACTGTAAGCAACTCTGTTCTTATGTTGACTTTTGCCACTCTCCTACTCAAACCCTATACTCAACTGATTCAGATCAACTTGACGTTTTCTTAGTCTCCTGCTGCCACAAGGAACTTCGTCCTCTTCTTCTTCTTATTTTATATCCCTAGTCTTTGTAGGTTCTCTGAGCCCCAGAATATCAGTCTTTTAAAGAATCACATTTCACACAGAAGCCTTCCCTTGTTGACCTCCATTCCAGCCTTCTACCACTATTTAAATCACATTTAGAAGAAAATAAAGAGCAAGATGAGGTCTACAGAAAAGACAAGCCTGTAACTTTCATTTTCAGTGAAACTTTGCCTGAAATCCTGGCATTTCAAGATCCAGTGACAACAAAAAGCCAGACATACTTAATGCATGGGTGGGTCTTGTAACAGATAGGACTGGATTCCATTTACATTGAAAGGCCAAACTATGTCTTAATCATGTTGAAGGCAAGTGTCCCCCACAACATGCTATATTATCCTAGAACTGTGGCCAAACTAGGTTACAACTATATTTACCAATCTGCATAATGGCTTGATGCCAGTCACAATGGCTGGCCAAACGGATACAAATTTGGTTTGAGTACTACTCTACTTCAACATTACAGCATGGTTAATATGCAAAACTACAGGAGACCCACAAAGGCTTTGAAGGAGAGGGGGAGAGAGAGAGAGAGAGAGAGAGAGAGAGAGAGAGAGAGACTGTACTCTTATCTTCATGATACAGTCAGCTTGAAAGATTCCCTACACCACTTGTTTTCCTTTCTTCTCTTTATTTTGCAAGCAGAAGTGTCACATGCTAGTCATATGATCCTTCTGATCACAACAGAACAAAAGAATTCAATAGGTGTCTGAGTCATTCCCTGTGTATGTTAGTTCTGTTTCTAGCAGAATTTACACATTGTAGAAAGGCGTATTGTTCACTAATAGATACTACACTATTGTACAGTAGTTATTCAAAACCCTGTAATACTACTATTTGAGACGGATTAAGTAATACTGCTATACAATATCCATCATCCAGTGGAGTCCAAAGTTTGGGCCAAAAGACCACAATCACCCTCAAAATTTTCGGCACCCTTACCATCAGACTTTAAATGAAAATAGTAAGAGTGGGGAGACAGAACTAATATAATCCATGGTATGCTTATCCTGGTCTCTCAGATCACAGTTTGAAAACACTGATATCTTTATAGAAGGGATGAACTGCTCATCTGCCTACTGGGAGTGAAGAGTGCATGTTCAAATTATGTAAGTAAATATGCTGGAGTTGCTTTATCCATGTCCAAGTCCACACACTTGCAACTAAATTAAATTGACTAGAATAGCATTTCAGTGCTATTATTACACAACTCAAGCAGTGTGCCATTTTTCACAAGGAAAAAAACATCTTCTGAGAATTACTATTACACAAATGTTGTACTTGTAACATGTTTTATATGTTATAGTATTATAACAAATACATTTAATGTTGCAAGATAAATTTGACAATGAAGATGCAGCTCATAGATCGATAAACAGATTAGTGATGGCAATGGCGGAGACTGTAGTACAGGTTTCAGATATTTTTACCATCCTGTCTGCTAAATCTACTCAGAGTAAAGTTACCCTACGGGGCAACAAAGCCACCAGTTGACATTCTAATGTAATAAAAGCCTTAGTCTGTCTGTCCATAACACTCTGGGCCAACTGCATATGCGCTGCTCAGAGGGCATGCACCAACCAACTGGCTGTGAGGGCTCAAAGCATTAGACTGAAGGAGCAAGGGAGCTGCTGTGCCTGCCTGCCTCCCTCTTCCCCCCCCCCCGGGGAGGCAGTGGGAAAGAGGGGAGGAAGGGAAGGGAGTTTCCAGTGGCAGCACCACCCTCACTGCTACCCCATCAGGTCTGGGTGGCAGCAGGGGACAACAGCTAGCAGAGAGGGGGAGTAGGTGGGGAGGGAGGAGAGGGGAGGTGGGGTATGTTGCATGCTGCTGGGTGTCAGTGGCCCTGCAAGCTCCCCTCCCCTCAGCTGCTGGGACCCAGTGGTGGCACAGGGTGGAGTGGCAGGAGACCCGCGGTGGGGAGCAACAGGACTACATGGCATGGAGCCACACCAGGAGCAGCAGCACTGCAGGCTGCTGGGTGGCAGCTCTCTGTCCCTGCCTCACCCCCCATCATTTATGACAGGCAATTTTCTAGTTAATACATCCTTTCTTATGACACCAATGGAAGGAGATTTTTAAAAATACTTCAGAGGAGATGAAGCCAGAGAGTCTAAAGTAGGAACTGACTAACGTAACTAGTCAGGAGGTATTTATCTGGATAAGCTGGAGAGAGTGCAAGATAAACAACAGCACTTGAACACTTCTGTAACTAATACCACCGTGTTTCTATTGTGGAAAGGGACTAAATGAAGTGCATCAGATGCCAATAGGGCTGTGTCTTTCCCTAAACGTTGCAGCTCTGTACATGGTAACAGCCACAGAAGAAAAAAGCAGCTGCTAGGTTTTTGGCCAATATTACTTAATCTACATGTCAGTTTCATTGGTTTGTCTGCAGTCAGCAATGCCATCCTATGCCCTGACTTGTGGGGAAAGTCCAGATGCATGCTCTTTCCCAGCCCCTGCATTAGGGCATTAATCAGCAACAGCACAGCAAAAACAGAAGCAAAGCAGTAGCAAACAGGTGTGGACCCAGGACGGAAGGGAGGTGGATGGAAGCCTGTGCCTGTCTGGTCCTGCTATTCCAGGGTCCACCTAAACAAGAAGAGACAAAAAAACTCAACTTCTGCCCTCCTCCTCACTTAACTTTCTGATTATGTTATTTAGAAGGTGCTCTGTCAGCAAATCAAAATGTAAACCAGCAAGATTTACAACACTACTTTAAATGCAATAACTCCTGAGCTAGAAGAGGGATGTTTGGTTTTCATGAAATATTTCTGTAAACTGAAGCAGCCTCAGAGAAGTGAAAGCAGGGTTAGACCTATCCCTCTGTACAGCTGCACAACTCAGGCTAATCTGACTAAGCTGCACTTCCCTGCCCCAGTGCGGTTTCTAACTTTTTGCACCAACTGTCACTCAAAAACCTAGAGACTTTCACAGATGGATCCAAATGCAAAGGGCAAGGCGTTGTTAGCTGATGGAACAGCACAGCAGCAAAGCAAAAATCTCAATCAGTGGCATCATTTTCTCAAAGCTTATTGAGACTAAGTGTAGTAATTTACTGATAAACACCAAGAGATAAGAAAGCTCTGGGGTTGGGTTTCACCACAGTCCTGCCTTATAACCAACTGCAGCCCAGCTTTCACTTCTCTTTGGTCTCAAACTGAAATTTGTACAGGCCTTCCCCTGAGCACAGGGCAGGGGGAGAAAAAAAAAAGTTTATTTTTACTGTGGAAATTAGTTAGTGCTGTCAAAAGGACAAACAAGTTTAGGCATTCTGTTTTTATAATTAGAACAAAACCCAAACATGAAACAATTTGACAACCCAGATAATATGAAGAGGAAGAAGAACCAGCTTCACTGTAGAAAGCTTCTGAAATCAGAAAGCTGAGCTGCTACAAGTTTTACCACTGTAAATGTTGTTGGATCATTTAAAAACTCAAGCTGAAATTATATACTGGACTTAATCAAATTCAAGGTGAGTTTTTCCCCGCCAATCAGTATGATGGGAAAAAGTCCCTCATCTTATATTTGCATACATGGAAACCTTAATTAAATACACTGTCTATCACTAAATTGCTGCCAAATGCAGGAGGTGCTCAGTAATGGAAACTAACTATGAAGCTGATTAAATGCAGCCAACATTGAGCACAAGCCACTCCCCACACCTTCTTCAGTTGTCCGTTTGTGATGTTCTCCACTAGCACCGTCCTGTCTCTCCTTTACTGCCTTCACCAGTTTCTTATGATCCTTCAGGACATCCAGCCCTATCTTCCCTATTATTACTTCTGCATGAATCCTTCCATCCTGATGTAATGAATTGGCAGTTGCCATGCCCATGAACTCTTCAAAGAGGTCTGATATACTCCCCAGTTCCTCAAACTTGCAGCTGCATGAAAATCAGGTGATACGTGCTTTTCCCTCTCCCTCCTCTACTGGCTTACATACCGGATTTACATAAAATTCACATAGACGAACAATCCCAAGTCCAAAAGCCCCCATCACCCTGGCTTCATACAATTCAGCTCTAGCCAACTTCTCTTTTGGCATTCCAAAAGAACACACACACATTTCCCTCTGTACTTTTGCCATCTGCTGCCATGTCGATGGGAATACAATTCCTGTACATAGAAAATTCAGCAGTAGCACAGCCTTAACAGCTGCCACTTTTCCTGCAAAGGACAGTGTCCTTCTGGACCATAATCAAAGTATTTGCCATAGCCTTGCCATCACCTTTTCCCATGCTGTAGTACCTTTCCCCTCAGCATCCATCAAGATCCCTAGCACTCCAATTTCTCTCCCTCTTATTTGAAGGCCCAACTTCTCCAATTCCTTCCAGTTCCCCACTCCTATCATCATGCTTTTCAATCTTTTTACTTTAGCCCCTGCATTTCTCCATACTCCGACACATGCTTTAGCACCCTTTCCGTTGAAAGTCTACCACTATTACATTTATCTCATCTATGTATAATATGCATTTTACCTCTCCCCCTCCCAGTATCTTTAATCTGCTTATAATCTTGTCTTTTCTCATTCTTTGTGCTAAATTTTCCATGATGCATGCAAACAGTAGCGGCAACAGTGGGCACTCTCATCTCACCCCTGTATAGATTGTAAAGGTCCTGCTTAGATTTTAAAGATTTTAAATTTGGACTACACTCTTTATTTCTGTATACAAGAAACCCTCGCTATTTGCAGATTTGTGATTTGCAGTTTTGAATATTCACGGTACACCGCACCAACCCACACTCTCTCCCCATGCAGTGTGATGACACTTTGTTACTGTGCTCCCCAAGGAAGGGGTGGTTTGAGAAAGTTAAGAGGCACAGCCTACATAATCTGAAGTTGATGAGGGAAATCGGTGTCAGCAAAACATGAAGCAGCGCAGGATTATTCCCCAGCTTCTTAAAAATTGAGGAAAAGGGTTACAAGCCCAAACAAGTTTAACACAGATGACGCAGTACAGTATTCGTGGATGTCCCCACTCGCGGCGATCTCTAGAACATATCCCCCGTGAATGACAACTGTCCCCTGTACAATAATCTTAGCCAACATACAAAATTTTTCCGGGAACCCCATTTTTCCTAGCACCTTAAATACGTAATCACGATCCACTCTGTCATAAGCTTTTTCTAAATCTAGGTTTGCTATAACTGTGTTTGTTTTCCTCTCTTGTTAGCACCAGCCACTAGTCTATGTATCAACACCACTTAAATGAAGAAACAAGAACAACAGGGGCTTTAGAAACTTCCTCAAATATCTTAGATTGATAAATAATTTACTATGGAAAAGCATATGTTAAAGGCACATGTTTTCAAACACTGGATTTCTGTTTCAACTCAAAATGGCAGCACAGGTGTAAAGTCAAAATTTTAAGAGGATTTTGTAATAATATTAGAAAATGGCTTGGGTTTTCTGTATCAGCAATGTTTTTAAAACACTGAAAAAGTAAGTAAAATTTAATTAATCCTTTTCAGTTGGAAACCTAAAGCAAATAGATTTAGGTTCTGGGGTGCAAGGGAGCCAAAGAGAAACTTGAACATTCTGCTTTTACTTTGCAAACTAAGAATTCTATAAACTGTAGGGAGATAGCAGTAAAGAGTATGAGAGTTTAATATTGGTTCAGGTTTTACTAAGTGATATACAAGGAAAGTACAAAACAAGTATTTTTAAAGTATTGTGATAGAAAGTGCTAAATATAGAATTCATCACCATCCTAAAAGGAACTGGATTTCATAATCTCCCCATAAGGAGACAGCTCCCTTGCAGAATGAGAATGAGAATCATTTCCTCATATACTTTCACCTGGTTTTTAAGTTCTGCTAAGAGTTATGTAAAGTTTTTTAAGATGCAGGCTGCACATGCTGGTCCTCCCCGACACGAGTACTCTCAGTATGATACCGATTTCAAGAGATACATGCCAAGTGGTTTTTGAAGTTCACCGCCATCATACATTCCTGCATATTTACCTTGTGTCCTCTGGTCTCTGGCTGGAACCTTCTGAAGAAGCTCAATGACTTCCTCTTCATTCAGTGCCAGAAGGTTGGTGAGGTGATGAAGAGAGTAGAGTGCAGAGTGGCAATCCAGACTGTGCAAGTGCTGCAAAAGCACCTTCTTTGGGATAGCAACACTGCAGGAGAAAACAATAATCAAAATGGTGATGGGAAACGGGTTCAACCTATCTAAGCCTTATATACACTATGGATTACTTCCAGGTCCAAACCCTGGTTCAGCTGAGAAAAAATAAAAAATAGTTTAGACAAAATCCAAGAAGCAAACTATTGTAGCTTATTACAAAGAGTTACTAACAGAGGCTTGGCAGAGGTTTGCAAAAAATATTTTATATTTGCATACGTAGCCTCAGCATATATAAATTCTGGCTAGTGGTGTTAGCAAGAGAGTAGTTCTGTCCATTTTACCTATTTTGATCTATGCACCATTCAAGAACCTCCAGTTGAGCCCACAGCCCATCACAGAAGTCTTTTAATACTGAGTCATTACACAGGTCCTGTTAAGGAGACACAAAGCAAATTAACATCACCAGCATAAAGGAAAGGGATCACGTTTCTACCATATCTCCTATTTTATCAAGAATACGACCACAAAAAATGTAGTTCACATATGTGATGTCATAAAATTCCTTTATCCATAATAGACCAGGTGAATAAATCGTTGCATGTTTGCTTGTTGCTTTCATGCATAAATTAAGTAAAGGTTGCTAGCTGTATTCTGGCTTAAAGGGCACCTTCAAGGTCGATGAACCTAAGCACAGCCATCTTCCTTAGACTGTAAAACTATCCCTTTAGTTCTTTTATATTTTATTTGTAAAAAGGAATTTAATGCTTCTAAAAGGTAGTACAGCACTCCCATCTCCAGAACTGCCATTCTGGTTACACACCCAGAACAGATACTGTATTGAATAACAGATGTGCAGATTTCCCACATTTCCTCCTTGTCCAACATGTTTATGTTTTGCTGTGGATGCCTACCCACTAAAACTGACACAATACTGACAAATTACATGGGACATCAGGCAGATACCACATGGGAGCTCCATAAAGACACAGCTGATCTGGGTTGGACTTGATTCACTGATTTAACAGCAAAAGGCTCCCTCGCTGTCTTGTTATCACAGTCTGTCAGGACAGCCACTCTTAAAGATCACGTAGATTGGAACTAAGGCCAAGAATTATCTGTGCATCTATGGCAGCATTAGAAGGTTTTGTAAAACCAGAGAAGGAGGAAGGCAGATCCTCCTCATCTTGGCTCCTGACATTTAGGCTAAGTTAATTTTATTGTTGGAATTAAGGATGACCTGGAACAGAGAAACTCACCTATGGTTAGCAGCAGTCGTTTTAGATTAACAATGATCTAAAAGTTGTCAGTATCCAATGTCTGTTCACTGGCCTGTGTGAAACAGGTCTCATAAGTCAGTTCTTAGAGACCCAACTGATGCCCAACACCAAAGATTCACCACAGCTCACATTACTGGGCTTCCTCTAGTTTCAGAAGCCAAGAGCTGAATGGGCCCTGGAGTATTAAATACCATGTAGCTCAGAGGATGAGATATTCTGGTTGCTGTTAAAACAAGGCTATCCTGTTTCTCAATGGTCCCACCCCCACTGCACATGTATCACAGGAACCTTAATTCTCTTCTACTGTACTGCCTCACCCACCCCCAGGAGTAGGTGCAAGAAGAGGAAGCCAGGGAAGAAAAAAGGGAGCTTAGAGACCCTACAGCTGCTGCAAAGGCAGTGAGGGGAACCCTCACAGGCAGAAAAGCCTGTAGGTTACGTCAGTCCTTCATGAGTCACCAGCTGGACAGCTCTGTGTTAAAGTATATTAAAGGAGGCCTGAACAGAGTACACATTTTGAGTGTGTTTGAGATTTGAAAACCCCTTTTAAGAAAAGGCTGAAAGTCCTAACCTTTACCATTCCTGTGTGTGGAAGGATATTTGCAGACTCTCATGAAACTAACCGCCCTCCCCACACTATTTTCAAAACTAAGGGAAAACAGGCACAAACTTCAAACCTGACTAATAACCCATGCAACTAACTTGCACAGACTAGAATCAGACTGGAGTTATTTAATCCTGTTATTTCCACCTCGATCACCATTAGCTTACTTGCCTGAGTTTTGTGAAGCGTCCGCAACAATGTTTTTGCTGATGCCAAGCTATGACAGTGAGTCCATCCTAGCAATACCAAGAGACGGCCAAGAGGATTGAATTCTCTCCTCAATAAGCTGCTCAAGCCTGAGAAGTCTTCCCTTTTCAGTAATGTTAATGCAGTTACCTAGAAAATAGAAGGAAGATGCAGTAAAAAGTGCAGAATCCCAAGAGCGGTCTGGGAAAAGACTTTTCCAACGGTTTTCGGAAAAAAAGTTTGTGAAGTTCTGCAACTGGAACTTCCTCATATCCAGACCATTTTTATGTATTTTTACTCAATGGGCCTCTAAAAGGGAAGTAATCATTCCAAGGAGTAGCTGAAGAATCCACACTCACTCGCTTCTTACAGTCTCACTGGCTTCTTTCTAGTCTTTATATTTCCCTCATATCTTACGAAGCAACCAGAAGAGACTACTGAACTTCTGTTCCAAGATTTTCTCTTACATATCAAAGAATCATATGCCTGGATTCTAACATCCTCTATGCATTTCTATCTTCTACTACAATTTTAGCTTCTCATATAGTATTTTTTACTCATGGGTTTCAAAGCACTTCAAAAACTATTAACTTAACCTTGTAAACCCTTTGTAAATATTCATTATTTCCATTTTACTTGAATCAAGAAATAAACAACTTGCCCAAAATGATGAAGCGAGTCAGAGGGAAATAACTAGCGTGACTGAGACTTGAACACACGAGTCCCAGCTCCCAAATCCTCTAATCTAACCAACAGGCTGCAAATGAGGGAAGTCCTCCAAGATGTCTTAATTGCATCATGCAGATGAAACTGGTTCTGATAACAAGAGATTATAAAAAAAACCATTGGTAGTTAAACCTTGGTTTTACGAGTAACAATTAAAATTTGCCACTGGGCTTTTTCACTCACTATCATCTTTATGGCCATACCAGAATCTGCTCCAGAAAGTGCTTGCTGCTGCTCATGCAGTAGAAATAGGCAGTTTTCCAAGAATAATCCTCCTCGGGGTCCAAGAATAAAGTCATCATTGCCCGCTCTGTGTCGGCCTGCTCAGTTGAACCTGCCGCGCAAAAACAGGGTTACTTCCAAGCATACTCAAAAACACAGGGAGCTACCTTTCAGGAAGGCAGGCTGCCTGATACTATAGAGCAACATACTGTACTTTCTTGAATATGAAGCCAACAATTGCATTTTGATAACTAAGACCCCAAGATGGTGTTACTGGTTAACAGGGCACAGCACAATGAGAAACCAAAGAGAAGAAAGAAAGAAAAACAAATGAAGAATGAAACACTGTAGAAGGCGTTTCCACCAAAGTAACCCATATCCGAGCTGAAGAATAAAATATTCCTCTTGACACAGGGCCACATAATTAGAACTATTAATGACCTACAAGGAATCTGTATCAGGAACTGGGAAAGGTTTTAAAAAGCAGAGCAACTGAGGACTCATGTTAAATAAGAGCCATACACTAACTCTACAGCTCCATCCCACAATTGTCTTACCTGCAAAGCCACAATGACAAAAGGAAACAAACCTTTTCCTAGTGACTTTGGCCCCAGCAGTTTCTCTCTTGTCCTCTCTGTGAAGACGCTGCTGTACAGACTGAGCAAGGCATGACTCTGCTTCCTCAGCATGCAGCTCAACAGTTTTTCCTCTCTCAGGAGGCTTCCTTCGACCCAGCAAGCATTCAACAGCTCCCTGCACAAATGTCGTAGTTCACCCATCTGATGCTCCACCTCAAAATGCAGCACACTAAGGGCTCTGTAAATTGCATCTACTGTCTCTCTTTGATCCAGTTCTGCTGACAGCTCAGGATTGTACTGAAGCCTCTGAAGAGATTTTAAGGAGTCACGAAGAAAGTCAACATAGATGCTTTGTAGAGAGCAACTCTGCTGCTGTGCAGAATTGCGTGTACCTTGTTCTCCTGGCAGGAACTCCAGCAAGGCTTGGGCCCGCCAAGGAGTCCGCAACAAAAGCTTGCAGAGAGCCGAAACTGCTTCCACACTGAATCTGCGAGTGTGACCATCTCTGCTTCTCCTATCTGGTTCATGCCTGCTCTGGATATATTCAAATGTTTCAAAGAGTTCCTGGGGGAAATCAAACAAGTACATTTGGAGAACTGGCAGCCTCTTGGCTTTCACATAAGTGTGTGAAACAAATACATCCATATTGAAGGAGGAACTTTAATATTAATAAATAAGTCCACCTGGTACCATCAAAATACCACAGAAACTAACCCTATTTCAGGAACAGGAATCCTACTACATCTAGTCCGGCATCCTGTCTATTGCAGGGGCCAAATGTGGATATACATGAATAAGAAGTACTTAATGGGCCCAACTCTACAATTCACCATGGCTGAGGGAGGGATTTTTAGTGGCCCCCTTTATGGTCAGTTAATGTCATGAAGACTGAAGATCTTTCTGTGTCTGTCTGAGTGCATCTGTGTGCATCCCGATACACCCCCCCCATCTATATATGAAAGGCAAATCTCCTTCCTCACAGTTAGATTATTAAAAGCAAGGGCTTTAAAAGAATTTTCTATTCTTCTACACACTCCAAAATATGTTTCCAAGATTTAATTTTGTTACTGTATTTAAGAGGCTCTTCATAAACTCAAACCTCTTTATACCCTCCCCTCCATACATATAATCCCTACTAAGATGGAAAGAACAAAGAGAGAGAGAGCGAGCATGTGAGTGTGATTTCAGACTACTAGCCTGACCTTATGACTTGCTAAATAGGCACAGAAAGGGCCTTGAGAGAAGAGAGGGTCCCCATGGACGACTTCCTCTTTTGACCAACTGAAGAAGTTAATCACAAATAAAACTATCATGCAGATGGCTGCATCCTCCTGAGCTATATATACCACCTAGTTCTCGCAATTCTGGCAACAATGTTTTTCACCACATTGACTTCTTCCCCACCTTTTATCATCACAATGCAAAAGGCACCTATCCAGTTTCTAGAAAAATGTCAATGTTTTGTCAAGCTACCTTCATGAAACATACCTTTCCTAAAGCCTAGAGAACATACTTCACAACTGTCATCAATTGGCAGCACATGAGCTTTCAAACAGTGAAGAACACAGGCATCATACTCTTCTCAAAGGAATTTAATCCCCGTCTCATCTTAAACAGATCAAAAAGCCACAAGAGACATGCCATATGTGCCTTCAACCAAAGTTTTCTGCAGTCTACTTATTTTCATTTTTTTTAATTTGATTTGATTTGATTTGAAATGCATGGACATAATTTTCCAGTCAAAAATAATCTCTCTCTAAATGGGGAAAACAAAAGCACCAATTTCCAAAATGTTAAGACCCTTCTTCATGCCATCAAAACCAAAATTAAAACTGGGTGGACTAAGAGGGGTCACAGATGTACTTTGTTCATCTGAAAGTCATAAAAGGATGGACTTCAAACCCAGAGATTAGGACCAGAGTAGAAAAATAAAAGCAGGAACTGTGCCTGTACACCATATACAATTAAGAGCTCCAGGGAATGCTATGGTAGAAGGAGAGGATAGGTATTCAGTTTCCATCCAGACAGAATGCACTTTTGGCCAGCACCTGACGTAAGTGCTTAAAGCACTGCAGTCTCCCATGGGGCTCAAATGCTGTCTATAAAGCTAATCAAGCATCACAACTGTAGAGCTCAGCTGATCATCCACAGGAAAAAATAGTCCTTCATGCACAGTGCTAAATATCACAAAAATGGGAAGCTCAAAGGCCTCAAACATCCAGCACTGGTCATTGTCTACGATGGGGTGCCAGGAGGATGTAAGGTCTGACCTAGTATGTCAAGAAGTGGAATAATTTTATCAGCTGGAACACTGGTCCAAAACAATGTTGACACTTTTATGATCTTGCACTCTCCATGAAAGTGGTTGCAAAGTCCCTTCAATTAACCATTCCCAAAACTGGGATTTTCTCTTGTAAAAAGAACAACCATAACTTGTTTAAGGACGCTTGCTGGATTATCTCAGAAACAGCATTTATAAACTTAAGCCATTCTCCAGACATCTGCATCAGCTTCATTGTCAGTCAGCCTACAATTGATCAGTTTCAGTTCACAATCAAAAGTGAGATGTAGGCACAAGATAACAAATACTTTGAAGACTAATGCAATTCTTGCTGTTAGAAATTTAAAAGCTATCAGAAAAGACAGCTCAGCAACATCTTAAGTTAGTACATTAGCCCTTCTTCTATAGAGGCCAAAATTCATCTCAGTTTGATGTGGAATATGAAAGCAGGTATAATGCTGTCATCCTGATCCCCATTTCTTTACAACCAAACAACTGACATAAAACTACTATTATCAGTTCGTGGCAGGCTGAGGACTGACATAACAGGCTTGACAAAGACTGAGATACATCCACTTACAACTGTCTGGGTACAACTGAAACAGTAGGCAGAAGTCACGATAGAGGTCTGTTAACAAGATCACATGGAGACGAAATTTGTTCAGCACCTGTCTATACAGTCTCTCCCCACACAGTCATGGCTACTTTATATGTTCATTTCACTTGCTACATTGAGTAGAACTCGAATCGTTCATTCAACTGTCTTTATTTTATGCATACAAAGTCAACAGGACATTCAACTGTCACACACAGGGTCAGTTAAGTTCACAATGAGCATTAATTTTGATTGCAGTGATTAAAGAGGCAAGCACTCCACCCAAACTTTTTAACAGGGGGAAAGCAATGACTACACTAAAGCAACTCACCTTTAAAACTTCTTCAGAGACATCCTTCTGCAGTTCCTCCAGTAGCAGTAAGAATTCTGTTTCCCTTTGGAGAACAACTGAGACTATTTTCTGAAGTCAACACAAAAAGAAGAAATAAAAGCATGGCAAAGATGTCAGTCAACAGAAACATTTCAGGTGTTTGAAATACTTCTGAAGACCTCTGTCCAGAAATATCCATTTAATCTCCCATCCCAGTCTATCAAGTGTCTGGTCCTGCACTAATGGATTTCATGTCACTACTACCAAATTCATGGCTAGCTAGAACAATTAGTTCTTGGGAAGCTTTCGGGTACAGTCACCCTTCTGCAGGCATAGGGAGTATCTGCTAGTCTAAGACTCCAAAGAATAAGAGAAGCTAAGAGTGTGGCATGATATCAGTGAAAATGTAAATAGGTAGAAATGAGAAAGACAAAAAGGTAAGGCAGGTAAGGGAGGGGGAAGAAAGCAGGGGAAAAAAAAAAGGCCAAAAGGAGACATTACAGTGATAGAATACAAGGTTGAAAAGAGGCCAAAAGCTTGCCAAGAACTTTTTTCCCCCATCTACTCAGTGGGTCTAATAAAAGATATCACATCTACTCAAAGAACCTTGCCTACCTATTTCCTTAGGCCAACACAGCTACAACCAAAAACCTAGCTAGTAATTGTCACTTTCCCAGAAGGAACAGCCCTAGAAGTTAAGGTTACTTCAAATGTTCAAGAACATTTATGAGCCTGGGCAACAGGATCAATGAAATGAAGAAAGTGGGGAAGAACAAAGTGAATAAATAAAACACAAAATGAATAAACAAAACACAAATTATTTTGGATCAATTGCCCCTTTACGCCAAACCTAATCTCTTTCTCTCCTTCCTGCATTGTAACAATCACCTGCCACTCTCCCACCAACAGTTCTTTTTAAGTACAGCCCACTCCCTGTGGGTCTAGAGCAGTGGTTCTCAACCTTTATAGACTCAAAGCACCACTGAATAAATTTAAGGCACCGCTTGGAAAAATACCAGCTTTTATTTTTCTCTCTCTTTTTGCCTACAGAAAAATAATAAAGCAGTTTTTCTGTTGCAAAGAACTCAGAAAGACCACAACTATGGATGTCTATTTGAAATCTCTGAGTTTATCTTGTGAATCATGCTGTGATACCCTGGTTGAGAATCACTTGTCTAGACTTAATAAAGAACTGTTCAGTCTTGGGGCTATTTCAGGAATGAAAAGCACTACAGAAATATAACTTAACTCCCACTTTCCATTCATAGTAACATTCCACATTAAAAAAACCCAATTCATGAGGCCTAAAGAATCCTCATTTGCCTCTCCAGCTTACAAGCTTGAAATATTAAGAAGTGACCGCTAATCATTCTGGTATAAGTTTAAAAGACTGCCGAGGGACCAGCTGGAATTATTAGCAGAGGCAAATTAATGACAAACTACAGATTTTTTTTTTCCTGCTTACTACTGCTTTCCATTTGGGAGCCAGCTAGAGCACACCTTTTTTTTTTTTTTTTTTTTACCTTATTTCCTGGTATCTAAATTTGGCTCTGAACTGTAAATATGAGTTGCAAATAAGTAGAGCAAGTGTTCAAAGCTCTATCAAATTAATGCACAGTCTATTTTATCGACCTTTTTTTTTTTTTTTTTTACCTTACTGCATGTCAGCCACTTCTTCAATACAAGGAGCCAAAGCCACGCAAGTCTCTGAGGGCTGTAATTCTTCCCACATCTATAAATATAATAAATACATAGCATGGATTGTCCATATCCAACTCTCAGAACCCAGAAAAAAAATGCCAGTGTTCAGCTGAGCTTTATAATTTTCTGTATAGAATAAAAAGGAAGGCGATTCAAACTTTGAAGATCAGTCAAATGGTGAGTGGGGACACTGTTTAAAAAAAAAAAGATTCCAGTGACCACTACTGTAATGAGCAAATTAGTGTTCGACACATGTGAAATTATCTCCATAGTTCTCTACTTCAAACCACAATACAACTTATTTCCTTTCTAAGCTTCAGTTTACTGAAAAGCCTTTTCACACTTCAGCAGATTTCAGTGGTAAGTATGTGTTTGCCAAGTACTGCTAAGTCTTGCTCCTGGTATTTCTTCCCCCCTAAAGAATGAAAGTGATTAGCTCGCAACTGCACACAGATTCAACTATAAGCTCGAAACCAACCATTTGTGTTCAATGAAAAGTAAAAGGATAAATACAATTCCCACCTGCTTTACCACGTTTCCAATACCTTTGCATGCAGGTCAAGATATATTGTGTTATGGAACACTTCGACTTGGGAGAAAGGAAGAAAGGACCAGCACCCTTCACACTCTAGACAAAATCAGTGCCACCTATGGTGCAGCTATCAGGGTGTCTAACATACCTGTTATTTCCTGCATATTTGCTGATAATTCTCATTTTTATTTTATGCATTTTTCCTCCAGACATGAGCAATTCCCAGAATACTATCAATGAAGTCCATGCCCAAGAATTGTTACAAAATGTTTTTACAAGACTCAACAAGCAGAGGTATTTGTGGGGTATTTTTTCAGCTCTTCTTAAAATTTATAAACATGCCACTGAACTGAAAGAAACCCAACCTGAAAGAGTTTTATGCAAGTGCTTGAGAGAGAGCAAAACCAACTAAAAAAACATAAAAACCAAATGTTTCAATATCCAAACTGAAAGACCTGCAAGAAGTAAAGAGAATAAGTGACAAATATTGAATAATTAAATGTTTAAGCATTTTCAGTTTTAACAACATTGCTAGTAATAAGAGAACACGTTAAATAAATATGGACATCTTCACTCAGAAAAGGCACCTTCAAGATGAAATGATGACTGTCAGCAGCACTACAGTTCTAGTACAACTCTCCCAGCCCTTCCCTGCACTCGTACTATTTCAGTGAAGTCTCAAAACTGACTTCCTCTTGGTTTCTGAGCATTCTTAAGCTTTTACCACCCCTCATTTTATCATGTGAAAGAACAAAGTTGTAAGCTCACTGGAGCTAGAACCCTTTCATAACTGTTTATACAGTTCACATATGGGAACATACTGGTCTGAAAGAGAAGATGGTTTGGCATTGAAGCAAGTTATATTTTGAGATCATACTGCATGAAAAAATAAAGCACAACTCTGGGTTGTTGGGATCTGCACAGTACACTTCCACCCAGTATAAAAAAAGTACCATCCAGCACTTACCTTAGCTGAGAGGGACAAGTTATCAGAGCATGCAGTATCGCCTCCACTTTCTCAGAGTCATCTCCCTGCCACTGATGTAACTGAGGAACACAAGCTTGTGCAAGCTCCCAATCACCCCGTCGTACACACTCACAGAAAAACCCAAAGAGATGCTCCAGTGAGGCTGTGTCCTCTTTACCAAAAGGATGCATCCTCCCCTTACAATTGGACTCCCAGGAGTGGAAACAAACATCCAAAGAGACCAGCTGCTGTCCTAAAACTGTCACACCAAGTATCTCCTCAGTGCATCTTCAACAAATCAAATGGGGAGCCTGGAACAGAACAGGATGAGTGTTAGAAGCCAAGCTTCAGCTATCAAACAACACAAAGGGTTTTGCGAAAGTCTGGAATTGCATTCCAAGCCAGCTGCGTGACTCATACACCAACCTTTGCTTTAGCAGCTGACCCAAGCATGGGCACTGTGGAACACACACTGACACTTGTTTAGAGATCCAGTGCTCTTAGGAAATGCCAGGGATCCACTTGTTTGTTTATTAAGGAAAACACAGTGCTGATAGACAGTGCTGGCCTAGTGACCTCTGCAAGAAAGTGAAAGTGGCAGGCTCGTCAGCCCAAAAAAGCTAAAGTCAACAGAAAACCTTCAGAACGAGTTACTTTTCCCTTAGGATAAGGGTATTAAACATATGGCCTGTGGGCTGGATCTGGCCCATGTTGCTGTATGAACTGGCCTGTGCGTTGCTGGACTGGCCCCAGCCCCATGTGCCACATGAGCTGGCCCCAGCATCCCATGCACTGCAGGCAGCACAGGGTGCTTCACAGAGCCTGTACGCAGCACTGGGTCCAGCCCATGGCCTGCAACAACCCATGCCCAGCAGCGTGCAGGCTGGACCCAGTGCCGCAGACAGTCAAGAGGGGTCAGTCCCGCAAAACCAGCTCAGGAACACTAGTCTGGTCTGTGGGACTGGATCCCAGTACGCTTAGAGAAGTTGGGCTGGAAGGGGCCTCCAGAGGGCATCGCATCCAGCCCCTGCCTGAGGCACATCCCTATCGAACCATCCTACACAAAGCACAACCTTAAATCAGTGGTCACCAACCTGGGGATCCCAATCAACAGGTATATCCCAGAGCTTCTTTAGGTTGATCCTGGGCTGGGCAGACAGCTGGACATGTGCACATGCACACACCCGCCACCCCCAGCCCCAGCAGGCCAATCTGTGGGGAAGGGAAGGGGCAAGGGCCAGATCCAGGCCCCCCATGGTGAGTGACTGACCATTCAGCCCAGCCAGGAGCAGGGAAAGGTAAGTTGGGTTCCAGCCTGGCCAGGTGGTGGGAGGACTGGAGCCTGGGGGAACTCCTCCAGGGGTGTGGGGGGGCTCCCTCCCCATCTCTGCAGGGACAGAGGGGAAAGAGGCAGCTGCTGCTGTGCCTCGAGTCCTGCTACAGCTGGCCACATGCAGGCACAGCTCAGCTCAGCAGCAAGAATTCACGTGAGAGGGCCCCGACCCCACTTCTGTGCTGCTACTGGACCGAGTTGTGCCCACCCGACAGCCCGAGGAATGTGGTGTTAGGCCCCAGCCGGGCTGGGTCTGGGACTCTGCGATCCAGGGGCACATGGGGTGGGGGGCAAGGCAGATCCTGGGTTGCCCCTTACCCCACAAAAAGTGTTCTTCACTATAAAAAGGTTAGTGATCACTGATTTAAGCTCTACACCAGACTGCCTGACAACACAGACCTGGCACCTGAAACTTGTGAGGTAGAGCAGAGGAACCACCACAGACAGCTGCAGCTCCAGTGAAACCTCACCGATAGATGGTGGAGATCCCTGGGGCAGGGCAGAGGGCCATCTACCTAGGCTAGAGGGCTACCCATCCAGACTGGTCTGACACTGGGGTAAATTCCCTTCCTGACGCCCAATACAGGATGGGTGCCACCCCGAGCAGAGACGATGGGCTCACAGGCTCTGGTTCCACAGGCGCCCCTGCCCTGCCTGCAGCCAACACCCAGGTGCGGTAACAACCCCCTGACACAGGGACGATCCTGCCTGGGGCTGGGGGCGCCCCAGGGCCCACGCACCGGCCCGAGCCCGGGTGCTGCCCGCCCCACACGCACGCACGCACCTGGCGGGGCATACCCGTCAGCGATGGCATGGCCCAGCTCCCCCTCCGCACCCGGGGGTATGGAACGGTCCGCGCCACTGACACTCCGCCCGGCACTGGCGCCATCTTGCAACACCGATCACGTGACCGCCCCAATCACCGAAACCCCCACAAGGAGGAGCGCCTGTTTGCCCGACAGCTGGGAGATGCAAATGAGACGCCATCTTTCTTGAGGGCGTTGAAGCCCCGCCCTTGTTTTGTAGAACCCGGACTACCAAGCGGAGCAGCGCCCCCTGCCGGCCGAGCCCCGGGGAGCCGCTGGGGTCGCAGGCTGGTCTGGCGGTCCCCCGGACACCTGCCCCATGGGGCCGTGCGGATCCAGGGCTGGGTGCGGAGCGTCCCAGTACACATGCTCCTGCAGCTAAAGAGAAAGGAGGACCACCCCCTTTGCCCCCAGGCAGCTGCAGACTGAAGCAGAACCGCGCACAGCTGTTGCCAGGGCAGGCATTGCCAGGAGAAGTGCCCAGGGTGGAGGGTGGCTGGCAGATGGGGGATGGACTGTGCCAGGTCCATCCCTCAGGCAGGCTGGATCTCATCCACTGGCCCAGTCAGCCACTCTTAAAGATCACGTCGATTGGAACTAAGGCCAAGAAGCCCAACCCTGATCCACCCCGTGCAGGGGCACGGCAGAGCACCCCCACTTTGGATGAGGGGGCAGCCGGGTCCCAATCTTGGTCCCTGTCTGGATCCGAAGGGCCGGGGGGAGGGTGAAGCAACCCTGATCCAAATGGGTGGGTGGAAGGAGCAGTTTGGCCCAGTCTGGATGCGTGGAGGGCAGCGGGGATCCCACTGTGCAGGCAATGGGTAGCGAGGCTGCTGCCCAGATTCCAACTCTTGGGGGAGCCCAGCCAGCTGTGTTGTGGCTCTGCAGGCTGGATTTGGCTGGCAGGCCAGAGGCTGATCACCCTTGACCTACAATATATATAAAGTTTTAAAAAACCCAACCAACTAGGCAAAAAAAAAAAAAAAAGTCAAAAGATATTGTATCTTTAGTCCTCCTGTGGTCATTATAGTTAGACGTGCATCTCTTATTCAGATTCATTAAACGAAATGTAGCCTCCTGGAGTGTCTTAACAGTGCCTCCACTACTTCACTTTTCTGCACATGTATTAATATGACCACACCTGTTTGTCGCTAGAGCTGAAAACAGTCTGCAGAGCAGTGGCATGGAAGAGAATAGCATAGTTTGAAAACGTCAAGATTTAGAGGGTGGTTAACACCTGTGGAGTGGAGAGAGATTAATAGGAATCAGAGAGAGAAGAATTAACATAGGAACTGCCATTTATTAGAATTAACATAGGAACTGCCAAAATGTCCTAAGAGAAACTGGATTGGGACCACCAATACAGAAGCCATTAAGCAGTCATATGATTTTCACTCACAACCACTGTTAATACTGTACTGAGCTCTTGCATGTTCTTGCATGACTTTACTAAAGTCAGTGCAATTCACCACAGAAGCATATGACCACACTCCGGTTAACTGCAGGGTGATGGTTGAGCACTCTAGCTGAAGACTAGAACTGATTATTATATCTATCTGTTTCCAAACTTTTCAGCGCTCCAGTCCCTTCCAATTTCTCTATTTCCTTTTGCCGATCACTGGAAGAGGAGAAGTAAGCTGTTGTGACTCAGCTCTTTGAGCGGGTGGTTCTATCTAGTGTTTGACAGAGATAATGCCCCTTACTACATCCTCCCTTTTTCTGGGACTTTCACTAGTTTTTTTTTCTTAAACACATGCAAAAAGAAAAGTAAACATAGTTCCTAGGGTGCTGTGCAAAGAAAAAACTGTAAAGACAGAAGCCATGACAGAAAATGACAGGTGCACAAAAGTAAGTAAAATAATTTACTGGAAATTTTGTTGTTGCTAGAAATATGTTTGTTGCATATGTAAGTGCATGAAAAAGACAAAATTGCCAGAGGTTCCTGAGCCCTCCTGTGACCAAATTAAGACCCTTCCAGAGCTACTGCTGCTACCTCCCGCTGGATCTATGAGCAGATTCCAAGAGTGCCTTCAGGCCCTGCTCAGCCAAAAAATGGCTCATGAAGGATCAGACCTCTGACAATTCAGGGCATGAGGGATGAATGTTATAATCACATGGAAACCAGAGTGCACACAAATTAATTCTCTATATGATACCATGCAAATGAACAACTGTTCTCAGGGTGTAGGGACTTTCCAGCACTGATTAATCTCTTCAGCCCCATTCATCGTATTAAGCATTGTTTAGTTGTGCTGCTTATAACATAAAAAAGCAAGAAGGTTGATGGAATCAAAACATACCTATGCAGTGATGAAGGTCAGTGCTGGTTTGTGCCCTACATTAAACTCTCTGCTACTTTGCCACTACTGTTGCTACTTCACAGTTTAATAAATCTCACATTAGGTAGGTACTCTTCCTCTGCTAGACAGTCTGAATTATACTCTTGAGGTCTCAGCCTCCTACAGTGAACAACTGCGTATTATTATTACAGCTGTACATTTTTAATGTAGAAGTTTTATTTTTGTTGGTTTAAAATAAAATTAGACAAAAAACGCACAGTCCAATTATATCTGTTTAACAGGAAAGGGAAACAGTAATCCAAATACCAAAAAGTACACCTGGAATTGTCTCCCAAGGGGATTGAAAGCCAAAGTAGCCTCTAGGAAAAGCCTTGGAACACTCCCACATGAGGCCCAGGGAGATAGATATCATTTCTATCTCATATTTGCATTTTTTTAATATATTTGATATATGTCACCCTTCCCAACAGAGGCTCAGGGCAGCTTACTGTAAGAGAAAAAAAACTTATAAAACAAGAAAACAAAAGAAGAACAAGCCAATTTATAAAAGCAGGTGGAATATTAAATTAAAATGTAAAACACCTCCCCCCCAACATCCTATTTTAGCCTTGCTTCCTAAATCCATGCCCAAATGGGAAGGTCTTAAAGTGCTTTTGGAAAGTGTGCAGGCTCGGGCATTACTTGGGTAGTCTTAGAGAGGTGGTTACCATATAAGTCTGAAGTCAGGCAGTACTGTAACTGGGGGGCGGGGAATCAGGACAGTGCGCTGCCTTAGTTGGTGGGGAGGCAGTGAGGAATAACCGCTGCCAAATAATTGCTGGCGACTGGCTGCACTACTGCTGGCAGTGCAGCAGTCAGCTCAGAGCTGCTCTGTTATACCTTTGTGTTACATGTTAATACACAATAACAGTTCTGGGCCCTACATATCTAAGGGACAGCCCTCTCCCTTATACACTGTCACAACCCCTGAGGTCAGCCAAGAGCAACCTCCTGTAAGTCACATCAATGTGCTATGCTCATTTCATCAAAACATGTGGGAAGCCATTTTCTTTAGTCATTCCTCAGCTCTGGAACTCCTCCTGAAAAGGAACAGATGTTTTAGGACTTCCAGATTTAGTCCTTTTTCAGGTCTAATCTTGCAATGGATCTAATACTGGTCAGATTTTCCAATTAGGTCTATAAAATAACCCAAAACACAATGTGAAATACTTACTCCTGAATGGAAATTGCTTTATTAGAACAAAAGACTATGCAAACTGCCACGCTGATGGAATGTTTAATGGGCTTTGACCTGTGCTACTCAAAGGTGTTTGTCGCATACATTTATTGACCAACCCACTTTGTTCTTTTAATTTCTTCCTTCTTGGGCTGAGCTAGTGGCTCCCAACTTTTTTCCACTGTGGGCCAGATGAGGGGTGTGGGAATGTTTCATGGGCCAGATTGGGCTGCCATGCCAGGATTGGGTCCCATGCTCCTCCGTCCCTACTTGCACACTTGGATCCAAGCCCTACACCACCCCTGCGCTCTGGAATTGGGACCTGGAGCCCTATGCCACCTCCTCCTGGCCCCACTCCCTGGGATCAGGACCTGCACCACCCCATGCACCCAATTTAGCATGCAGGGCCATACTATCCATCCCGCAAGTCTGGAAACGTGGCAGCAGGGGAGCAGTGCCACCACTCCCTCACCACCAGAAGTTCAGACCTGTGGGGAACCCTGCAGGCCATATGACTCAGAGTGGGGGGCCTGATTTGGCCTGCAGACTGGGGGTTGCGAACTCCTGGACTAAACCTTGCAATACCTCACTTGGGCACAGCTTTTGGTCTTTTGGCAGAATAAGGCCAGGAGGAGTTACCCTTTTGCCTCTAAAATCAGCCTTAATTCTTCACACAAATAGGAAAATAATGCACATAATGAAGTGAACTGTCAATAACACCCCACATATTTAGAACACCACCTCATGGGGAGATTCAAACTCCTGTAAACACAATTAATTGTTACAATTACATAGTGCTTGTTTATAGCATTTTACATTTTCAAAACAGTTTATAAGCACTAATTCACAGAACATTCATCCTGTTCATTTCTGATGGAAATCCTTGTTCTATACCTCTGCATTAACCATTGCCTCTGTTAATCATCACAAGCCCCTGAAACAGATCAGGAAGCTGCTCGGTATAATAAAGATTAAACGGCTTGAATTAGGAAGCCTGTGTGTGTATGTGTGTGTAAATAGTAAATGTTTAAATGGATAAACAGATTATTGGACAGAAAGCATGTGAGAGAACTCAGGGTGATAATAAATGCAGCTTGTTACATGGCTCTGTAACTTATCTTAGACATCACCACCACATGCATCCTGTAAATATAGATGGACTGATAATATCATTGGGATTTTTTCACTAGGTGGAGCAATATGTTGGGGAAATTAAAGGAGGGCTGAAACCAGCCATGAAAATTACTATCATCGGGGCCATAAGTTCCAGGCCCAAGAGGTAGGTGAGGGAGCTGCTGTTTAGTTGGTTGTGTCATGTACAGAAGTAGCTGCCTTCTGTAGCTGGTCATAAGTACAAGAGATTCCTGGAGAGTCTACCCTTTTGGGGTGGGATGCGGGGGAAGGAAAGCTGTACTGATTTAATTTATGGGCTAATCTAATCTCTCCCTTCGTACAGCAAGACTGAAGCTAGGACGAGAATTCACAGCCCGATTTCCCTGAAATGTGGGGAAGTGATATATCAAATACTTTCTGCTTATCTGTGTGGTATACACCATCTGGTGTGCATATCTAGCCTTTTTCTTTCTTGGACAGTATCGGGTTCAATTCTTCTTTTCCTTTTTCAAAGAAAACAAAGGAGAAAAATAAGCTGTGATCACACATTAAAGTCTTTTAAAATACATTGGCTATAACTACATTGTTATTGTCAATACACTGGCTATAACTACAGTGTAATTGGCTATAACTACAGTGTCATCATGTCCTATGTAACCAGCCTTGCTGAATGTGACCACACTGGCATGAGGTCTGCATAAGATTGGCTGAGCTCTTCCAAAGCCAAAACTTGAAATGGATTCTTTATGGCTAGTTGGCTCTTCTTCACTTATTCCAAAATCCAAACACAGAGATTGTTTTTGAGTGTTACAACCGCCAGGTCATTAACCCATGGCCCTAGTCCACACTGAATGATAATGGTGGATTACAGCATCTCCTTATAGACATCTGTCATGCCAACTGTTTCCTAAAATCCTATTCCTTGACCATTTACTTGGTTCCTTCAGCTTTGCAGTGACTCTGCTCTCTGACCCTGTGGATATAAGCAAGGATGTTGGGCTGTTGTTTGCAGTCAATTTTAGTGATAAGTCTATCACTCGGAATGCACGGACTGCTGGGAAATGGGGAAGAGAGGAGAAGAATATTCCCTACTTCCCATTCACATCAGGGGACACATTTAAGGTAATCTTTTTAGGTGTGGTGAGGAGAAACTGGATAGAGGGATTCACTAAGTATATCACAGCACATTTTATCATTATCAAAGGTTACCAGATTGATGGTTCTAGTTATACCAGTTTTCCTTTATCTGCCATTTGAGTGTACAGGAAGGGGAACAGCAGCAATGCAAGCTTCTCCCAACACCTGTTGACTAAAAAGAAATACTTTTGTGCGCAACTCAATTCTCCAGTTTGCTGAGAACTTGTAAAACAAAAGACCACATGAAGGCTTTCCAGCAGAAGTAAAATGCGTTCTTTGCAGGAGGGAAACCGAGGTTCTAGACCAGGGGTGGGCAATTATTTTGGGCAGAGGGCCGCTTATTGATTTTTGGGAAGCCATTGAGGGCCGCATGATAGGCAGCCCAGGGCAGATAAATATTCATTTTTTAGGGGCCCTGTAGGCCAGACAGAATGCCCTGGCAGGCCACATCTGGCCCCTGGGCCGCATTTTGCCCACCCTTTCTAGACAGACTTTGCACAGCACTTCCCAGAGTATTTGTGACTCTGTATTCTAGGCTGCTAAATCTGTGACACTGACTTCTAATGTCCACTTTGCCATTGTTTCTTTGCAGATGGAACTCTTGTGTGAGCACCAGCAGATGCGGGTCTTGATTGATGGGCGGCAATTCTGTGATTTCACTCACCGCATTCAGACCCTGAGCATGATAACATCTTTACACATCTCAGGGGATGTTATACTTACCAAGGTGGCTTAAAAGAAAGACCCCAATCTTATAAGGAGATTAAGACAGACGCACTTCTGGTTGGATAGAAAAGTGATCTCCCTTCTCTTCCGAATATTTCTTGAGATCTAAAAAGTGGACTTTGATTTGGTTTTGTTTAGTTTTGTTCACAAATTCAGAACTTTGCTTTTTCTCATAGAAACTGTAGAGCTGCAGTGGCAGGGCTGGTTCAAACAAATTTGAGGCCCCAGTGCAAAGCCATTCACTTGACCTCTCAAACTGAAAGGCTTATGATTCAGTACGCAGCCTTCCCTACCCTCATCAGCTCTAAACTGTTATCAGCTGGAGCGGTTCAGTACCCTGAGGGTAGAGGTAGGCATTAACCATGTGTCTAAAACTGGAGAGTGTGATTGTGGTTGGGCTTAAGGTACAGAGGATGGTGATTTTCTGCAACATAAGTGAGGGAATCTGAAATACATGAACTAGATTCATGTTAGAGGGAGAGCGACCCTAATACTCAAGGGAGCTCAAGTCATCACCACACTTCACTGTCACACCATGAAGTAGTAAGTGCTCCACAAGCATTTCTGTTTCTTCTGGGGCTGCCCCTGTGAATCCAAATCCTCTGTAACTGCAAGTTTAGAAGCCTTGGCTGAACTGGCCAGCTGCAGTATTGCCTGTAGCTAAACCTATTACCTGTTTTGTTCTGTTCTGTATGTCCTCTGTTCTTATACGCAGCTGAAAATGGCTACTTACTTGCAAATCCCTTTAGGTATTTTGTTAAATTAATATTTGTACCACTTTAATGTTGTGATGACTATTTGCATCTGTATGTTTTGCAAAGCTTCTAAAATGTAGCTATAATGATTATACATATATGCATTATAATCGCAATGGATTTTGTGCTTTGTGAACTATGAAAGAACTATAATCCCTCCCAGAGACTTTCAATTGACATGCCTCTGACTTATTTTTCTTGTGAATCGCCCTTTTTCTGACAATGGGATAGATGCTGAACTCAGTTATCACGGTGCAAATCTGGAGTAACTCCACTAGCCCCATCACATATGCAGCAGGCCTACTTCAGCATATCAAGTTGCTGCTGACAATGGCCTATGCCCTGGGTTCTCCCCCTGATGCTGCTTCCCCCCCTGTCATCTTTTCCCAATTCCTCTAGGCATGCTGATTAACATTAAAAACCAAAAACATCTGGCTCTCCCTATCCCCTCCTGTGCACTAAATTGCATCTATATAAAGTTAATTAGTCCAATAAGAAGTGCTTATAATATAGGAAGGAGGTGAAATCCTCTGTATGAAGGGAGGATATTTTCCTCAGTACATATGTTAAGTGGGTAGACAAAGAGTGCTATTCAGAGAAGCATGATCTGTTGCATAAAGTACTGGAATGGGATTTAAGAATCATAGGTTCTGTTTCTCGTATTGCCATCAACTTCCTGTCTGTTGTTGGAGAACAGATATAAAACAGAAGGTCATAGATCTTTTTTTGGATGCTCTGTAGAGGATATGTCTACTGGTGCTCAGAAACCCAGAGGGATATTCTAAATGAATATATGGATTATCTGGGTATTTTTTAAATCATTCACGTAAATCACGCATTCTCACTCTGTAAGCAATGACATATTATCAGTATGAAAAAAGGGTACTAGCATGCTCTGAGGGAGTAGTCCAAAAGATCCCTCTTATTTTCATTTGAGGATTTTCCCCATACATCAATATGCCAGTCTCCCTTCTTTCCTTCATGTGAAGGGTCCTGTGAATTGTGCATAGGAGATTATTCCATAACAACAATGTTGAGAAACTATGGGTGAGGTTTCAGTTTGAACATGTAGTTTAAGTGAAGTACTGTTATTTTCCCCACACACCTCAATCTGACTTTTGGAAAGATCATATGAAAGGAAAAGGCTGTCTCAAGAAAACTAAGCTTTTTAGATTTAATGAAACAAGAGTTTCAAGTTTCAAGTTTAATAGAAAAATAAAGTTTATTGGTTTTAAGTGGAAACAACATTAACTAGTACAATATTATTAGAGTTATCAATCTTAATGGTGCTGCACAGAAACTGATTTAGAGTGAAAACCAGGAGGAAAAGCCCTGCCTTATCACAAATTTGTTTTGAAGTTCTCCCCTCTTTCTTCTAAAATACAAAAAACTGGCCACTGTCAAGGATATTGATATCAATGGAAATGGACTATTATTCCAACTGGGTATGACAATCAATATGGTCATGTGATGCTATGGGATTTTCTATCCTATCTGGAGTCTGTATATTGGATTAGAGCAGGGGTGGGCAATTATTTGGGCTGGAAGGCCACTTAAGGAGCTTGGTAAGCTGTTGTGACCTGGCAGGGTGCTGACCCAGCCTGTCGCAGTGTGGAGGTTGCTGTGTACCACACACCCACTGCCGGGGCGATGGACAGAGTAAGTGGGCAGTGTCTCCATGAAGACCAGCTTGGGACTCCCATGGGCATTGTACACTCAGCTGGGCAGATAGGATGGAGTACTAGGGGGATGGGGACCAGCATCCAGGAGCAGGACGGCAAGCGAAGTCAGGATCACAGAGGGGTGACAGCAAGGGGCTGGGGCCTGGGGTGGAGCCATAGTCAGGGAGTGTGTCACAGCTCTGCCTCGGGCCCCAGCCCTGTGCTGCCACCACCTCATGATCCTGGCCCTACCTGCCCATCCCATATGCCACTCCCCGCACACTCGCTGCCCCATCCCATCCTATCCGCCTGGTCAAGCACACCTCACTTGTGAGGGTCTTGGGCAGGTCTCCATGGAGACCCTTCCTGTCTGCCTGCCTGTTCTGTCCAGTGATGCCATCAGTGGGTGTGGGGGGGGGGATGGGCCTGAGGTGCCCAGGCAGTGGGGCTGCATCCAGTGGCAGCAGAGATATTGGCAGTGGAAGCTGGGCAAAGTGAGCCACCACCATGGGAATTGCCAGGAAGCCATGTCTGGGTGCTGTGCCACCCTTGCCCCTGCCCCACTGTGTCTGGGGGTGGTGAGACCAGCTGTATGCACAAAGGCTTAGGCTGGCCACCATGCCCAAATTGGGTGGGGCTAAGGGACCCACCACGGGCTGGATAGAATCCCTTGGTGGGCCAGATCTAGCCCACAGGCCATATTGTGCCCATCCCTGGATTAAAGGAACGTTGGATCTTTTCCAGCCTAGTAAGAAACTGAATACTGGTACAGATTGATAACTGAACCTTTAGTTTATTCCAGTATGTTGATCAAAGTGCACCCAGAATAAGACTACCTAATGTTATCTTAAGGGAGGTGGCCTTGGAGCCCAGAACTTGTGTTGGCTCTGGCCAACCCACAGGCCTTGCTTTTGTCGTTCAGCACAGTAAGCACCAACTACTGCAATTTACAAGTTTCATAGCAAAGGAAAACCAATAAGGCTTTTTCTGCTTTGAGGTGGAGCACTATATAGATCTGCCAGATACAGGATGAATATTTAGATGAAAGGATTCATTCTTTCATCTCATAATATTGTCTCTTCATATGCTCATATCTGTTCATATCCACCTGTCATTTCTTCCCCTTAACTTAGATTGTAAGCTCTGTCGGGCAGGGACAGTCTTCTTCGGTCTGTATAGTACCCAGCACCTGCTTCAAGCCTGGGTCTCCAAGATGTTATAGTCATACAAATAATAAACAATAAGAAGCCATCCAAGATTGAATAATGCTCCCAGGTGAAGACAGCAGCAAATTTACTGTTGAATGCAACTCATTCACCCATTCTCTATATTGTGTGGAGAGTCCACTTGGTTCATGTCAGCCGCTTGATGGCCTCGATCCACTGTGCTCGCTCTGCTTTGGAACTGGCTTTGATGTAGTAATGAATGTCATTCTTGGTGATTATTTTGAAGAGGTTGCCTTGCACATTCCCTTTCACTCCTGCACAGAAAGCAAGCAATATGTTAGTGGAGAGTACATGGAGAACCGGTTTGCAGCAGGTGTGAATTCTTATTGAGGGAGGAATTTAAGTGTACTAACTAAAAGCTAGTAGATCTTTCTGTGAAATTTTGCTGTGAGACTTTGGATCAGTCATTTAATCCCTCTGTGACTCAGTCTCATTGGGCACATCTACACGTACCCTGACTGAGCAGTTGATATTGCAGTCACTGAGTACTTGCTTTAGAAAGTACTAAATGACTGTGCAGTCCCAGCAGGTACTGCACAGTCCCAGTGGGGCCTGGGTTGTTTTCAACCCTACTGCACAGTAGCAACAAGCTACTGCACAGTAGCTCATTGCTACTGGGCAGCAACGGCAGCACAGTTGGTGCCTGCTCATGCTACGTCACCCTAGCTCATCACTACAGCAACCTAACAATCTCATGTAGACCCACCCTCTGCCTGTAAAATGGGGATAGTAAAAACAAAACAAAACAGACCAACCTGGCAAGGGTAGGACTAACTAGTTAACGTTACATGCTGTAAAGTGCTATCTGCATGCTAAATATTTTCATTGAGGACAGATATGGTGAAAACACCACGACAGATTAGATTAGAGCTCCTGCCCATCTTCAAGTCCCATTTTCATGGGATTATAGTTCCTTCCTCCACAGCCCATCACAGCTTTCATTTTTAGGATCTCTCTTATTGGGTAGTTTTTTAGTTAGGAAGGAAGAGGAATCGCCCTTCTTGAGTATTTCACACTAGGAAGAATGCTTCCCATTCAAGATCCACATTTAGCTCGGTTCTACATGCATTGTGTGCTAGTTTACTTTCATATGATAAATGATTTTGACAGAAGAAGTGTTGAATCGCACAGCTGGGGTCCCAGACAATGCTGTTAAGTTAAATAGATTGATTCTCCATAAGTGGCTTTTTTCACTGTTATATTTTAAGTCCACTAGATTGGGACCTTGGAAGGTGTAGGAGAGGAAGCAGCTGAAGCAAATTGGAAAAAAAAGAGCACAGAGGACAAGAAATGCCTCTAGATAGTGGTATCAGCATTACCCAGCAACAAAGAATTCCCCCCTTTACTGCTGCATCTGGAATCTCAACCAGCGCCCTACTCTATTACCATTAGTCATTCAGAACTGACTGAAAAGCCCAAAATAAGCAAATGGAAACTTGTGGTTTATACAAAAAGTAGCCCTAAAATGTTCTTAGACACAAGTCCAGTGGCAGGAGACAGATGTGTCACCTTCAGTGCTCTGCTGCTTCCCCTGCTTGGCATTTGAGTCCCAGGCTGGTCTGTTTGCACCAGGTAATGGAACGTGTGAATGAAAACCGATTCTACAATTTTAGTGCAAGTTTGTAAATACAAGTTCATGCATACCCGTTGGGACACCATTGTCCTCCAGGGCTGAGACAAGGGAGCCACGGAGAGAAAATCCACCAACTGGCCTGTTTTCTTCCTGGAGAGAGAAAGAAGAGTTGGGCTTATTTAGAAGGTGGTAGAACTGAAGTGTTCCCTGAGGCAGGTCTGTTATTTTGTAGATGTGAAGACACGAGACCATGCTGAATACTGTGAATTAAGGCAAGACCACCCATTTCATAAGAAAACTGCCAGGCACATTTATTTAGATGTAATTCTACCTTGCCCCTCTCAACCACAGGGGTTTTCCTTAGTATGGATACCAGAGGTAGTCGCTTAAACAGACACAGGATAACAATGATATTTGAAACCTATTCACTGTTTTACTAACAGCTAACATAAAAAAAACCCCAAAAATTTCAATATAGTTTTCCCTGTTGATCCTATTTGTTCATCAATGTTTTCTCAGCTTGAACAATAAACCTTAAAATCAGCCTCAAGTCCAGGTTCCTTTTCATTATTCCAACACTCCAGCATTTGAGTTGATAGCACTGGAGGGAAATGTTTCAGATCAAATAAAAAAAAAATTAATTGAATGGGTGATCCCCATTACCCCCCGCTGCCTCATGCTGCATGGGGGGCTCCACATGAGCCCC
>NW_017728947.1:46273938-46281577 GCF_001723895.1 Crocodylus porosus | reverse complement strand
GGTGGGCTAGGGGAGTGGGCAGGTGTCCCCTCCCTTCCCCCAGCCCCTAATACTTACCAGCTCCAAGTCTGGCTCAAAGATTCAGAGAGCTTCAAAATCAATTTGGACCTTTTTATTGGTCCCCTGATTCGATTCAAAACTGAAAAAAATCAGGCCGAATCTCCTCTGAATCAAAATCAGCACCTGAAGCTTTGCACAGCCCCAAGGGGAATCACACTAGATACAGGTCCCCCAGAGGGGTCCAGGCCTTGGGGAATGAGTGGTGAAAATCAAAAGAGTTTATGATCTTGGAAAAAAGGTGTGGAGGGAAATCTTATTACCTTTGTAAGTAAATGATTATCTAACAATTGCTGGTTTGAAAGATGTGTGTAATTAGATCTAGATCCCCCAGGCCACCACCATCCATGGGTGGATCCAGGATTTCCCAAAGAGGGGTATGGGAACAGCAACCTGCACTGCAGGGATGGCTGAACTCCCTGCTCCCAGCTTGCTTCACCCACACCAGCATGGGCAGACTTTTTAAAATCCCCATTGCAGGTGAAAATCCCGCCCCCCTCCTTTCCCCTTCCTGTTCAGAGGGTCAGCTCCTTCCTCTCCAACTCCTGTGGCTTTCTCCACTGCTTGGGGGTGGGGAAGCTCCAGAGCCAGCTGGACTGAGCTGGAGCTGGGCTCAGCTGGGGAGGGGACAGTAGCAACAGTGTGGCAGGAGAGTAGTTCCCTCCACCCTGCCTATAATCAGGTGCAGGGTAGGAGATCCCTCATGTTTCCAGCTAGGTCTGGCCCCCGCACCCGGAACAGGAATGGCTTTGGTGCTTCCCTGCCCCGTAACAGCAAGGAAAGTCAGGTAGAAGAGGGCCAAGGGAAAGGGAAAGGGCAGAGAAGGGGTGGGCTTTTGATCAGGAAGGGGAAGGGAGGGAGGATCTTCACATGTGTTACGCTGGGGGTGGGCAACCCCCAGCATGGGTGCACAGTGTGGCATTCCAAAGCCTTTTGCCTGGCATGTGCGCGTCAGGGGCCCCTTGTGTCTCCCCCACCAACATCTGTCCCTGGCACACCAACATCTTAAAAGTTGAGGTTGTGGGTGTTTTTGGCACTTGGCCCAAAAACGTTGCTGACCCCCTGCGTTAGAGGGACTTTAAAAAGTCCCCAGAGGCCTCTATAGTACAATGCAATTCAAAAAGGGGGTGCAGCTATGCCACTGCACCCCCACCCTTTGGGTCCTCCCCTGCTGCCATCCCACTGCTCACTTACCTTGGTGGGGTCATAGTAGTGCAGGAAAGCAGGCTCAGCCCTCAGAACAAAGCGCCTTACCTTCCAGTTTTTCCTTTTGTGGCCCTGAGAAATGAAGAAATGTAACTAGAATTAACATTCTCATTTTCACTAAAAGGTCCTGGAAGTCCTTAAACATACTCCTGGAAAGCACTTCCATTAGTTTATGTCACTTCACTTGAAGAGCACAAGCTTTGCATTTCAGGCAAGAGTGGACACAGCGGTGCTAACAGGGCAAGGGTAGAGGTCAAACCTGAAATTTGCGCCTTTGCTAAACCCAGACTGGGACTTCCTTCCCAGCAGACACAGCAAGCTGAACAGACTCCCCTGTACTTGGCTATCTAGGTTGTAGCTGTATTGGTCTAGAAGGAAAAGGCAATCAAGACTCATAGTAGATATAATATCTTATTAGACCAACAAGATTTTTCCAAAAAAAAGTCTTTAATTGCAAGCTTTCAGGCACAAACCCCCATCATCAGGCATTGGAGAAAAGATTGTAAAGGTTTTCCTGGGTATAAATGAAAGTTCATATTTTATTTTCATATTTCAGAGCCTCACAGCAGGCAACAGTCTCCATACCAGCTAATAACTGCCCCGAGGAGTTTTCCATTTGTTGACTCCTCTGTGAAATCCTATGAAATATGAACTTTCATTTCTACCCAGGAGAACTTTTATAATCTTTTCTCCAATGCCTGATGATGGGTGTTTGTGCCGGAAAGCTTGCAATTAAAGAATTTTTTTTTTGCAAAAATCTTGTTGGTCTAATAAAAAATATAATCTTTACTGCGAGTCCCAATTGCCTTCCCCTGTCTTAGGCTTTTACAGCCATGTGACTAGGCATAGGATTTTCCTCTCTTCATCAGGATAAAACTATTCCAGCATCATTTTAGAAACATGTGATATTTCACTGACCCTGTTCCAATCCATGGGCATTTACAGAGGTCAAACGTTAGGTTAAATGGCTGATAATGAAGCACTGACTAACTTCTGGAATGATGATGTCCCTGAGGTAGTATACAACTTCAAAGGAGGATTTTGAGCCACTAGGGAACAGGGACAAGTAAAACCCCTTCCCAAAGTCTCAACATGTAGGAAGTAATGTGGCCTGTTACAAACTAGTCAGGGGGGATCAGCAGGCATTGGGGGAGTCGCTGTTCCCCCGAGCACCGCCAGGAGTGACCAGGAATAACGGTCACAAGCTGGCAGAGGGTAGGTTTAGGTTAGGTATCAGGAGGCGCTACTTCACAGTCAGGGCGGCTAGGGTCTGGAACCAGCTTCCAAGAGAAGTGGTGCAGGCTCCTACCCTGGGGGTGTTTAAGAGGAGGTTAGATGAACATCTTGGGGTCATTTGACCCCAGTACTCTTTCCTGCCATGGCAGGGGGGCAGACTAGATGATCTGCTCAGGTCCCTTCCGACCCTAGAAAACTATGAAACTAACTATGAAACTAACTGCTCCCAGTTCTGCTTAATGTACTCGGTCTCCACCCACTAGTCATTTCTCACTCTTCTCTGAGATTAGCAACCAGCAGGAGGCAGCAGAACATGATGATGAGGCTAGAAAGAAAAAGAAATGGCACAGAACCTAGCTTTGCTCTATGCCAGAATATAAAGAACTGCTGCCCCTTTGGAAGCAGGGGTAGGTTTGCCAGCAACTGGCAGGCAAGGGGCTTTATGAGGAAAAAGGATCCTGCTGCAGGAAAGGAGTTACCGAGGATTTAGGTAAAAGTTGTCCATTTTAGAGGGCTGCAAAGGACAGAACACATTTATTTGCTCAGCTGACAAAAGGGATTCCAAACCTTGTGTTTCTGTCTACCCCTTCTTTTACAGACCTCTCACTCTTGTAACAACTGTCAGGCAATAGGTTTAATGAGATTCCCTACCCCATTAAGCCCATTACCAGACATCACCTTGTGCAGGTGATTAATTTACAGTGTGAAACACGAGGATTAAAAAACCAGTTTGTTCTTGGCAAGTGTCAGAGTCTAACTTTCACAAACAAAGAATACGAGCCTGCAAACAGTTACCCAAATGTAATTCTACCAATGAAGTCAATAGGACTTAACACACAAGCAACTATACGTATACATGCAACTGTTTTCAGGAATACAATTTATTGTATAAATTAATTCACTCAGCACTGAAATGCAGTTAGCTCTGTGACAATGACACAGCACCACAAAACAGATTACAAGAAGTATATGAGGAAGAAGAGTAGGTAACAGTCGCAATGTTAGGGCAGTGCAAAACATGCAATTTGCATGCAGCTCTGAGGTGGTCAGTGGCCCCTGCTGCCTTATGGTTACGTTTTAGCACGATGCCCCAAGGAGGCACAGATAATTACTCAAGATGGAATTGTGCAGCAGTGAGTTCAACAGTTTTCTTACATATTCTATAAACAAAGATACTTCTTTCCCATTTCCACCCTTGCTCTCTATTTTGCAGTATTAACACAAGGTATAATTCTGCAGCTACCTCACTTGTCCTTGCTCTTAATATTCATATTTACCCTGAATGTAGCCTCAGAGTCTTGATTCTTAATAAGATAATCAAAAGTTGCATTTACCTGTTTTACTAAATATCCTTGTTTTACAATTGTGCCACTTAATTCCAGGATGCTGAGGTGCAGTTCTTCCTTAGAATTGGTCTTTTTCTTATAGCTTTCAGCCTGCAAATGGGAAAAAAATGTGATAGTTGGAAAACTTTTAAAAATTTTAATTCCAGTGAATACTAGTAAAATAACATACAGAATACCTTTGCATGGATTTTCTCATCTTGCACAGGGCAGTTGTTAACATGTTATGTTGTTTCCAGATATATTTATCTAATTCTGTATTGCTGTTGCACATCTCTTCAGCTATACAATTACAAACAGCAGCCAACAGCCCACAAAATGTATACCACAATGGTCTTAATTTTTAGCCAAGCCTCCTTCTATCTTCCATTAGTTCAAGCACAGACTCTCTAAGCTTGCAACAGGAGTCCCCATTCAAATCCTTTATTTTTCAACTGGTAGGCATTTCCCTACCCAAATAGTTAGTTATTCTTTTCCGATTAAAATAAAAGCATTGGTACTATTAGAAATCCCAAAGCTTCTCATCTTTACGTTGTTCTTCATATCCATTTTCACCTTCTATATATATTTTGCCATTTAACACATACAAATGATCTCCCCACATGCTCTTTACCACTCCCCAAAGTAAGCATGTCACAAGACATGGGGAGATACCACTGCTAGAAGTCACACCACTTACAAACAGGTACAGTGCTGTGGAGTCATCCAGGAACTGCTCGGCTAGATTGCCACTGCGCATGGCCTCAGTGCTTCGGGCTCCAATAGGCCTGATGAAGTTTTCTTCCATCAGCATGGAAGCAAGTGTGACTGCCTCAAGTCGAGAAGCAGAAAAATTGTTGGAGATCAGCCAGTCCACCACTGCAGAACCTACCAGCAGAAAGGCAGCTTTCAAACACCTATCACAGTGACTGACAGACTGATCACTATCCCTGTTGGCCCCTCTCCCCTGACAAATTCTAGCTTTAACACCATAGCAAAGACATGTCAATGCTGAGCCTTGCAACAGTGGCAGTGTTAGGGCAATGTGAACCATAAAGCTTACATGCAGGCCTGAGGTTGCTAGTGGCATTTGCTACCAGATGGTTATGTTTTAGCATGATAATCTAATAAATATTAGGATCCCAAAACTGGACCTCTTCATGGAGGCCCCAGAAACTAAATCCTGCTGATATACAGGATTGACCAAGGATGCAGGAACCTATATTGACTTACATCTTTCTAGAGAGCGGACAAAGCAATCAGGGCTCAGATGGGCCAGTAAATTCTCTTGTGCAGGCATCTGTCCCTAACTAAGGGCTCTCCAGTGGATTCCTTTTCTCTGCAATATAAAGTCTCAGATACTGGAAGAATGGCTATCTGGGCTTTGCATACCGGTGAAGGTCTCCTTGTATGTGTTGCCTTGTTCCACATTGGGGGTCATTTTAATTCCACAGCTGTTGTCATGCATTTTGTCCACGATATGGCTGTAAAAGAGCAGAGGAGAACAGTGTTACATGGACAGATGGGCATTGGCCGCATGCCTTACTGCCTCAGAGGCAGGGGAAATATTTCAAGAATAGATAACTACTTCCTGCTCCAGTATGGGGGAATAGACTAGACACCATGCTAAAATTTCTTTCAAAGCATAGCATAGGGAAAAATGCATTAAGTGTCCCATCTGAAGTCCCATGGCACAGAGCAATGGGCTTGATGACTCTTGGAGACCTTCTATTTCAAGGTATTCTAAGAGTGAGACATTTATGGTTGGAGCTATTTATTTTGTGGCCCCAAATATATTCAGAGTTATTTTTCTTTTCATTCCAACTAGCAGCCTAGACTAAATGACCTCTTGAAGTCTTTCGCAACCATATAAATAGTCCCTAGAACTTCAGGCCTCTATACAGCCGTGACATGGATTCTGGTCATTCTCCCAAAAGAAAGGTAATAGCTCTGTAAATCTTACCAGCCACCTGCCTAATTAGTGAATGCAAATCAATAAAGACCACGTTTTGACACTCAGTCCAACATGACACATTCTAGGTTTACATATATCACTAGCGATGCTAGGACTTGACTTAGAAAGTTCTCAGGTCAGCCATAAGATACAAGGGGGTGGGGAGGGGGGAAGGGAGGCTGCAGATCACAACTGGATTGAATAGCAATCCAGGACCAAAATGGCAGTGGTATATTGGGAGGAGATTACCTGGGCCCTTTTAGCATTGGGTGATACAACAGAAACAGAATTCTTAGCAGGGTTAGTTTCTACCCCCTGCAAAGATGAGGGCTTGTGAAGTAACCAAGGGCACACAGAGCTGCAGTAAACCCTGTGCAGTTGAGGGCCTTCAATTGTTTCCCGTGGCTTTTATTTCAAAGGGCACCCCTTCTCCAGTCGCACAGGACTGCTGGTGAGCTCTGGCTGAGTGAAGAAATTGGGTTCTTTGAATTCAAATCTGCAGCAAAAAGCTGAGGATCTCATGCTTAGTTCACACTGGGTTGTCAAATTAAGTGAGATAGAAATGATCTGGGTTCCATGGTACCCATGTAGACTATGTAGCTCTGTGGCTGTATGAAGTATTACAGGGTAGGAAACTGCAGACTTACTTAAGACTGATGTTTGAGGGTAGTTTGAAGGAGTTCTTCATTCTGTGAAGATGTTGAACCTGCACTGGGTGTCCAGCATGAATGGCTCCTGTAATGTCCAAAGCCCAAGAGTCCCGTTCTTCCCTGGAGCAAGATTCTAGGAAATATTCTGTGTTGGTTTTTGTCTTCAGTTTAATTACCAGCTAGGGGCAGAGAAACAGTAACAGCATTTATAATCAGCTAGGAATGCTCCACTGTCCTTAGTGCCACCTGAGTCAAATAAGGCGGCTTGCTGGATTTTACACAGAATCCTGGTCAGTCCTTGGCCAGAGGGAGACCAGCCCCAGATCAACTCTGAAGGGATCTTTGGAAATCTGTTTTGGAGATTTTTGCTTAGCTCCAAGAAATGTCTGTGGCATAGAGCTGCTGTATTTGAGTGAGCAGACCAGCCAAACACTGGAGAATGCAAGGATCTTAGGAACCTCCAATCCAGCCTAACCTGGTAAGAGCCAAAAACCATTACTATAATCATTCCAAGGAGGGATTTATTGGCATACAGTTCAGGCTAAGCATCATACATAAGCATTAAACCAACTTATTTTGTTTGGAGGGAGACAGAGACACTCCAAGAACAGCAAAGTAAAACACAGAGGGGGTGAGAAAGAGGAAGAAGGTATAGTTTCCTTAATTTTCTTCAGGAATTGCACCTTCTGTATTCCATTCCCTGCCCTGCCCTACATATGTGGGCTAGCAGCCAGCTTAATCTGCTTCCTTTATTTGTTTTCTAACATGAATTGACTGCTGTTGAAAGTTTCCCTTGTTCTCTTTAGTGGAATGAACTGAGGCATTTTCATCCATGCCCACTTCTCCCATATGCAGATTTGTTTCTAAATGCATAGTTCCATAGCTAAACTAGTGTGTTTGGAGAATGACTTTGCCAACAAGAGTAGAAATCAGAGACAGTATGAGGAAACGCAGTACAACATCTGATCCTGACTTGTCCCACACCGCTGAAAGGTCACTTGGTATCAGCTAGGCCCAGTTTTAGAGAGTATATAGGGTGACGAGGGACACAGGGATTAAGAAAGCCAAGAACAGGAAGACTGGGGAGAAACTAAAGGAAAAGAAAAGGATGTCATCTATTTTTTCGAGACATACCGGTCTGGTTTCATACTCCAGGCACGGGCAAGTGATAGTGCAACCGTCCAAGAGGATCCTGCCCTTTGGAGATGGTTCCT
>NW_017728947.1:46251824-46273724 GCF_001723895.1 Crocodylus porosus | reverse complement strand
GGCTGTGCTGGGGGTCAGCAGGGGGCTCTGCGGCTGCTGAGGGGGTGTCTGGGGGGCTTCGGGGAAGCAGGGGCGCAGCGGGCTTCACCCGCGCGTCTCTCACCGCTCCGGAGCCTAACTGAGCCTTTTTTTTTCTTTTTTTTTTTCCTCCCCTGTTTGGTGGGCCCTTTTAAACTGCGTGCATGCATGTTCTTAAAAGATATTATTATACTTGAGCTAAAAAACAATTGCCTACCTTGTTCTTTGTTCAGTTTACTTCATTTATTTGCATTCAGCCACCTCTAACCTGGAAATCTTTAGAAATGTACCACCAGCAGAAATCCAGGCACAAACCATCATCTTGTCTGACAAAGTATTTCCTCTGATTTTATAAAATCACTGGGCAAAAAAGATTAGATATTTCCCTGGAATAAGCCTCCTCTTTGATGGCAAGCATTTTACTTCCAGAAGCACAGCTCAGATGAATGATTCAGAGGAACTGCCATTCACAGGCATCCTTCGATCTACAGCATCAGGAATAGGGAGGGAGGTCTATCATACTGAACCTGAGCCTGAAGTCAATGGGGGCTATTATCTGTTGAGTTTCTGCCTAGCATTCAAGGAGTACATATCAATTTCATTTTCTGTCCATCATTCTGGCATGTGATAGCATACAAGGTTAGAAGAAGCCCTGAGAACTTGCAGTTGGGCAGTATGGATTTTACTGGTTTACAGTTTCCCCAACAACACTGCTATTTGGAGCATTAGTCATATTGTACCTGTCTCTCATCTTCTGTGACTAACCTGCTCACAATGTTCTTTCCTACATGATCTTTTTATTGGAACCTGAGTGGTGACTGCTACTGCCTCTAGGGCTATTATGCATAAAAACCCACCTCTTTTAGTCACAGCTGTGACTAACTGGAGCCTGAAGGCTGGTTTTTTGCTATGGTGGCCAAAAAAAAACACAGCTTGCCAAGGGGTGGGGAGGATGTGGCATAGACATGCTAGGTCCTGTCCTGGGGTGTTAGTTCTGGTGCAAGGGATCTGACTTCACACTTTTATGGGAGATGGACGTCCTGATGCTCATGAGAGGGTGGGGAGAACTGATAGAGTGGAACATGTAAGGTCCCATCATAGCAGGAATGAAGGCTTATTCATTCTCTAGGGGCAGAGGGGAATACAATTCCTGTTGGAAATATGTTACAGTTTTTGTTGTTTTTTTTTAACTTGCCTTTAAGTCTAGTGACATCTTGCTCAGATTAAGCAAAAATCTAATTGCTGGGCACTCCTACCCTGGGGGTCTTCAAAAGGAGGCTGGATAACCACCTAGCCGGGGTCGTTTGACCTCAGTATGCCTCCCTGCCACGGCAGGGGGCGGACTTGATGATCTGCTCAGGTCCCTTCTGACCCTACCAACTATGAAACCCATCAGAAAGCATGCCACAAGATGGAAGTGCACTTGTCTGATAAATGCAATGTTTTGTGCCAGTTCAAGAATCCAAAATGCTTTACCTCTGGTCAAACCCCTCCAAAATTAAACACGTCATTTTGGTTTTTCCACCAGAAATAACAACAAATGCCTGCATGAAATTGTTGTTCTTGCTGGAAACTATTTTTTCTAGAAGACAAATCTCAGGAAAAACTCCAAGTTGTTCTGCTTCCCTGTCTAAAAATGGCTGGTTGGCACACAGCGAATAGCTCCTTATTAAGAAACTGAGATAGTGCCTTAGTACCAAGAAGCCACCAGTGCTGGTAAAAAGTTCTGTTTTGCACTATCAGTCAGGGTCAAGCCTTATGGGGACAGATAATGGTGCCAGCTAAAGCCTGTAATAGATTGCCTTTCTCCAGGTTTCAGCTGAAAGCTTCTTGCATGCGGTAGGGAATGTGTGGCCTATGTCAAACTGGATCACAGTCATAGTCATGATAAAAAAGGAACCAGATTTGTTCTGTACCTCTATAAAACCTCTCTTTCTCCCTCTCTGTAGTCCCCTTGCACAGGTTGTGGAAGCCAGCCCCAAAAGGGAAGAGGCCGTCAGTCTCCTCCAGGAGCATCTCTCTTCACCCTACCTTCAAGCCTATTCCCTCCTACTGCTTCCACATAGTTTGCTGAGGAGTGTACAATGTTAGCTTTTTGATAACAATTTTTTTTTCCTCCACCCTCTAGGAAAACACTGGTTTAGGGAAGCAGAATCAGGGAGGTTAACCCTTTAAATGCATTTACTTTAGTTATACTGTTGTTATAATTAAAATATTTCTACCATTTTAAAAGGGGTTTGCATATTTCAGAAACAGACCTCCATTGTAAAGATGGGGTAATAGCAATGGGACCCAAACTTTGAACGCTTGCACTGGATATGGCCTAAGTGCCCTATATCTAACTATCAGGCTAACTTCAGAAGCAACAGTGAAGTAGCTATATATTTAGAAAGCATTTCAAGATGGTAAGAAAGCTGGACTCTTGCCTTAGTTGTGCCCTTACCCGTTTAACAAGGAAGCCCTTCCTTAGCACTCCACTTGCTTCTTCCATCCTGGCCCCAGGTAAGCAGGCTAAGCGTTTGCCAAGAAGCTCTGAAGCAGTCCTAACCCGTCTCTCAGCACTCAAGATTTTTAAGGAGGTACAAATTGCCCTCCGCCTCCCTCGTCACGACCGTCCCCTTCCCACCCTCCTCCGCTTTCCCTTTCAACCCTACCAATGAAACATTAGTTAAACATTGAGCTGGCTCTAATAAAGACCTTCAGGGAAGAATCAAGAAAAAAATTAACAGGATTGCAGTGTGACTTGTATAGGGCTTAAAA
Organism: Crocodylus porosus; assembly: GCF_001723895.1. Taxonomy (NCBI): domain Eukaryota; kingdom Metazoa; phylum Chordata; order Crocodylia; family Crocodylidae; genus Crocodylus; species Crocodylus porosus. The sequence goes on along the minus strand of NW_017728947.1, from coordinate 46,270,946 downwards.
CTGGAAGAAAACACCTATCTGGTGACTCAGGCAACATTACGAGCAACCACAAAATAATACAAATCAGGAAAGAGACAAGACACTGTGTAGGTGGGAAAGGGAGGAGCAGAAGCTGTAATATTCAGCCTATCAAGACTCCAGACAGCTTAGTTTAACAATATGAGCTTTATCTTTTAATAAATATAAGGATGCTATATACAATACTCTTTACAATATATTTTTAAGTCTAAAAATTTATTTACAAAATTTACTTTTACAAATCCCACATTTTGAGCTTAAGGTGACGTCACAAGATATAGACCAAGATTCTCAATTACGACCATTAATAGTTAGGTTAGTTGAAACTGAAACTGATTTTTATAAGTTCAGAGGATCAAATAGCCTCTAAATGTTTTCTACTGAAACTGCTGGGTGCCCATCTCTTCTGAAATGGGAGTGTAAAATTTACACACCTGAATATGAACTAAGAGGCCTAACATTAGAAAACATTTAAAAAAAAAATCTGGACTAAGATTAATGGCTTTATTTGGGGTTTGCTCAAGTAAATAAACATAAGCTAACTGTATTTCAATCAAAGAAATGTTTGAAGCCTGTCTTGAATGGTTTGCATTTCCTATGGCAAAGAAAACATTTAAAATACTCAGGACTGTTATAAGAAACACCCATTAGGATAAATAAGAAAAACTGGCTGCTGTCACAGACAACAGTCCAAAGTCCCCAACAGAGTGAGTCACAGGACAGGAAGCATAAGTCACTAACTGTTGCATACTTTGATGGGTCCAACCACTGGTCACACTTTCCCATGTTAAAAAAAAAAAGGAATAAGTAGGTAAAAATGTTATCTTTATAGCACTGTTCTGCAGACACTTGATATCCGGCCAGAAGCGTAAGACACTTGAGACAGGGGTGTAGGTTATAGCTGTGTTGGTCTAAGGATATAGGCAGACAAGGTTCTTTGGGTGAATCTGGTATCTTTTATTAGACCAACTTAAATAGTTGGAAAACAATTACTAAGCAAGCTTTTGGGTTCAAAAACCCTTAGTCAGGCTAAGGAAGTTTCAGCAGTTGGTGTGTGTATCTTGTATGCAGACCAACCCAGCCTCTGACTTCTTTACTTTTCATTCCATCCAGGAAGAGCACACACCAACTGCTGAAACTTCCTCAGCCTGACAAAGGGTTTTTGAACCCAAAAGCTTGCTTAAAAGTTGTTTTCCAACTATTTAAGTTGGTCTAATAAAAAGATATCAGATTCACCCAAAGAACCTCATCTGCCTAAGACACTTGAGAGGTATCCGACAGAGCTCTAGAGAAGCTGCACCAGCCAGCAGGAATAGAGTGTGTGAGTGCGCACGTGTAGCAGCTGCTTCATTACCTTAAACCTTTAAGCATGTGTGTGATAACTTTAAACCCAAGAGATGTTCATTGAACTGCTAACATCCACTGGTCTGCTAACAGGAAGTTACATAGTTGTATGATTGAAGCCTTGAAGCACAACATAACCAGCTGACTCTGGTTTTGCTATGGATTCCCCCATGCTATGGGGAGAAAACTGCTGGCTGCAAGTGGGAGATGTAAAGGCAAATTATGTCATGGGAGAGAAGACACTTTTGCAGGTTTCTAAGTAACATTTGTTAGAATTGAAAGCTGGCCTACAATTCCTTCCTGGACAGTTTTAGCGATGAGGTAAAGTTATGAATTCTGCAGAAAAGCAGATTCATAAGATGATGCAGCTTGCATAAGAAAAACCATATACAAGAAAAAAAAAACAGACTATAGTCTCTCTTATTACCATTGACATATGTTGTGAAATGAACTCTTTAGATAAACAGTACTTGGCGTTTAATATTCCACCATATGGCGTTATGGTTTGAGGCTTGAATTTCAGCATTGTTCAACTTGTTATCACAGGCAGCTAAATGTGGTAGATAACTTGACTTCATGCTAGGGAAAACAGGTAGAAACCTGCATAGTTCTCTCTTAATCAGACAGTGATCTCAGAATTATATACAAGCAAGTCATTGTTGAGAATTTACATAGAGCAAGCGGTTTACTTTTTCTCTTGCATACAGCCCACCAATGTTTTTGCAGAAAAGCTAAAGACACATCTAGACAACTTCTGGGGGGAAGTACCCGAGGTACTGAAGAACTCTGTTGCTGAAAGCAGTTACTTCACAGTGAAGTGGTAACTTCTTAAGGTGGACAATTTATAAAAATATTTCTGATTAGATAGTGACATGCATGTTTTAGTTTATAAAAATGTAGCCAGCCCCAATATGGTCTTGGGTACATAAACAATATGTATACACAATACACTGTACTGATTAGACAGCTAGAGAAGGGCAAGGAACATGTGAAAACAAGAGGGAGGGCAGAGGTCAGAGGTAGGACAAACATGGATGCACGAAGCCAAATTGGATGCTTATCTTGCTGGGATCCTATGACCCCAGCTGACTTCCTGCCCTTTGGGCGGGGGGCTGGACTCGATGATCTTCCAAGGTCCCTTCCAGCCCTAATGTTTATGAAATCTACGATTAATTGAGACCAGTGTCAATGTTAATGATCATCTTCTAGAATGAACTGTTACATTTTCATTAAGATGACTGAACTGCAGCCATCTCTGAGATGAGGAAAGCAGCAGACAGCAATTGGGCTTAAGAGGGTAGGGAAAACCCACCATATGCCTTCAGAGAGATTAGGATTTTCCTCTGTTGCAGTGCCTTGACATGGAAACCATCATTCCATGTCAGTGTAGACTGCCTGATTTCATATGTCACCAACAAGCACTGAGAATTGGAAAGAACTCTTTCACCACCTAAGTGATTGCATGATCCCAAAACACCTTCCTTAGAATATGGATTGCAAAGCACCAGCAGGCGGTTCCTGTAAACACCGGCATTTCAAGCCTCGTGCTAGAACAGTAGTCATAGAGAAGTCAGGCTGGAACGCACCTCCAGAGGTCATCTAGTCCAACCCCCTGCCTGAGGCAGGATCATCATTATCCAAATCACCCCATACAACCATAATCTAAATGCTACATAAGACCACCATGAACTGTGACTCAACTTAGACCTAACACCCTAGCCTGCCACAGGTTAAGCAGGTGAATCACAGCAGCCAATCTCCTGCTTCTATAAAATGTTGTCAATATGCACTCAAGAGGTCCCAGGTTAAGAACCACGCCCCCCAAAGGTGGCAATCCCCCTCCCTACCCAAAGTCTATAGCAATCTGACTATGGGGTAAAATTCCTTCCTGAACCCAAAAGAGGTGATCAGTCTGACCCCAAGGTTAGGGGCAAGACCCCCTAGCCAGGAACCTGTGGCTTTGGTCCCAGCATGAGCAGTGGCACATCCCAGTCAAAGTCCCAGCCTTGGCCATAGGCAACACTGTCACGGCGCAGGGTCCTAGTGGTGGCAGAGATCCCCCTAGCACCCCCTACCATGCCAAGTTAGTCTCAAAGCACCCTCATTCTCACCTGCTATGTCTTGCTCTTACATATATATTAAAAGGGAGGCTGCCTTTCATCCCCTTGGACACAGTGCTCTGTTGCATCCTGGCCCTGTTCTGTGCTGTGTGACTCAATGTACCCCAGCCTTATGGGCTATGCATGGCTCCAACCATCTTTTTACTATGCCCCAAGCCTCGCTGATGTACCAGATGCTGTTTGGTCTCATCATGCCACCCCCTTTGCTCCAGGGCTCATCACACCCAGGTGGCCGTAGCCATGCCTGGCTCCAACTCTCCTCCTCAGGGTTTCAAACTCCCTGAGATGGGCTCAGGTGGCCATAGTCTTGCCTGGCCCCTTCAGTCTAGGGCTGGGATCTGCACATCCCTAAAATGCTGTGCCCTCACAGGTGCTGGGGTCAGTGCACCCCAAATGCTGCACCTTCTCTGGCACCAGGGTCCCCACACTACCATGGGTCCCCTTATGAGGCCTCCTCCAACCCCTAATAGCCTCACAGAAACTGCTGGTTGTAAACAATAAATAGAAAAGCTCAAACCCCTAAGCTGCAACATAAATTCAAGACACTCAGCTATCACACTAGCCCCACCACATCAGGGGTACTCTATCCTTCCACAAGTCTCAAAGCTATACCTGCAGGCTAGCCTCTCCTCTTTGTTCAGTCCAGCAGAGCCCCTTCCCCTACAGCTGCTAGCAAGGGACTCCCTGCTTGGCCTCAGCCTGGGAGTTATATAGGGGCCAGGCCCTGCCCCTTCCTGTCAGCTGATTTCTACTGGTTGCCCTGGCAATCCACAGCTGGGCTCCTTACTTACTGCTCCATAAGTAGCAGGCGTCTCAGTGCCCTGCTACAAACACCCAGCGCCTCTGGGAAGGCTTAAAAGCAGCCTGACTCATACAGCAAAAAAAAAAGGTGGGGGCGGGGGTGAGAGCAACTAGCAAAGCCCAGAAGCATGGGCAATACCCATGGTAGAACAGGCATAACTATGCCTAGATCATTCCTGACCACCGCTGTCCAACCTCTTCTTGAACACTTCCAGTGATGGAGTGTCCACAACTTCCCTCGGCAGTCTATTCCACTGCCTCACTGTTCTAACAATGAAGAATTTTTTCCAGGTATCCAAACTAAATGTACTTTCCTGCAACTTCAAGCTATTGGTCTGCATCCTCCTCTGTGCAGCAGGAGAGAAAAGGTGATTTCCCTCTTCTTTATGGCAGCCCTTCAAGTATTTGAAAACTGCTATCATGTCCTTTCTTAAGCACCTTTTCCGCAACCTGAACAAGCCTAGCTCCTTCAGCCTCTCCTCGTATGACTTTCTTTCCAAGCCTTTGATCATCTTTGTTGCCTGCCGCTGTATACTCTCTAACTTCTCCACATCCTTTTAAAAATGTCCCTCACATTGTGAAACAGTAAATTGAGCTCTTAGAAGTGAGGCAGTGACATGCTTACAATAAAAACAAACCGCATCAAAAGAAGAATACTATCAAAAGTATCCAGGTAACAGGATAGAAGTTGGCAGCTGTTCTAAAGGTTTCAGAATTTCAAAGCATTTGAAAAGCTGCATATCAAGGTAGTAAATGTTTTTCAGGGGCATGTGGCTACCCAGATTTGAGTTGGGTTTTGCATTCTAATACTGTGCTAAAATCTACCGCAAATAAAATATCACCTCCCTGCATATTCTGTTCTATGGAATGATACTTTAGCTCTTCTGTTATCATACTATACCTCTCTTTGCTTTGGAATAATTTAGATAACTGAAATGATGTATTTTAAACTGCTAGTCTTACTTCAACTTGAGAACAGAATTCAAGATGGATTATTTCTTGTCTGTTCATCACTAATAATATATAACAAGTAGGCCAATTTTTGTCCTCAGGTATAATTAAACCAAAACACTGCCATAACTGCTGGCAAAGGTATAACTAGAGAATTTGCCCATGTGGATTTTAGTAAGCTATTCTGTTGCTAGGAATATTCCAGTTCATAATATTGGCTCTACAAAACAGTTGCAATGTTTTTATTCACATAATAAACACATGCAGTTCTAGATGGGTAGAGCAGACATGCTACATTAAAAGACATCATTTTAAAAAGGAATTGTAAAATCTTTTAAATCATATTCCATATAAACCATTAACAATAGCCAGAGCAAGCAAGACTGGCAATGTATATGATTAAAATAAATCAGTGCTACACCAAATATGACCACTGACAAATCTCGAAACATAGTCAGTTGTAGTGCCTTTCCCAATATCATTTTCCTTTGCCCTTAATTCAAGATAATTAGGGTTTGTTCAAGCAACAAAAGCAGAGCTTCACTCCACCTATGGAAGAGTAAATGGTTGAACTGAACATGTCTTATGCTGCTCTGCTATTTACTGGCCTCAACCCCGCAGAAACGGCTTTTCCCAGTCAGACTCCACCATTTCAGCTAGCAGCAATTTTCTCACCAAGTTGCATAGAACGGTATTCTGAGACTGTCCAATTTAGAGAAGGATCTGAAGCTACTGAACAATTTTGACAAGGTTTCACCTAGACAATATGAGATGAAAAGCATCAAGTTAAAAAGACTGCGGCCCTCTGGGAGACAGATGCAGCTCAAACTCTTCCTTAATTATTTAAGATTGCCAACTACAGCTAGAGTTGCTTGTTCCAAGTGCCTCACTTCTATGAGGTTCAGATCAGGACAAAGAATATTCTGTTCTTTTATAAACAGAGCTATTTTGGCGTGGGACACTCCAAGTGCTGAAAGTCAATTTGCTATTTTGGGGTGTGGTTTTCTAATTTAGCCTTCCTCTGTGAGGCTGGTCCGGAACAGAGTTCTAATGATAAGAGGGAACATAAATTATCAGAGAGGAGCAGCCTGCCACACAAACAGGACTTCAAGCAAGGACCTGCTTATTACTCTAATTTCTAAGTGTGACCATTTACAAGTGACCTGAGAAAGCATTTTGTTGCACATTTTAACATGGCATGCACTTTTCAGACCTTTTCTTACTAACAATTTCTCAGAGCTAAAGATCATTTGACTTCTTTATCTTTTTATATTGGGATTGTGGAAAACACCCTGTCTGGTATTTAACTGTGGTTTACAGCACAGTTGTTCACTGCATGAATAAACCTTCTGAATTCTTTCTACCCTGCCTACATTGCAATGGCTATTCTATCAGAGTACAAGTAAAGGCCTTGTTACATATGCTGTAAGCCAAATTAGGGTTAATCGGCTTAGTGTTGTTCTGTTTAATGGACACCTCACACTGTAGGGTGAAAAACCATCACTGCCTGTCTTTCACCTGCACAGCTGTGATTTGCCACTAGAGGTCTGGTGAACAGAGGAGCTAGGGGCAGGACCAGCTTGTTGCTCCTGGCAGGCAGAGTGAGTGTCACACTCCCAGAGAGCCCAGCCGGCAGCTCCCAGCTGGCGGCTGTGGTGCCTCTTGCTGCTGGCTAAACCGGCATGCTGCTTGAGCTCCAAAGGGCCTGACACTGTTTTTCTCCACAGCCCGCTCCCCATGCTGCTCCAACTGGAGCTGCCATCAGCCAGCTGGGTGCCACCTGAGCTCCAAAAAGGATCAGGTTTCTTGGAGAAGCCTAGTGGCAGCAAACCCTGGAGAAAAAAAAAGGATCTTGCTCCCAGGACCTGGACACACACTGCAGTGGGGCCAGGAGGCTGGAGCAAGGTGGAGCTCAGTGGCTGCAGTGCAGCAGTCTGACACTGGTTCCTGAGACTTCATGCTCTGCCATGCTGTGCAGGGTCCAGCTGCTGGCTGCTCCTGCCAGGCTTGACTGGCTGTGGCTGTGGTTGGCAGGGGCCTGAAGCCCTTGAGTCTCCTCCCCACCACAGTTTCAGCTGGGTGGCTCCAGGCAGGGAGCCTGGGGCTTGGTACTATCTGACCAGGTTGAGGCTGCACAGAGCAGGCAGGGAGATTGTGCTGCTCACAGCTGCTTCTAAAGCCTGGTGGGGGCAAGAAGTCCTTTCCCTGCAACCCCCCTGGACCAGGACGAGAAGGCTTGCTGCTCCTGCTGGGCAGAGCCAGTGCTACAGCCTTGGAGCTCTCTCTCGGCCCAGCTTGGGCCCAGCTTTATGGGAACATGGTAGGGGGCGGTACAAGGACAGGACTCCCTGTTGGGCTTGGATGGCAGTTGTGAGCAGCACAGTCTCCCTGACTGCTCTGCGCAGCCCCAGCCCAGATGGGCAGTGCTGAGCCCTGCACTCTGTTCCCAGAGCCACCTGGCTGCTACAGGGGATTCAGGGACTTCAGGTGCCTGCCAACCATGGCTGCTGCCAAGTGAGCCAGGCAGGGGGAGCTGGTGGCTGGACCCTGCACATCCTGGCAGAGCATGGAGTCAGGGAGAACTGCACTCAGGCTGCCGCACTGCACCTGCCAAGCTCTACCCTGCTCTAGCTGCCTGGCCCCACCAGGGCATGTGTCCAGGTCCGGGGGGTGCAGGCACTGGGAAGCAAACACAGTGCAACAGAGTGCAGGGGTGGGCAGTTTCAAACACAGGTCAGCGGGAGGGGTGAGCACCTCTGCAGAGGCCACTGCATCCTGGGATACTGGAGGACTTCAATTTGAGCAGAAGAACCGTGAAGAGTGGCCACACTTTCATGGAACAGGAGCAAAATTAGGCGGACTAGAGATAACCTTGCCCTGGAGTGGCATAACTTTAAACCAAATAACAACCTCAATGAGATGGGAGTCCAAGACGGGTGGTTGTTCCTCAAGGAGATGGTCCTCCAAGCTCAAAGGAAGTCAGTTCCAATGAGCACCAAGGTGAGCAGGAGTGCTAAAAAGCCCCCATGGCTCCGCAAAAGTATTCAGGAATGCCTGAGGGCAAAAAAGGAGGCATACAAACAGTGGAAGCAAGGGGCTATCACCAAGGAGGATTACACCTCCGTTCCTCATGACTGCAGGGGGGCTGTTAGGAAGGCCAAGGGAGAGATGGAGGTAGGGCTAGCGACCAGAATTAGGAATAAAAGGTCCTTTTTCAAATACATAGGAAGTAAGAAGGCACTGGGGAACATGGGACCCCTACAGGACAGGCTTGGTAATCTGGTGATTGGAGCTAATGAAAAAGCCAACCTTTTTAATGAATTCTTTGCCTCCATATTCCTGAACAGGGACCAGGACGTTTTCCCCACTAAAATTATGGATGGACCCAGGGGAGGTACCGCCATGCCTAGGTCAGGGATGACTTAGTTGGAGAACAGTTGGCGGGGCTGGACATGTTTAAATCAGTAGGTCCAGATGGTCTTCACCAGAAGGTGCTGAGGGAATTGGTGGGGGTCATAGCAGGGCCCCTGGCACAGCTTTGAGTGTTTGTGGGGCTCTGGCCACATACCAGAGGATTGGAAAAGGGCAAATGTGGTCCCCTTTTACAAGAAGGAGAGAAAAGAAGACCCGGGTAACTATAGGCCAGTTAGTCTCACCTTAGTCCTTGGGAAGACCTTTGAGAAAATTATCAAGGAGCACATCTGCAAGGGCCCAGCAGGGGAGATAATGCTCAGGGACAACCAACATGAGTTCATTGAGGGCAGGTCCTGCCTGACTAACCCGGTTTCCTTTTATGACCAGGTCACAAAGTCCCTGGACGAGGGTGTCAAGGTGGATGTCATCTTCCTGGACGTCAAGAAGGCCTTTGACACTGTTTCCCACCACATTCTCTTAAAAAACGTAGGTGACTGAGGCACTGATACCTACACAGTTAGATGGGTGGCAAATTGGCTAGATGGTCACACCCAGAGAGTGGTGGTGGACAAGTTGTTTTTGACCTGGAGGGATGTGGGCAGGGGAGTCCCCCACAGCTCTGTCCTGGGGCCTGTACTGTTCCACATCTTTATCAGCAATCTGGATGTGGGTGTGGAAAGCACAGTGTCCAGATTAGCTGATGACATCAAGTTGTGGGGCGAGGTGGGCACGCTGGAGGGGAGGGACAGAATCCAGCTAGATCTAGGCAGGTTACAGAGGTGGGCAGATGAGAATAGGATGGAGTTCAACACAGGCAAGTGCAGGGTACTGCATCTAGGGGGAAGGAACCAGCAACACACCTATAGGCAGGGGAACACCCTTCTTGTCAACATGGCGGTAGAAAGAGATCTTAGAGTCATTGTTGACTCCAGGATGGACATGAGCCGATAATGCGAGGAAGTGGTCAGCAAGGCTAGCAGCACCTTGTTGTGCAGCTACAGCTGCATCACAAGCAGGTCCAGGGAGGTGATCCTTCCCCTGTATGAGGCGCTGGTCAGGCCAAAGTTGAAGTACTGCATCCAGTTCTGGGCACTGCACTTCAAGAGGGATGTGACTAACATTGAGAGGGTCCAGAGGAGGGCCACTCACATGGTCATGAGGCAGTGGGTCAGGCCCTACGAAGAAAGGCTCAAGGGCCTGAATCTATTCAGCCTCTACAAGAGAAGGCTGAGAGGGGATCTGGTGGCAATTTACAAACTCATCGGGGGCGGGGGGGACCAGTGGGAATTGGGCGAGGCTCTGTTCCCCTGGGCACCACCCAGGGTTACTAGGAATAACAGCCACAAATAGTTAGAGAGAAGGTTCAGGCTGGATATCAGGAGACATTACTTCACACTTAGGGCTGCCAGGCTCTGGAGTAGACTCCTAAGGGAGGTGGTGCTCTATCCTGCCTTGGGGGTTTTCAAGAGGAGGCTGGACAGATATTTGGCTGGGATGAGATGACCCCACACTCATTCCACCCCAGGGCAGGGGGTTGGAGCTGAAGATCTGTTTAGGTCCCTTCAGACCCTGAGCACTATGAAGCTATAAGTGCAACCACTTAAAAGGTGTTAACGTGCAGCAAATCCAGGGGTTAAGAGCTCCAGAAATCACTGCTGCTGCTGCTGCCTCTGCTTCCTGCCAGGGCTGTGAGTCATAGGGGGAGTAAGGGAGGAGGGGGAATGTGGGAGGGTCTCCCCCTACCCTTTCACACCCACACGCTTCCTACCTGAGGTCCATGCTGCCACCACCCACTTGGGCAGAGGCTACACACTGCCATCAGCCCCAGCACCGCAATCTGCGTTGCCACCCAGCTGCAGCCCCCCCACTGCCCCCGCACTTCCCTACCTGCTGCCTGGGCCCAAGGGGATGCCAGGGAGGCCTGCAGAAACAACTCTTCCCAGTGCTGATGGGGCCAGGCCCTTCTGCCCACAAAGACGGGAGTGAGGCATAATACAGTATGTTAGGGGCAGGGGTAGGTGGGCTGTCATGGGTGGAAGGGCTGGGCCTGGTGCAATTCACTGGTGGGCGCCATAGGCCAGATGAAAGTGCCTGGTGGGCTGCATCTTGCACACCCCTGCCTTAGACAGTCTGTAGAAGTCTGTGGACCACAGGCTGAAAACCACAGTACTAGACAATCTTTCCCAAGCAGTGTATAATTCAAGGATAAGAAACTGGGTGAATTCAACACCAAAAGAGTATAAAGTAACAATGTAAGTAGTGTTGATGACACACCAGCTGCCAAAATATTGTCATGACTTGTAGACACCATGGCAGAGATGGGTTTCATACAGTGATGTAACAAGATAAAGTAGAAAGGTGGTACCTAGTTTCTCCAATCACTAACCTCAAATAATCTAAAATGGTCACTTCTAGGGTGCACCAGGTCTAAATTTGCTCTTCACTGGTCACTGCAAAAAAAATCACACTCAACTCAAGGTCTTTATGTGGCAGTGCATGCTTAGCAAGAACCAAATAAATTTCAGATCTGATAAAGGGTCCCAGGAAGGCAGGACTGGAAGTGACCTCACAAGCAATAGATGTTGGCATCATTCTAGTATGTGTAACAGCAGCAGTAAACTGCAACTAAATATTACTTTCTATTAATTAACTACATTTATTGAAGTAGTAACAATTCATGTTTCCAAGCTCTAAAATCATCTGTACAGGCAAAAGAAAAAAAAAGCACTTTTAAGTAAATCTTAACACTTATAAACCTATGAGAAAATATTCAATTTTTTAAGCTAAAGAGATGTATAAATTTAAACAAATTGCTGCCATGATAAAAAGTCACCCTTTCACTGCCCCCCTTGAAGACCCTACAATCAAGAACATGTGACAAGAAGAAAAAAAAAAATCTTGAAGTGAAATATTCCAGAAATTTATTGATTATTTGCTTGAATACATTCTATGCAGAAAGGTGAAGACTGCCTGGTTTTGGTGTTCCCAGGAAGCCTCACTCAGAGACACAGGGAGCTATAAACAGCTCCTAGTCTGGAGTTGTTAGATATGAAAATGTTAAAGTAGGTCTATGGCCCCTCTCTGGCCCACAGAGTTCGAGTCTCTAGTGACAACAGGTACCTTTCTCTGACAAATTCAATTTGTACAACCTGCTGTATAAAGCAGCTCTATTTTATACAGGATTTTATGCATTGGTCTGTTCAAATAGTCAAATACTTGAAGTATTTGCTTCTGGAGTTTTCAATACTGGAAAATTTCAGTCCATGGTGTCCGTATCAGGGTCCTTAAATTTTTCATCCTTAAATTGTACTCATCCCATAACATTTTTAGTCTTCAGTTTTGGCTTCCATTTCCTCAGCATCATCATCTCCATCCACTTCGGCATTTTCCCTCTCCAGCCTTTCCAGCTGCCTTGCAAGTTCAGTCTCATCTGTGTCAGTAACTACCTTAGGCTGAAAAATAGAACACACACGCACACTGTTAATGTGGTTTTCTTTAATAGCGTTTAGTAAATGTAAAATTTCACACATGGTATAGGAAAATCAGAACATTCTGCAAGTTTTCTTCGCACTTGTTAAATAAACCCCACCTCAGGTCATAAACACCACAAAACTCCACAATTTTTATGGTCTTCAATATCCCCTGTGATGCTGGTAACAAGCCCTACGGCAAATGCAGAACACAAAACAAAACTAAATCTTTAAAACAACCAAAGAACAAAGTTTTTAAAAAATCTGTGTTTACAACCGAGAGCATCACAAGGAACACAGGGAAGTCTTCTGGGACAAACAAATTTGATACTGAGAGTTTAATCAAGACAAAGATTTGTTCAATACAAAGATATAAAGTAGGGTGACATTATCTTGATGTTTGTATGGGTTTTTTTTTTAAATAGACCCAAGACTGAGATTTTCCTTGTCTACCTGAGTTGGTCTCAAAAAGAGGAAAAAAGAAACACTTTTTAATATAGGAACTGTTCTCACCTCCATTTGCACATTGAAAACTCCCCTCTTCTCCTCAATCTTTTCTTTAATGACAGCCATGGCTTGATTCAGAACAGAGAGGCCTTCAGTTCTTTCCAGTGTTGTGGTGGTCATCACGTAACGAGGCGGCGCTATCAGATTAATCTACAGAATGTGGTTGATGGGGAAGGAAAAAAAAGTATGATTCTATGAAAAGAAAGACTTCAACAAAAACTGACACAACTGAACACCACTCTTATTTGAAAGAGTGTAACAACACAATTAATAGTGCTAAAAGCACACCTCTGTCAAGAATGGTTTCTCAAGTAACATGAACTACTTATGACGACACAGTTAAGCTTACAGTTTATGAAACATACTGGAAAATTAAGTCTCATCTAGATCACATCTAGCATCTTTCATTAAAGACTTCATTGAAGGGGATATTATCGACCTTGGAGAGACAGGTAAATGGAAGTACAGAGAGGTCATGGACCCACTGCACACCTTTCCAAAAATACAGGCTTGAAAATGCAGACAATGATTTCATACTTGTGTGAGGAGATAGGATGTTTGCTCAGCTATAAGAAATATTAGTTGCTTCCAGAATGTGGCAAACAATTCAGGGTTTCTGGAAAGTGATCATCCAAGAACGCACTCACTATTCATTTGGACAGAAAACTATGCAGAACTGACTGGACATAGTAGTTCCTCTGTGACTAAGTGAGACATCAAACCTATCTGGGCTTAAAGCAACCCCTCTCTACCCAGGCTGGTCTCAACAAATCACACCCATTATCCCCTTACCTTACAGATAGAACCAGGAACAGCAATTGAGAAGTATGGTTTATGTAGAAAGTGAATTAATTGACAAGGCTCACCAGGGTCAACAGAAAGTATGTAATGTGTTGAACTTCCCTGGAAAGACCCGCAAGGTCACAGCACGGACAAAGGAACAACTTTCCTCCAAATATTTGGGAAGAGAGGAGTGTAAAATGCTTGACAACTAGAACTATTTCCTGACTCCAGCACCTGACAAACTTCTAATGCTGCTACTGACAGGGATCTGAAGACAGTACTATAGTAACAAGGACAAAATCTTAGGGTTATCAATATCACTTACTTTGATGGGCATGTTCTCTGTCGAACACTTCAAACCAGCCCTCAGAGCTTCCTTCACTGCATCAATGCCCTCATACCCATAACAGGCAACTTCAATATCTAAGGCAGACAAACACAATTCAATTCAAAAAATAACATTAGAGCTGCACATTCTAGGACTAGTACAAAACAAGCAAAATGCCTTCACTGCTTTTTGGAAAATTCACACCTGCCCTGTTTTCAGTTTCCTCATCTGTAAAACAGAGAAAGTACTTATGCTCTAATAAAAGTTTTGTGATTATTATTGTTAATATTCAGCTTGATATTGAAAAGACATCAATTAATTATTAAAAGAATGTACTGAAATAGATGCAATGACAAAGTTATTGCATGTACTGAGTAAGCAATGACAAGAAGGTAAAAAAGACTTAGATGCTAGATCAAAATGGTGATAGCAGAAGAGATCAGGATGAAAGCTCCATCTAGAAAGATGAAAGCTGAGAAACTGTTGTCTCCAAAAGAATCAAGGAATCTGTCTGTACTAATACCCAAAGCACCTCCTCATGGCAACAGGAGTTTCATAAATTACGTTAGTCTGTGGCTGAGATCTGTACTACACGTACACATACACACTTTCTGAATTACCAGTTTCATGACAAAGACACAGAACCACAAAGCATGCATCTGTTTCTACCCGATTACTCACTAGACAAAGGTATTTTAGGTCTAAATCTAACAACTGTATACACTTGATATCTGCAAATCAGTCTCACCTCCCAGGTGATTTATAATACATCAAGTTAGTCCTAAGGGGCTGCAATTACAGTTGGATAACAGGGTTAGTACCTTAGTCAGTCTCAGTCTAATCCTTGTAATCCCACAAGAAAATCCCATGTACTCTCTAAAGACAGAATTAAAAAAACCTGCTTAGGTTGTCTCAATGGTTTTATAAGAATCTGGTCAAAGAGCATTTGTTCTGACTACTGTATTTAGTATGGAAATAAGAACCTCCATAGCTACATGAAGTCTTAACTTTCATTCACAAACTGCAGTGAAGAAATAGCCTGAAGATGCAGGCAATGGCAGTTTTATGCTTCTTATTTATGCTGTTTTCCATATCCCTGTTTTTACACATCTGGATCATCCCTGACCCCATCATTATGCCAAAAACACTGATTAACAAAGCACTATGGAGCAGAGGTAGTTTTTATCCCTGCACAGCAGACTGACTTTGGTTAGTATCCACTACATGTTGTTGGTTGGTGTGTTTTTATTCTGCTGAGTTATACTGCTACATAGCCAAGTATCCTGTATGGAAGATCCTGTCAGAGGGCAATAAGAAGCTGTCAGAGGTTGGGAAATCACCAATCTGACACAGCTGATGCATATTTTAAGTCAATAATGCATCAAGACAAGGGGGTGAATTAGATTACCTCCCAAGTAGCAACTTCCAGTTTCAACCACACAAAGATTAAAACCTCAGAAACAAGCTTATGAAATACCCAACGAAGCAATGCATCTTAAAACTGAGCCAGAATCTAACGTGCTATTTTTAGTGTCAATTCAATCTGCCTTACTTATGTTGTCTCTCCTTAAAAAAAAAAAAAGTACAAAAAAGGGATATGGAGACAGTCAGTCATAAAGTGCTTTATTCAAGGACAGCCTAATTCTGAAACAGCAAATTTATTCAAATGTTGTGTTACTAAGCAACGGTAAAAATTTTAACATGGTTTGTAATTTAACAACATTTGTAACTTGATTTCTGTAACTGTGCTCTGTGTAGAAATGCTCTGCCCCTCAAACAAATTGCCACAGGGGACTCACCTGCTCGAATTTTCACTGCCTGTGGTGTCAGTCGTCTATTTATGTTGTCAATCAGCACCTTCCTCTCATCTTCTGTCAAATCTAGACTATCCAGGATTGCAGGATCTCTAAGTCCGACAAAGCAATGTTAAACATAATGCTATAGCAACTGATAAACTTGTGTGCAAGTGAGGACAAGCAAAGACAAGAAGCAACATTAACATGTGGTACAATTTCAAAACCTCTCTCTCTGGAAGCATTTCTTGATACAGGAAGTACATAGCTGTTTCAACCTTTAATTCAAATTATGCAGGGGAAGTAACACTACATAAAAAAGAATTTTAATTCAAAAGAGGAAATAACAACGGTCTAGCTGCAAGCACACATTCCTGAAGTGAAAAGGCATCTAGTGTTCCAGCACTATCCTTTACTCAAATGAGGCATAGCTATGTGAAAAAGTAAACCTTAACGGAAAGATCTAAAATAATGGTCTATTAAAAACAACGCTTTGGTTGGGGCAAATTTTCATTCACCTGGAAATGAATTTGGAAATAAGACTATGCAACCTCTACCCAAGAAGTGTAGTGCTATATCTCCCTCTGCTGGTGACTGGGCCACAAACAAATTGATTAATCTGTTACAGCCTGTGCAAACAAATAGTTTAAGAACCAGAGACCCCAGATGCAAGCCTTGCTATTGCTGACCCATACAAAATGGTGTGGTTACCAGCAGTGACATTTCTCTCTATTGTTTTACTATATTCAGCACACTGCTACACAAACAGCAGAACCTACTGATGAGCTTCTGACAGCACAGTTCCCACCAAGAGCACGCCACTGGCTCTTACACAGTCGTTAGTCTTCTGCGCAAGTCATTCCCTGTTGCTCAGGAAGCCAAAATCCTACCAGTTCCCTTCAGAGGCCTCAATTAGCAACCTCAAAGAGTGACAACTCTCTGAAACAGAGTGACAACACAACCACCTGAAACACCACTAGCTAATAAATAGTACCTTTTTCTACTAAAGTTTAACCAGCACACTCTATGCAACAGGCTTAACTGTAAGCATTTTGGAGATTATTTTCTGCTACATCATGACACCCTTTTACTGGCTTTATATATAGGATAGAGCATAAGGGCCAATGTGAATAAGCTAAAAATACAAACAAGTACGGCACAGATTTTATGAAAGTGCATAGCCATAACCACCATACTGTCTCTGGCACTGGCACCATCACCGAGGGAGTTTTGGGCCACAGTGACTCCCATCCTGTAACTACTTGCCATGGGAGCTGCCAGGTATTTGAAAGACACCACAGATTTCTTAAAAATACTGGCCTCCATTGATAAGCTTCTAGCAAATATCAGATGGATGTCACATCTCTGTCTAGCAACATCCCCCCATGACAGCAGATTACAAGCCATAAGGAACATTATTCCTGACAAGAGAACTGATTCAGTTTCCAATACACTCTCCTGCTTTGTCCTCACACACAACTATTTCAGGTTTGGAGACTCCCTATACCTACAAATGACTGGCACTACCAAGGGCATAAGTATGACCGATATATTTGTCCATATAGGTTAATATATTTGTGATAGACCTTGAAGTCTGTTTCCTCAGCAAATGCTCCTCTCATCTGACCTATACCTAAGATATATCAATGACATCTTTATATAGACACATACATGGGAAGGAAGCTCTGTAGAGAAATTCCACTAGGACTTTAACATCTTCCACCCCTCCATAAAACTGACTCTGAAATACTCCTCCAGTGAATTTCATCTCAGTGAAAGTCTGCAATCGCTACATCACCAACACATTGCATCAGAAACTTACCAACTGCCACAGTTACTTTCGTATCACCAGCTTTCATCCTAAGTACCCCACTAGAGCCATTGTCTACAGCCAAGCTCCACATTATGACTATTTACACTAATCCCACCAAACACAGTATACAGTTTAAATATCTGGAGTGGGGATTCCTACACTTACAAACCCCAAACCATAGCCACTCAAATCAATAAAGCCAGACTCAGAATCTACTCCAATTTACTACAATACTGACCCCCAAGACAAGAACAACAGAATCTCTGTTGTGAATTAATACTTAGCCTGAACACCTTGCACAAATCATTAATGACCTCCAACCACTCCTGGAAAATGACAACTCACTCAAGGTAGCCAGGGGGGACAGACCAGTCCTTGCTCACTGGCAACCCCCCACAACCTCAATCATCCAAGTAACAGGCTACCCAATTCCTATTCTTACCAAGGCACTACGCCTAGCAACAAACCCAGATGTAAGCTGTATCCTATCATCAATACCAAATAACATGGATTACAACATCCAAAGTCCATTTACCTGCACCTCTACCGAAGTCATATATATGCCACAGTGCCCTATCTGCTCTCTATATTGGACAGACAGGACCATCTCTATGCAAAAGAATGAAGGGGACACCCATCTGATATTAAGACCAAAAACACAGAAAAATCTGTGGCAGAACACTTTAACCTTCCTGGGCATTCCATTGCTGACCTCAGAGTAGTCACTTTTATACAGCAAAAATTTAAAAGCTGGCTTGAATGCAAAATTGAGTAACAAACAATCATCCACACCAGATGGCATTAAGTATGGTCTAAACAGGGACATTTTTATCCCATTACCTGGATTATCTTTTGTAACCCCTTTGTCCCTATGCCTCTTTTGGCATTGCCCTCTTCAGCTCCCTGCCTTGCTTTTTGTATTCATATCACCCCCTCTATTCAATAGTTTGCTCTATCCATGTCCTTTCATAGCACATGATGAAAAGAGTTCTTGGTCATAAAACATTATGCATCTCTGATTAACTTAGTCTATAAAGTACACCTGCCTTAATATAACTTGTCACTGCCACCTGCTGGTAGATCAAAGTTATATTCTTTAGATTTCTTAATTTTTTTTTTTTTTTAAAGAGGAGTAGAAGGGGACATATCTGAGAAACCAGCGTCTGTCTGGTTTGCTAGTCAAGGCTTGTGAAGGCTTCATTAGAATCAAATACAGGTCTTATATTTAAAGTGGACTAACAATCCAAACAAATCCATTTTAGCTGAAAGTAAATGGTATCAGACTTCAAAGTGATATACAACCTCTGTTCCAAATGCTCTAGAACAGGTTCTCAAACTGTGAGCTCCATTCAGGTGGTCTACAGAAAGGGTGCAGAACAACTGAGACTATCTGTACTTGTAAGGTAAGATTACCGATATTAAAATATGAGTTGCATGCTTTGATATGTAGAGCAAAAAATAGTGTAAGTGGTCTGCTGAAACCCTCACATTTTCAAGTGGTCTGTGAAAAAAAAAGTTTGAGAACCACTGCCCTAGAAAAATAAGGTAAAACCTATTAAAAAAATCTACTCTAGCAAAACTGTAGGATTACAGGTAAACAGCATCCTTTTTGAATATATCAATCTCATAGATTTCATAGACATTAGGGCTGGAAGGGACCTTGGGAGATCATCGAGTCCAGCCCCCTGCCCAAACGGCAGGAAGTCAGCTGGGGTCATAGGATCCCAGCAAGATAAGCATCCAATTTACTCTTGAAGGTGTTCAATGCAGGTGCTTGAAC
>NW_017728947.1:46182325-46251429 GCF_001723895.1 Crocodylus porosus | reverse complement strand
TAGGTCGTCCCCCGTAGCCAGTACCAGGTCAAGCAGCGCTTTGCCTCTCGTTGGCCCATAGACTTCTTGGGTCAGGTAGAGGTCATCCACGCACGAGAGAAAGCTTTGCGCCCGCTCAGATTTAGCTGAGTGATCTCAACAGCTATGTATTTCTATATTGTAATAGGCACATATTTGAGAATATCTGATTTGGAGATAACTGAAATGAGACCCAATTGGTTCCTAAAGCACTAGTTTGACATAGGTAGTTCTATAGAATAATTAATAAAGGAGTGCAATGGCTACAGATGACTACAAGAATGATGAGCTGGACTTTAAACTCCTTCATAACACCATGACTCCTCCAGATGGTAACCTGCTCTTATCTGACCAGTGTATTACAACCAGGCTGCTACCTGTCTGAGAGGTAAAAGGAAAATTTTGGTGGGTCTATCCCAGGAAACATGCGTCTGCAACCACACCACTAAAAGGAAAGAGGTGCTCTTACGAGACTGCATGCTTGAATGCATCATAAGCGCCATATCCAGGTCTTTTGTATTTGTCATCAAACACCCAGGCAGTTCTCTGGAACAGACTTTCCAGCTGCTCATCCTTAGTGTACTCCAAGACCTCAGCAACATGACGAAGGATGCTGTAAACCTAGGACACAAATAAAAGAGTGGGGATGAAGGGACTCAGGGGAAATTATTATTCAGATTCTAAGATTTGTGCAATAGAAATTTCCTGTGTTTGCACACAAAAACCAACTTTATGTCTGCGCCTCTAGCTGCTACTGCAATATACAGAGAGTAAAAGTAAACAGTGTTCAAGTAAGAGGCAGCCATGATAAAAGGTTAAGTCTTAAACTGTATGATGCTGACATCTTACAACCCCCCCAAACCTTCCAGCCAGTGCATAAAGCAGCAGTATGCCAAACTCCAGGCACTCTGAAGTATCAAAGTGGTTTATAAATACTAGCCCTCATCACACGTGTGAGAAAAAGATGCTATGTGCATTTAAAGATCCTGAAGTAGCATGTGACACTAAGAATGTATAAAGTTACAATATGGTTAACTGAACTGGAAACAGAACCTAGGAATCCCAGCTCCCAGTGCTGTGATCTAACACATTAGAAAATATACTGAATTAAATTAGAATAGTATTTCATTTTCATCCTGGGTCAGCTCTGTGCTTTCTTTTTACTTACGGATACAATGGGCAATTCCGACGGCTGGAAAGCATCATATAACTTACTGTCTTTGATTTGGTGAACTTGTCTTCACATTTGATTGCCTCTTCTGGGGAAACTCTTCTTTTTGACAAGTCAATGTAGCCTAAGAAGAGACAAAATTTCAGAATAAAAAAAAAATCTACAATATTCTTTACTTCCGGCTTTCTCTTTGCTGCTGTCTTTTCAACACCCCCTCCTCCCCATTCCCACTTGCCACCGACAGCAGTTATAAGCCAAGTGAAGCTTAAGAGAATGAATTTGCTCCAGAATGACTACCAGGAAGACTGAAATTGTTTTAGGACAATAAGACTTGTTTTTTGGATTTTAAATCTACTAAAAACAGCTCTTCCCTTCCCCCCACATGCTTCTGAAATATTATTTCCATTTAATAATATTTGTCCCCAAATTCAATGCATTTTCCCCCTAATGCTCTACTTCAACAAAATCATCATTCTTCCCTGAACTGTACAGTCTAGGTTAACAATGATGTTGGCACATAGAAACTACACACTTTTAGAAAACACTCACATCGATACTCTGGTAGTTTATCTAGGTATGGCTCTCCACTATCATAGGTAAAATCTAACCCTGATTTCTGGATACAGTTCCTTGATCCCATTTGTGTAAGAGCTGGAAGCACTGCTGGGAGATGCCCATATACAGTGAGGCATGCCTTCTCTTGCTTAATCACAGCTAATCAAGGAGCAGCACTGATGATTTGAATGGGAATCCATCTAGTTCTCCTCTAAAACAAGCCAGGGGGGTTCCCCTCAAGGTTCAATGAGGGAAGCGCATTAGAAGTTAAGTAAAGGAGAATCTAATTAGTTTGAAAAGTAGCTTGTGTCCTTCAACACAGTTTCTCTCATCTGGAATGGACTTCCTGCATCTCTCCAGATCATTTCAAGTCTCCTCTGAAAATCTTTTCCCTCATCTTTAGTCTCAATTGCTTACTCCTTTTCTATCACTCGTTGTTAACTCTGAACGTATATTTAATTCTGAGAAGTATTTCAGAAATACATTTTACCATAACAAATTAAGCAATCTGGTTTCCAGCTTCTAAGAAAGCAGGCATGCATTTTCATTAACTCTTCAGACGAGCAAGAAAACAGGTTTGAGATGGCATTGTTAAATGCCAATACTCAGTATAGCGTCAAATACCATCTCTTACACAGGAATACATTAAAAAGACTTTAATGATGTCAGTTACTTGAATGACAGATGCTGGCATTAAGGTTGGTGGGCCAGGTTTAACTCTACTCTGAGCATATGCATTATGAGGTACAGAAATGACATCCTTGTCTACTATTCTAGAATTGGGATTCTTGTCCTAATGCACGGAGAAACTGCTCTCTGTGTGCTGGAGCTCTGCTTTTTTTCTAAAACAGCAGTTTATGGCTGCCATTCTCATCAGTCAGTATCAACAAAAATAACTGAAAATATACAAACATAAAAATATATGTCAATAAACTGCCCTGGAGTTTGCCTTTGTATGTATGTATATGTATAAACATACAGATACACAAACACATATCTATATACAAGCCCTGTGGTCTAATCCTGCAAATCTTCATTGATGCAGCTTGTCCTCACTCCTATGAATAGTCCCTTTGAAGCCAATGAAACTACTTCCTAAAATGTCTCTCCAAATACTTCTGAACATACCTTTCTCTTTGTCAACCCTTATAACCACAACACATTCATTCCTGCCAATGCGGATGAGTTTGTTTATGGAGCGGATACGTCTTCTGGACAGCTCACTAAGGAGGATCATGCCTTCAATGTTGTTGTATTCCAGTAAGCTGACATATGCTCCCATTTCAGCAATGGACCTAACGTTGACCATTACTACATCTTCCACCTCTGGAAATTTATGTTGATAGAATCTACAGCTTAGTCCAGGCATTCTGTGATGGGAGGAAAAAGCAGAGATTTTTGTTTGCCTCAGTACAACACTGGACACAGCAAATCCACAACTGTGGGAAAAAGGGTGAGATTTAAACTGCAGGTGCAGAAAGAAGAGGAACGCTTGCCTGCTTGGGATCAGGAACTGGGCAAACATCCAATTTTACCAACACCGTTCTTGCATTAGTGTTCATTCAGCAGAAGTAATTTATTTAAAACTGGCATCTGTATTAGCACAATAATACTGAAAACAAAGCTACTAAAAACTATTAATTCTGGTTCTGGGCACAATCTGCTTGATTGTGCACATGCGTGATGCCTTTTAAGTAAGTAAATTCCCAGTCTGCCCTGATCAGTCACCCAGGTACCATATTATCTGGTTTTAATGAGGCGCTATAGTCCACCATGAGCAGGTGATAAGGAGAGATACTGAGTTCCTCAACTGTCTGGTTTGCAACAGATTGCAAAACTGTGCAAACTTCAGCTGCAACAAGAAAAAACATACAAGGAAAACATCGCGTTCACAGGAAAACAAACATTGTTGGCTAAGTAGGATGCTGGAGTTACGGCTGGGGAATACAGTGCACTTCTGTACCCTGTGGGGAGCCCAGACCCAGTGCAGATTACTTGGGATAGCCTCTGAAAGAGGCTTTCTGGAGGTCAGGGTAAAAGGAACTATTAGAGTGGAAGACGGCACTGACCAATCCAAACCTGACCATGTCCTAGAGCAGAGGTGAGTAATTATATTGGGCAGAGGGCTGCTTACTGAGTTTTGGCAAGCTGTTAAGGGCCACATTTCCCTCTCCGACACAGGGAAGCAGGAAAAGCCCCATGGTCCCAGGCCAGAAGCCTCTGGTAGGCAGGGTTTCTGGTTGCGGGGAGCAGAGCTGGGCAGGCCTTGCTGATGGGTCCTGCCACCAGCTTCCTCTGGGTTCTACTGCCCCTGGTTCCTGTCATCTTTGACAGGCAGCTAGGAGCAAATAAATATTAATTTTGTAAATTTTTTAGGGGCCCCACGGGCCGGATAGAATGGCCTGGTGGGCCAGATCCAGCCTCCGGGCTGTATTTTGCCCACCCCTGTCCTAGAGAAACTTAGGTTAACCCAAGTAGATGCTGAGCAGGAAGAGGAAGCACTGGAGAATTACATGGGACTTTCTCCTCCCCTCCTATTGAGAGAATTCACTATCTGCTCATCCAACCGGTACAAAGTTTCATGAGATCCAATCAGAATCAGAATTAAGCCTAGATGATGATCACGTAGCATGAGGTAAAGAAGGTGCCTTCTACAATCTTCAGTTGGTAGGAATCTGTTGCTTTTTCCGAGGGAAAAATCTTCTCACGGTGATCCACATGCTGTGTAACTGCACTATCCTAGGATAGTAGTTCTCAAAATTTTCAGGGCCAAGGCACCCCACCACCACCTTTTTGAATGCAGAAGCACCCTGGCTGAGAACCAGGGTTGGTGCCGCCTCATCTTACCCGAGTGCTTCTCAGTTGGGCTCTGTTGCCAGGAAGGGCTGCAAAACTGCCCCTGCTCCATGGCCAGTCTGGGAAGGGCTGTGCCATGCACACACATTCTTCCTGTATTATGGCTCTGCCTGTCATATCCGAGGGAAATGTGGGTGGGGGGGGACAGAGGGGGTGCAGACCAGAAAGTGCTGTATGGCATGATGCAGTTGCGTTGGCCAATTGTACTGCTGTGGCACCTCTGAAGCCCCACCCCCCCCGTTTAGAACCACTGTTTTAGGACACCCCCACTGGAATATTTGCTGTCAAGGTTTCAGACACTGCTGCCTGGAATTGCCTTCCTCAACAAGCCAACCTACTATGAGATCAGCACCGTGAAGCTCAGACCCTCCTCCCACTTCTGTAGGATCTGTTTCTACTTCCAGGGCAGAGCCACAATCTGGATATTTCAAAGCTGATGGTGGGGCAGGCCCCAGGAAGAATGGCCTTGTCTCCATCCTCCAGCACCTTCTGTGAGGAAGGAGAAGAGAGGACAGTGGCAAGCGGGAAGTGTGACAGATGGGGACTCCCCAGGATAAGTGGGCGTGGGCAGAGGAAACCTCTGAGGATGAGTGAATTCTTGAGCTTTGAATGTGTGTGTTATGTATACAGGTTTCCTTCGCTTTATGCTCTACATGCGTTCCTAGAAAACGGCACAACTCATATTCCCATAAAGGGAACCCACTTTACAATGTAACAAATAGGGATACATTCTGAGACTTCCACTGTACCCCCAGACCCATTTCTACCACTTTTACAAGACAATTTTGGTACTCACCAACAGCAGACAGTACACACAAGCACAGGGCACTACCATAATGGTGATGGCAACTACAGAAACACGTGTTGCACACAATGAGCGAGGAACACAGATCCACACAGACTATATTCTGGTGTACGTCACTCTCACAATGCCTTGCACAAAGCAGCTGACCATGGGCTTCCACCACACCATATATATTCGTGTGTGCGTGTACACCAGAGGTGGGCAAAGCCTGGCTTGCAACCCAGATCAGGCCCACCCACAGTGGACTCCATTTCACAGCAGCCCTGGGTCCCTGCTGCTCTTCATGGAGACCCCTGGGAGCACTGGGGCACGACAGTGCTGGGCCACAGACCCAGGGCTCTGCCCCAGCCAGACCTGGCACTGTCTCGCCCCCACGCTCCTATGGTTTCCATGAAGACTGGCCAAGCACCCTGTGTTCAGGGCAGGCAGCTGCTTTGGGCCGGGATCTGGCAGTGGTGACAGCACAGGGTGGGGCTGGGGTAGAACCACAATCTGCTGTCTGCACGGCTCTGCCCGCAGAACCCGCGCTGGCTGCAGAGGTGCGCAGCCAGCAGATCACAGCTCTGGCCCTGCTCCTGCCCCACCCTGGGCTGTCACCACTACAAGACCCTGGCCCCAGCTGGAGCAGCTCCCTGGAGCCTGGCCACTCGTGTGTACACGCCCATGTAAATATATATTTATACCTTTCTATGCACACACGTGGGCACAAGGAGCTGGAACGTACATTCTCTAGCGGTATATACCAGTCACTATTATCTATCTAGATAGAAGGGCACAGATATTGAATGTCGCCAGCGCATTCATAACACATCTCTATATAACCTATCGCAGGGTGGGGGGGGCTTCGTGCGTTGACTTGTGCTGCTCCCAGGAGAACACAATGCAGCAGCGGACTTTTCCCCTGCTTGAAGGACGTTTGTGCACAGAAGCTGCAAAGAACATTTTATTCCAACTACTTAGCTGATCCCGTAAGAGAGCACATCCACCCAGGGCGCTGCCCGCGGCCGCCCGCACGGAGCCCGCACACGCGCTGCACAGGGCGTCAGAGGCCGCCGCAGGCCCGGGCCGCCCCGCACGCGTGTAGCCGCCGCAGGAGCCACGTGGCCTGGCCCGGCGCCCGCAGGAGCCAGCTCGAGCGGACCCCCACCCGCCCCTTCCCCGCCGCTACCTGGCGGGTCCGTGGGGGCCGTTGGCCGCTCTCGGGGTCTCGCTCCGTTCGTGTCCGCCCGGCACTGCGCAGGCGCACACCCGCCCCTTCCGCCCGGCAACCTCACGCGCAGCGTGGGAGGGGGATGGGCTCCTCCCTAAGGAACCGCTAGGGTGCGGGGACTTCCGGGTGGCGCAAACCACCTCCAGAAATCAGCTCTACGCGTCATTTCCTGTGGCAAGGGCAAGATGGCGCGTCAGCTACGGAAGGTCACATGACAGCTACTAGCCGGATGTACTGGAGAGGAAGCGGCAGCGGCAGCAGCCTATCACTCGTGGCTTCTTCCGTTACCTCAGCGACGGGGGGCGGGGCTAGCTGAGGGCAGCGGAACGGGAGCCTGAGTCTGCCTCTGCGCCTGGTGGTGACACGTTCGGGTGGCGGCGGCGCGGGGGTGCGCGATCGGCAGCCGCCATGTCGGGCAAGGACCGGATCGAGGTCTTCCCCTCGCGGATGTGAGTGTCGCGTGGCCCTGCGGCGGCCGGTTGCTGGCAGGGGCTCGGGGCCTCGCTCTGCCCCTCACATGTTTCCCCCGCCGGGCCCTGGGGGACTGGCCTGGAGACGAGGCCGGCGGAGGGGCTGGAGGCCGCTCCACCCTCAGTGAGGGTCCCCTTCGCCGGACGGGTGGTGCCTCGGTCCATCTTCAGGGCCTCTTTCCAGGATTTGTGCTGCTGGAACCTCCTGGGTGCAGGTCTGCAGGATAGCTGCTTTGCTGGTGCCTGCTGGCAGCAGCTGTGGCAGTGAGCTCAAACAGCAAATGTAGCTCCTGAGGAGTCAGCGCTGTACCCTTGTCAGCCCTGCTTATTCCTTCCTCCCCGAGGTGAAACACTGACCTAATGGTATCAAGAGCAGGCGCTAGCATAGACCTGACAGAGACATGAAGAATAGGTTAGGGGCTAGGAGCAAGTTACTTGACTCTTTAAGAGAAGGTGACATTATGTGAGTTGGGAAGTGTGGCCTTGGTTCTCTGCTTGAAGGCACATGCTACTTATAGGCTATTCCTGAAGGCAGAACTAGACCTTTTAAAGTCTTCTTTATAGAGCTGGTAGGGGAAGGTGAACTGAAACTTGCCTTTCCTTTCATTCAGATAGGAAATGCTACTGCATCATGGTTATAGCGAAATACAGCATGTGGGGAAATGGGACATGAGATTAAGAAAAGAGAGGAAGTTAAATACTTGGAATGTAAAACCATATTTTAGTAACTTTCCAGATCCTAACAGCAAATGATTTGTCACATAGTCAGATGCCTTTGACAAAGCATGGAACGTGGCTATCATTGGAGCGGAACATGAGATGCTTGAGCTATGGAACTATTCTTATGGTGCTGTTATTGAACTTCCCCAGGGGCATCCAAATTTTGTCCTGAGCAGCAAGACCATTCCTAGTCTGTTTGAAATTACTAGCTGCTGCTCACACCTTTAATAGGAAGCTGGCAATGGTAGTTCCAGCAGCTCCGCTGTCTTGATCCAGGTGGTCAGGCTGTGAGTTGCACCTCCTTGTTCAAGCTGGGTGTGGGGAGGCTGCTGTTTGTTGTATTTAGTGATGATTAGTGTCTCAGAAGGGTCATTGCCTCAGTCTTGATACCTCCATTTCAGTTGCCTCTCACTCCTAAAATGCAGTTTGCCAAACCTGATGATGCAGGGGCTCCAGGGTTAATTATATACCTATTCTTCCTTCTGGAAGGATTTAGGGTGTTCTGTGAGTTGAGGCATTTTGATAAAGTCTATGCTTTCCATTAAGATTGGTTACACCAAGTGAAACGTAATTTCACTTTAACGGTTGGAGAGAGTTAAGTATCGTGTTGGCATATGTCTTTCTACATCAGAAGCTTGGAGTCATTTGCTGTACCTGCTCTGCCCTTTTCTGATGGTAAACAGGATTGTGTGTAGTTTATACATGGAGCTTGTTAAATCTTACTTGGACCAGAAAATGAGCCAGCCTTTGATAGCTAGATGACAGAATAAACCAGTTGATACAGGGCTGTGAAACCTCCAGATTTGTGAGGTTTCAGGCAATTAGTTCTTAAAAAAAGGGAAGCTTCCTTTCTGTTCCTTAAGGTACTGCTGACATTTGCAGTAAAAGTGTGTGTGTGTACATGCACATGGGTTTGTCTGCCTCTATACTTAAGTTGTTCCATCACTATGGGATGTGAACATCTTTCAGACTTTTAATGAAGTTATTTTCAAAACATGCCTTTGTAGTATTGCTGCTGTACTTGTGGGCATCTGAGACAAATGGCAGTTAAATGGCTTTTCCAAGGTCACAGAGGAAGCTGGTGGCCTTGTCGCCACTACAGAAACAACCTGAGCAATACTTTTAATGTCTTTTCTATGTGTGCTAGCAATGCTTAGGTTGTTGCTCAAATTAGCACAACTTGTTGCCTGTTAACAGCTGCTGTGTGTAGTTTAACTATTGTTTTGCAATGTGACTGCTACCACTAAACTCTACAGCAAAGACATGCTTTGTGGCTGAGATGGAAACCAAACCCATGGCCCTTCTGACTTTAGTTCCTAAGTCTGTACAAGGAGTGAGTTTAATATTTTATTCTGGCATAGGGGATATGTTGCATTCTAAGTGTTTTTTACTTTGGAGACAGTCAAATTATTTCAGTAACTTCTAAACTTCTTAGGATAGGGATTTACCCCACTCTTTGGACAGTGTTTCCTCTACAGGTGTGTATGAATTTGTTACATTTGAGGCAAAATAGGAAAGTCTGTTTGTATCAATATTTAGTAAGATGAGGTCAGATGAAGAATCCTTGTCTTTTTTGTAGTATTTGCTGGGTGTTGAGAAGATGCAAGGGTTAAACTATCAGAAAGTAAATCTAATCTACTCAGGACAATAGTGGGTTAGTTTTGCTTTTCATTATGGGTTCTAGATCAGTTAAGTTTCTGGGAGTTTTGATCGCTCAATGAATGGCTTTGTATGATGGAATAACTGAAGGATTACTTGAGTGGCAATGCCTTTTACAGCACTTGTCAGCACTTCGAGAGCCTCGGCTTTACAATCACTAACCTTGTAAACCCCATTTGTGAGGTGGTATTATGAATTCCAGTTTGTAAAAAGCAGAAATGCCTGCGTGTGGCAGGAAAGAGGAATTTGTTCTGTTACTTCTTAATATCGATCATTTTCTGCTTCAGAAATGTTTTTAACTTTCTCCTAATTCCATTGGGTGACAACAGAAAGACCTTTTCTCTTCATTATTAACAGGGCTCAGACCATCATGAAAGCTCGTTTGAAAGGGGCCCAGACAGGTCGCAACCTCTTAAAGAAAAAATCTGATGCTTTGACTCTTCGATTCCGACAGATCCTCAAGAAAATTATTGAGGTAGGTGAACTGTGTTCTCTTCTTTCTCACTCTGTCAGGAACTCATCATGTGCTTTCTCTAAATCCTGCATTTCCATGCTGCTTAAGCTGCTACTGCTTTTGTATAGGTTGGAATTTGGAACAGCTTTGTGGGTAACCTGCATTCTCAGGTACTCGGGTAGCTCACGGAAGATTTGGGTGTGATCCCCATCCCCCCGTAGGATACATGCAATTTGCACTCTTTTTATTTTCTAACATCAACGCCTGTGTTTTGACATGACCTGCAAAATTCACTGCAGGGGAAATGATTTAGTGCTGATGATAAATAAAAGTTATGTTTAGGGGAAGGTGGACAGAAATGGTTTTCTTCACTTGTGGTGCACCTTTCAAATCTCTTCCCTCTACAAGTAGCCATAGAAGACTGAGGGGGAATTTGATAACAGTCTTCAAATACCTGATTGATGGTTTACAGAGAGGATGGAAATGGGCTTTTCTCTGTGGCCTTAGGGGACAAGACTAGGAGCAGTAGCCTCAAGCTTCTGCAAGAGAAATTTAGGACTTTAGGAGGAACTTTCTGATTATTAGGATGGTCAATTACTGGAAAAGGCTACCTAGAAAAACTGTGGAATGGAGATTGCTTCAAAAGTTTAAGAGCTGATTAGGCAAACACTTGACTGGGGTGGTTTGGTCAGGGATGATCCTGCCTTGAGCAGGGAGCTGAACTAGATGACTTCATGAGATCCTTTCTAGCTTTACTTTCCTATGGTCCTATAGATCTGCTTCCTTCTGTACCCAGAGGTCTGTCTAGGCTCTGCTGGAAATTGGCTGATGGTGTAATGTGCTATGGGACTAGTTTTTAACTAGCCATGTATTCATGCTTTTTTGAATTACACCTGGCTTGGGAGGATGCTGCTGACTTGTAATATCAATTGCTTGCTAAGCAAATTAGCAGGTAGGGATAACCAGTCCTGTCTAGATGGCTCTTGTTTCTTGGGCATTCATGTTCTCTGCAGTACTAGGGAGAGGCCCAAGGCTTGGAATGCTGCTGAGTGTTTTGTTTTGTGCTCTTGCAACTGACCTGTGTCCAGCACCGCTTTGACTGAAACTGCTGCTGAAAACTTCTGCAAGCAGTGGTTCTGTTTCATGTTATAGACAAGCCATCAGAACTGGTCAGACAAGAACATGGCAGACAAGCTTTCAGACTTGGAAGGCAGTAGTGAATTAGTTCATATCCAGATTTTCATTTCAGTATTTTCTTTGCAGTCATAAGGGCTAAGCTTTATCTGTTCTGGGAAGAGTTGCAAAAAAAGAGAAGGCATTTGTTCTGTAATTTGAGAGGTATGAGAACTGGTGGGAGTCTGAATTAAAGGTGGGGAGCTTGTATTGAGGTTCCCAGTTTGTGATAAAACAGAGGTCTTAAAGGGAGACATTATAATTGGTCTTATACTGTGTATCCATCTGTACTGTGCACTGAATCTTGCAGGGCTTGCAATCTCCTGCATACTTTTGACCCACAATGTTGGGGAAACTTTGGGATACAGGATTTTCTTCTTCATGTCTTAAATGTTGGCAGCTGCACTGCTAATTTTCCAGGATTTTCAGGATTGATGATTGTTATGCTTTAAACTTCCTTCTCTGTTTCCTCTCAGACTAAGTTATTGATGGGTGAGGTGATGAGAGAAGCTGCCTTTTCACTTGCTGAAGCAAAGTTCACAGCAGGAGACTTCAGGTGAGGACCACCGACTGGCATTTCAGCACACAGGATCCTCAGTAGTGTCCTTTGCAGAAGTGATAGCTGTTGACTTTTTTTTCTTCTGGGGAACGAGTAGAAGAATTATAAGGGAAAAGGCAGCCTTATGATAAGGTGGGGGGAAACGGTAAGAGAGCAAAATAGTTTGTGCTAGGGAAACATACTTTGGAAGTTAAACACCCTGGTTTTCATGCAAGTGTAAATCCTCAGTTGATTAAGTAACAGCTTTTCATAGTTGGACTCTGAAATGCAGAGAGACATGAATGTGCGACAGAACATTGGACTAGTTTTCCTTTTGCTGTTTCTTGCAAAGCTAGAAAGGCAGGGTTTTTTCTTCTCTGGCTACATCACCACTTACTACTGTCATGAGGAGATCTACTCCAATTTTCCTATGCTACTGACTCAGTAGGGGATCTTTTCTCCCTTCTGGTTGAATGCAGTTTATCATAGAATTATTGAGGGCTGCATGTATAAATTAAGAATAATAATTTTTTGATTTCATCACAGTTCTCTGAGACTTTTGCATTCCTTTTTTCTTTCAAGAGTAAACTATTATTTCACATCAGATATATATTTTTTGAAACCTTTTGATCAGGTATAAACATGGCAGAATGAATTGCTCTGTAAACCCTCATCCAAATGAGGCAACCATGTTGCCTCAGACTGTGATGACAGAAGACTTGGTAAAGCCAAGCAGGGCTAGGTATCGTTACTGCTGGAAATAGGGGGTGTCATCCTTCTGGCATGGGGATGTACTTTTGATGTAGTAGATTAGCGTTGCCAAAACCATCAGGCCCTGTGAGCCAGATGGGGGTCACTGGGCTGGTCTGCAACCCAGATGGGGGCCAACCCTTTGTGCAGGGCCATAGTGCACAGCACACACTGGTTCCAGGGCTCACTATGCATGCAGCATATGGAGCCAACATTGGCGTGTACTGGCCCCAGCACACGTACTGCACTTGGTGCAGCAGGCAGCACAGGGGGTCAGTCCAGAGCACTGCATGCAGCCTATAGCCCAGACCATCTGTGCCATATGTAGTACCAGTTCCAGCCTGTGTGCCATGCACAGCATATGCCATGTGCTGTGTACACAGTGAGCCCTGGGGCCGGTGTGTACTGCCTGTGATGCACAGAGTTTGACTGGCAGAACAGCTGGCATGGGTGCATGCTGCATGCAGTGCCCTGCTGGATCAGGCCTTTGCAATGGTTCTAATATGGCCCAGTCCAGATTGGCACTGGCTCCCAAGCCAGAGCCAACAGGGCCAGTTGGGGAGGTACTGCTTGCAGCCCCAGACTGACCATCTGTGCTTTGTGCAGGGTGTGTAGGGCTGGAGCTAGTATGTAGGGTCAGTCCAGTGATCCACAGGCCAGATCATGTGGCTCCACAGTCTGGATCCAACTTGCAGGCCATATGTTTAAAACCCCAGCAGTAGATAGCTCTTCTCTTTTGAAGCAGCAGTAAATACCCTAATGTAGGATTTGGGATACTACTTCTTGCTGGAGATGCGCAGCCTCTCTTAAAATCTTTTGCAGTTTCATTTGGAAGTGGTACTTTCACTTCCTGTTCTAATCTGTTAAAATGCTGAGCTGTAAGTAGTGGGCAGATATTTTTCTCCTTAAAGGAACTTAATTTCTGTGTGTTTAAAGCAAGTACATGCATATTGGTTATAAATCATTGTGGATCCTTTAAATACTGTAGAAACTTGACTTTATCACATAATAGTATTGCAGGTGGACAGTCCTTGCATGTCTTTCCATTTGTCTTGATTGTTCTCTCAACCAAGTTGGCCATTGGAACTTGGACTCGGATGTCAGCTTTGGGGAATATGCAGCTTAGTCACAGACTGCCACTAGGACAGGGGTGGGCAATTATTTTGGGTGGAGGGCCACTTACTGAGTTTTGGCAAGCCATTGAGGGCCGAATGACATGCAGCCAGTGGCAGATAAATATTAATTTCCTTAATTTTGAGGGGGCCCTGTGGGTTGGATAGAATGGCCTGGTGGGCCACATTTGCCCACTCCTGCACTAAGAGGTTCCTGTGAAGTTGCCTGCTAAGTACGCTGCTAGTTTTTGGGAGCCAGTATGAGGCTTGAAAGTACGTTAATGGCCAGTGGTCAAATGCACATTTAAGGGACTTGTCCCTTTACTTTTACAAGCACTGCTTTAGTTTTGCAATTGGAGTTTCATTGCTCTTGTGTTAACTTTCAGTTCATTTACAAGAAGCTTGCTGCAGTTAACTGCTAGTGTTTGTGAGTGAACTGTCTTCCTGAACTGAACACTAGTTGCACCAGTTTTTTGAAGCAGGTTGACAGCTGCTTGCTGTATACACACAATAATCAGTTAGAGTACAATTAGATTCTGCCTAATCAAGATACTTTTTCTTCCTTTCAGTACCACTGTGATCCAGAATGTGAATAAGGCTCAAGTCAAGATCAGAGCTAAGAAAGACAATGTAGCAGGTGACTAGTTTCCTACTTTTAGCAAAGCATGGGTATTTCCCATTGGTTTTTCCTGGGAAGACTCTGGAATACATAGGTTTGTTTCTAAATATGTGCTTCCATAGTCATGTTTCTCCCTTCCTCCATTAGTTGTAGAGACACTTGCTGAGAAAATAAGTGTTGTGCCTATAATTTGTCTTGTTTTCTTAATGGTAGTAAGAAGTTAGTAGGGGGGTTGCTGTGGCAAAACCTTGAGTGTTGGGGTGCTCCTGGAGATGCAGCTGAGCTTGTATAAACTTATTGGTCCCCCGTTCTGCTGAATGGGTATATTCAGATTATTAATTAGGGCAGAAATCATGATTTACTACAGGTACTTTGGTAAAGCAAAAGGGATTTTTACAAGGAAGAACAAATGGTATGAAATAGAAAAAGTGATCAAATGCTTTGGCAACAAATGGTACAACAACACTGACAGAATCATTGCAGACTACCATCCAGCCCTCAAAAATTCCTGTGAAAATCCCCTGGGGTCAACCTTTCCTCAGTCACAGCTAGCTCCTTCAAATAGGGACTTAGCTTCCCCTGTCTTCTTGCAGGGAGCACCCTTTCTTGCCACCCCCTAACAGTCACTACCTTCATAACATTGCACACAGCTTTCTCCAGCCCCTCTGCCGTCTGCCTTCAGGGGAGCCAGGGAATCTTCTAGTGTTTCTGCCTGTGAAACTGTGACGGGTTCTGGGGTTATTAGGTTCCTATCCCAGTGGCCAGTTGACCGACAGGGAAAACCCACATTCTCCAGAGCTTTGTTCTCTGCAGCCTTAATGAGTAAGTGGTAGAAGCTGTCATGTTCCCAGAAGCCAATTCTAATAGCTGTCACTATTGGAAAGCACTTTGTCACATGCAGCCTAAAGTTTAGCCTGATTCCATTCTATTAAATATTCTTGGTGTTTATTCCTTTTAAGTACTTTTATGAGTATTGTTCCCACAGTCTTCACTTAACCCAGCTGTATGCATGTAGGGTCTCTTAATGTTATCTTGCATCTATTTTTCAAGTTGAAAAAGCTATAGCTGCACTGCAGTATATTCTGCTTCTGCAAGCATAGCACTGTAGTCTGAATAACAAATCTTAGCATGCCTCTTAAACTCATGTCTTTTTAACAGGTGTAACTCTGCCAGTGTTTGAGCACTACCAAGAAGGAGGAGATAGTAAGTACAAAACATGTTTTATATCTCCAGATGTGTGTGTTGGGAGTTGGGGGGAAGTTTTTTGTGAAAATATGTAACAGTTCTGGATATTTTTATCAGCACCGGCAGTGGTAATGCAAACTTCCTCCATGCTGTTCTGCCCTTGTTCCTCAACCATGACCTGGAGGAGTTGCCTTCAGGGATTGGAGAGGAGTTTAACTTTGGATGTCAGTAGAGATTCGAAATGCAGAGGTTACCTTTAATAGTAGGAGGTTGCTTTTGATAGTAAATGTGTCTATGAGCAAATATGGGACTAGTTGACATTGTATACATTGTAGAGTAGTTATCCAGCAGTTATGACTCTGCATATACCAGGCTCTGCAAGGATAGAACATCTGACAGAAGTGAAAAGTTTAGCATCCCATTGCCAGTGCTGGAACCCTCCCCATACCTGTAACTTGTGGCGGCCTGATCTTTATTGTTAGGGATACTAAAATTGATGGGTTGTTTTAGGTTATGAGCTGACTGGCTTAGCAAGAGGTGGGGAACAGCTGGCAAAACTGAAGAGGAACTATGCAAAAGCAGTGGAGCTGCTTGTAGAACTGGCCTCATTACAGGTGGGTGAGAGAACACCAGCAAAGGTGCTTCTCATGCTTCTGCTTTCTTACAGTTGTTGGCTTTGGAGGCACAACAATCTGTGCAGTTTTTCAGTTTGAGTACCTTCACCCTTTGAGCTGTGAAGTCCTGGCAGCTAAGGGCTTCAGTGTTCTTTCTCTTCTGCAGTCCTTTTTCAGTGTGTCCCTTCTTTCTCAACAGGGTCTGCAGTTTCTTTTCTTTTTTTCTGCCCCACCACCACCCTTCACCAATGGCTCCTGTTGGCAGCCACAGCCACTGAACACTTGCTCTGTCTGCTGTTGATCCTTCACCTATATTTCCTTCTGCTGAAAATATATGAGAAGGTGAAGGGCTCGTTTAGCAACTCCCAGATGCACCTCTTCAGTGACCTCCTTGTGGCCAGTTATCTCACTGCTATTCTGAAATCTCTTGTGATGCTTAGCTAATAATGTCCCTGTAGGCTGCTGACATATGGAACACTAGGGTGATTGCTGCCAGTATTTGGTCAGCAGCAGGAAGGCATAACATTAATGGCAATCAACCTGTTTATACCAGGGTAGCCTTGAGCCTTCCAGAACAACAGACATGGCTCACAGAAGGCAGTTGGTTTTGCTTGTATGTTGAAAATGCTGGCTTTCATTGTTTTGCTAATTATTTGGTCTCATTTTGTCAGACTTCCTTTGTTACTTTGGATGAAGCCATTAAGATAACGAACAGACGTGTGAATGCCATTGAACACGGTAAGTGTGTTGGAAGCTTCCCCTTTTAAGACCATTATATTTGAGCCTCTTTAGGAGGTCATAGAATCATAGAGAAGTAAGGCTTGAAGGGACCTACAGAGGTCATCTAATCCAGACCTGTGCCTGAGGGAGGATCATCCTTATCCAAATAATTAGCAAAACTATGCAGTCAATTCTGACAAAGCAACAAGAGAAGAGGCTGTAATGTGCCACAGTTAAAGCAGAGGGGCCATGGTAGCCAACATTCTGTTGTTGCAGAGGTTGTTAAAATATGCTCAAGAGATAACAGAAAGAGCGCCACGCTCGCCATTACTGAGGAAGGCAAAACCCTCCACAGTCTGTATTGATATGATCATGGGGTAAAGTTCATTCCTGACCACACATGCGGCAGTTGCGCTCTGACCCTGGATGGAGGGGCAGGACTCTCTAGCCAGGAACCTCTCTGTTTAAGTCCCATCAGGAACATTTGCACATCCCAGTCAAAATCCCTAGCCTTGGCTGCAGCCAACACCCAGTGCTTCTGAGGAAGGCTTAAAAAAAAAAGCCAACCCCTGACATGTAGCAGTGTAAGGGGGAAAAATTCCCTCTCTGCTGCACATGGCAACCAGCAAAACCCAGGAGTGTGG
Source organism: Crocodylus porosus (assembly GCF_001723895.1). Taxonomy (NCBI): domain Eukaryota; kingdom Metazoa; phylum Chordata; order Crocodylia; family Crocodylidae; genus Crocodylus; species Crocodylus porosus. Next base: position 46,234,156 of record NW_017728947.1, on the reverse strand, counting down.
AAAATACTTGTAGTAGAGCTTAAGCACAGGTATTCCTAGATCCTGGACCAATGCCTGCTCAACTTCTTGAATACCTCCAGTGACAGAGAGTCCACAGTTTCCCTAGGAAGGCTATTCTACTGTCTCACTGTTCTAACAATGAAGAAGTTTTTCCTTCTATCCAACCTAAACCTGCTTTGCTGCAACTTCGAGCCATCAGTCTTTGCCTATGCTAGCAAGAGAAAAAAAGTGTTTTCCCTCTATAGCAACCCTTCAGGTATTTGAAAGTTACCATCATGTCTCTTCTAAACCACTTTTTCCACAACCTGAACATGTCTATTTCTTTCAACCTTTCCTGTATGACCTGTCTTTCAAGTTTCTTATTATTTTTGTGCCCCCTGGCCCCCTGACCCTCTCTAACTTTATTTACATCTTTTTAAAAATGTGGAGCCCAAAACTTCACACAGTACTCTGGATGAGGCCTGGCCAATGCTGAGTAGAGAGGCATTATTGCCTCCTGTGTCTTGCACGTACTGCTTCTGTTGTGCAGCTGCATCACAACTGCAGACTCATATTGATTCTGTGGTATATCAAGATGCCTAGATTCTTTTCTGTAGCATTACCATCCACCCAGATGTCACTTGTGTTGCGTTTTGTATTTTTGATCATTCTTCCTGAGGTGTAGCACCTTGCATTGGTCAGCACTGAACTTCATCCTGTTAGTATCAACCCAGCTTTCCAATCTCTCAAGATCTTTTGGAACTGTGCACCTTTTGAGCAGAGTCTTGGTACTTAGTTGATAATTTTCTTAGTTTGCTCTACTGTTTGAGGACTTTCTGTAAAGATCAAGAGTTGCTATCAATATTACATATGTACAGTAAACCATGCAATGCTGCTCATCATAGGGAAACAAAGGTAGTGTGAGCATTGGAAGAAAGGTTGAGGTAGCTGTTTTTAGGTCCTGTAGGTCAACTGTGCTGGTGGTGTTGACACCTGCATAGTCAAATGGTTCGCTAACTGGCTGGAGGGCTGTACCCAAAGAGTGGTGGTGGATGGGTCATTTTCGACTTGGAGGGATATGGGCATTGGAGTCCCCCAGGGCTTGGTCCTTGGGCCCGCACTGTTCAACATCTTCATCAGTGACTTGGACAAGGGGGGTAAAAAGCACCCTGTTCAAATTTGCTGATGACACTAAGATATGGGGTGATGTGGGCACGCTGGACAGGAGGAATAGGCTGCAATAGGACCTAGACAGGTTACAGGGGTGGGCGGATGAGAACAGGATGGGTTTTCAACACTGACAAGTGCAAGATGATGCACCTGGGGAGGAAGAACCAGCAGCATACCTACAGGCTGGGGAACTCCCCTCTTGTCAGTGCAGAGGCAGAAAAGGATCTTGGAGTCATAGATGAACATGGGCCGGCAGTGTGGGGATGCAGTCAGGAAGGCCAACTGTACCTTGTCATGCATCCACAGATGCATCTCGAGCAGGTCCAAGGAGGTGATCCTCCCCCTCTATGTGGCACTGGTCAGGCCGCAGCTGGAGTACTGCGTCCAGTTCTGGGTACCGCACTTCAAGAGGGATGTGGACAGCATGGAGAGGGTCCAGAGGAGGGCCACTCATATGATCAGGGGGCAGCAGGGCAGGCCCTACGAGGAGAGGCTACAGGACCTGAACCTGTTCAGCCTCCACAAGAGAAGGCTGAGGGGGGATCTAGTGGCCTGTTACAAACTAGTTAGAGGGGACCAGCAGGCATTGGGGGAGTCCCTGTTCCCCCGAGTGCTACCAGGAGTGACCAGGAATGACAGTCACAAGCTGGCAGAGGGTAGATTCAGACTAGACATCAGGAAACACTACTTCACAGTCAGGGCGGCTAGGGTCTGGAACCAACTTCCAAGCGAAGTGGTGCTGGCTCCTACCCTGGGGGTCTTTAAGACAAGGCTAGGCGAACACCTTGCTGGGTTCATTTGACCCCAGTATTCTTTCCTGCCTAGGCAGGGGGTCGGACTTCATGATCTGTTCAGGTCCCTTCCAACCCCACAAACTATGAAACTGTTCTGAAATGGTGGTCTGCAGAGTTTGCCAGTGATCTGCAGAAAGCTGGTGGATCACATGGGGTTGGCTGGAAGAAAAGGGAAGATTTAATGCACTGTACTAAGGCATAACATAAGGCAGCTGTTTTTGTTGCCATGGGGATGCTCTGTGACACTTTTTTTGGAAGGCGATGGAGGTGATTAGTGTGCGAGGGAAAGCAAGCGAGAGGCAATCTGTCTATTAAAATGAGGTTCATGACATTTAAGTTTTGATAACTCTTGATGCAGAACAGACTCTGGGGTTGCAGTCATTCTGTGAATTTCATTAAAGTACTTTTAATGATGTGCTTCATCAAGTTTCTGTCTGAAGATATCAAATATGTACAGGTGCTTAAGATGGTGCTTCTGGACCTAGGAAAATGTCAGCAAACATTGTATCATGCCATTTGTTGACTGAGATGGATGTTATCTCATGAACCTTTGGTGTTGTCCCCAAGCCTGAAGTATTTTCCATATTTTTGACGTTTGCACCTCCTGCCTTTTGCCAGCTCTGCAGTAGTGTCCATGTGCATTGCTACTGCTATTTCCTCTTAACATTTGTTATCCAGTTTCCATCTTTGGACACCAAGGGTGCCTATACACCTGTTCCAGCACATTCGCATTAGAAAGTGTCAGAGCACACTCGATTAATTGAGTCTACTGGAGCGTTTTGATAAGAATGCTCCAGCGTCTTGCAGCATTTTGTGTGCTCAGTGTCCCATATTTCAAAATAGCGGCAGGGGCACTTTAAGTAAAGCTTGTTCGAAGAGCTTTAGTTAAAGCACCCCTGCCACCATTTTGGAACGCGGGACACTGAATACATGAGCTGCTGTGGGCATTTTAATTAGAGTGGCTCCTAAAAGCCACTCTAAATACCCTTCCCCCCACCTCCCAAACGTGTATAAACATGCCATGATTATTTCAAGAGCCTCCTTAAGTCATGGAGACATCTACCTTTTCACAAGGAGGGAACATGACCATGCACTACATTCCTATTTCCTCTTCTGAACTGCTTCATTTGGACTACAGTTTTAAGCTGTCCTCACTTAAAATACTGCTTTCCATGGACTTGACCTATTGAACTCTCAGGCCTTGTCTGCTTCTTGCCACTCAGATCCTGTCACTGTGAGTGCCTTCCTGTTTGGCCTTCCAAGCAATCTTGGTCGTGTTGGTGTGCAAGCCACCGCCTTTGCCAGTCTTGTCCCTTGCTGTAGCTTTTCTGACCTTTTAAAGCTCCATTTAAAATGTTGCCACCTTCTGTCCTTATGGCAAATATTTTAAATGTTTTTATACCACACACAGTTGGGCACATCTTCTGGCAGCCAGCTTTGTGTGAAAAACAAACAAACATTGTAAAATGTCTTCTTCATTGAAAAAGGGATACTAAAACCTGGGTTTTATTGTGGAAGACGTTAATGTGGCAATTATGGACCTTTTGAGACTGGTAGTAGGAGGGTAGAAGTACCCCATTCAGTAGAGCTGCTCAAAGAATCTGATAGCAGAGTGCCATTTCCAAAACTGTAATTTGTCCAGTATTGTTAAATACCTGAATGTTTGTAGATATGTCCTGTAATCCAAGTGATCAGAGTATTATTGGCGCATCTCATTCTGCCTCACTCAAGAAAGCGCCTCCCACAGCACAGTGCCCCAGTATACAGCATATCTGGTCACTGTTTCCAGCAGCTGGATGGTTTTTGGAAGCCTATACTGTTAGTAATGAAAAAATCTGACCTTTTTAGCTTAATTTGGAAGGGGTGAGAGGAGATTGCAGTTTAAGACTGTAGGAATGTGGAAAGAAAGCAGATTGTTCAGTCTAAAGGTGAGGGAGGATCAGTGACCTGAAGCTATCCAAAGACAAGTTTTAAGTTAGATGCACGCAAAAAAGTTCTTTAAGGAAAAACAGACTGAACTTCTTTTTCTGTCTCTACTGGACCCCCTACAGCTGTCTGTGCTAAAGCATTGGTGTAGAACAGAAGGTTAAAGAAAATAGCATTTAGTTGGCCATGTGCTCTGATGAAAGGATTTAAATCAGGGGTAGGTAACGTTTTTTGGCCAGAGTGCCGAAAAAACCACAAGGTTTACCTTTGAAGGTGCTGGAGTGCTGACGTGCCTGGAGCAGCTGTTTGCAGCCGACCCCAACCACCTGCTGGAAGCATCCTGAGTTCTGTGGCTGACAGCAGCTGCTTAGAGCCCAAGTTGGCAGTGGCGTGCTGAGCAAAATGGCCTTGGGTGCCATGCTTGGCATGTGTGCTGAGGTTTGCTGACCCCTGACTTAAACCTTCCCCAGATAAACTGATCACTGGGCTAACTTGGTGAATGCATAATCTGGCCTTTGCATTCCATTAGCTCTATTTTCATGTTTAGTTTGACAGCAGTGCAGTGACTTCCTTATTTGTTTCTCTCAGTGATTATTCCTAGGATTGAGCGCACACTGTCCTATATCATCACAGAGTTGGATGAGAGAGAGCGAGAGGAGTTCTACAGGTATGACATCTAGGTGTTTGGGGCCAGGCTGGTTCTATCACTTCCCTTTCTTTACCCCAGACTGATCCTTTGTAGAATAAAGAAATGGTGAGGGGGAGTTAAGGAGAGAACTGTCTTCTGTGTCTAGGAATGCTCCAGCTCATCGAAGCTGCACAACAGATTCATAGCCGGGTAGTTGGGGTGGGAGGAAATAAGGCCCTGCCTCTGTGTTTGACATTACATCCTGGGGCTAAGTCCTTGGGAGGGATTCTTGCTGTACAGTGTCTTGCTCTAAGGACACTTGTTGCACAGAGCAAGGTTGGTGGCTTTTCACAGTACCAAAGGATGTCCTGGGCTACTTCTGGCATGGCAGCGTGACTGTAGTCTTTTTCTAGAACGCTGATAGGATTTTTGATGGAGCCTGGCCTGTGGGTATCCTTCAAAATGAAAGCTTCGGCTCTTTATATAGGATTCCTAAATGGGTACTGAAGCTCTTGCTTGCAGACACCTGTCTAGACATACGATGCTGGTTGTCATCCTAGTTTCAAGCTGATACAAAAAGCGGGGAGGGGAGTAATAGAATGGAGAGAGGTGGAGGAGTAATTCTTTACAAAAAGAGAGCACATTCTGTGCACTAAGACATGTAAAAATGCTTTGTATGTTGTTTTTTTCTCTGGAAGGAATGCTTACTGCCATATGTGCTAGTGAATCAAAGGGGAAGTTGTTCTTCAAGATGCTCTCATGCTGTTTGGCTGTGGTGCTGAACATGGCTCTAACACCTGGTGTAAGGAGCCAAGAAGCAAACTATATGCCTTGGATGCATCTGCAGGTTTTTTAAAGGCTTTCAGAAATGAGGATCTTGAGAAGGTCATTTTTAATTTGGCAGGGCTATAAGAAGGCGGTAGCAGACTCAAATACAAGCTTCTTTCTGACCTAATGGAAATCTGTTTTTTTGGGCCATTTCTTCTATCCCTCTAAACCTCTTAGTATTAAGTTTCCCAAGCACCGAGCTCCCCAAAGTCATTGTTTTGACTTGTCATTCCCCTTCTCTGTTCCTTTGTACCTGTAATCTTCCTGTGTACTACTTTCTCTTCCTGCCTTGTTACATTCTTTTTCTCTTCTCTGTCAACTAATTCTACCTTATAAGCGATGGATGAAGTTCTTAGGATTTCCTCAAAACCAACATGAGCCCCAAATAAGTAGGTAAATAAATAGTAGTTTAATTCACAGATGGAGGGAGGGGGGAAACTGACCAAGTCAAAGTGGCAACATTAGATTTTTAAATTGTCAGCTGCCAGCCTCATTCAGTCTCTTCCTTCCTTGTGCGCTAAACTACAGAGGGATGGAGTGTTTCATGGCAAGAGGAGACTAATATGCTGTCCTACTGTATTTAGCACAGGTATGCTACCAGTGAAGACTTTGTAAATCACCTTGACTCTCTTCCTGTAGGTTAAAGAAAATCCAGGAGAAAAAGAAAATATTGAAAGAGAAGTCAGAAAAAGAGCGGGAGTTGTGGAGAGCAGCTGGTGGGGAACGTGAGCCTGCCAACCTGCTAGTAGAAGAAAAGGATGAGGACCTCCTCTTTGAGTAGCTCTGTACAGGGGGACACAGAGGGTGGTATGTTCACTGGGATATTAATCTGGAAAATATTTATAAACATGGCTCTTCATTTGGTGTATTAGCCTTGTAATCAGATTGGACTGTGGCTTTTTCCTGGGAGACTAGAATTCTGGAAAGATGACTGCTGAGGGTAAAGTTTGGTCTTTTGTCGTTCTTACAAGAAAAGCTTTTTGGCATATGATAGTGGCCTAGTACTTCTTGTCTACCACACGCATCTGATGATTCATTTCCCATTAAGAATGAAATAGATACTCCCCTCCCTCTTTCAGGGCATGTGTAAAATGCAGAATAGTCAGTCCCTCTGCTTTTCTTTCTAGATGGTGGAAAATAACTGGTGGGGAGGAGAAAATGCATGATACTTGAAAAAAAGTTAAACATGTATTTCTACAACTTGGAAGATGTTGAGTGTGCATAACCCAGCTTTCTAAACTTGTTAGTGAAATTCACAGCCTTATGATTGAACACACCTGTTGCACAATTGTTACCATTTGCCTGGGAAAAAAATCTTTCATTTTGTGATTAGATTTTGCCAATTCATGTGCATGTCTATGCTGTATAACAGTAAAAGAATCTTAAATGTCTTTGGTGGTTTATAATGCTTTATTAAGTGCTAGCAGAAAGTCATAACCTGACAACCCTGGAATCAGTACAAAGGTACCCTCATCTTGAACTGGGGTTTACCGTGACAGGGCTATTTCTATGTTCACTTATCTATGGTGAGATGACTTGGGAGTAAACACAGAATTATAAGGGATAAACTTTTATATGCGACTCAAAACAGAACTGAAAGGGCAGCTTATTTTAGTGAACCAGGTTTATTACTGAGATGGGATTTCCAATCCTTGCTGTATTGGTTTTGGGTGAGCAAGCTATACCTGGGCTAAATGAAGGTGATTTTTTCCTCTGCTCTTCATGCACTGCTGTCACAGTAAATGCACTTGCCTCCAATCCTCAGGAAGTAAATAGAGAGATTGGTTAAGGGAGTGAGACTCTGGGCTGTGCCATTTGTTTCAATAACTGGTTTCTCCAAGTTTACTTCGTAGTAGTAGACCTTCCTAGCCCAGGATTTCTTGAGCATAGCTCACTACTGGTTGTTCTCACATTTTTTCTGCTAATTCTTGTAGCCAGTATATGCAGGCTGAGTACTACACTCTGTAAGGAAATTCAGGAAAGTTCTGTTGAAGGTAGACTACAGAGACAGTTTATTCTTTCTGAAAAAAAGAGTATACATATATGTGCATGTAGTGGGGGAAAATGTTCCTCAACAGATGGCTGTGGGGAAAAAAACTTAATTACCAAACACCTAGCATGTCAGGGAGGTTCTTGTTCAAGGGATGTATTTTTTTTATAGCCCCCCCCCCCAACTTGTTTTAGCTTTCCCTATGAGGAAAAAAAATCAGTGTTAGGCAATCCTACTCCTATAATAATAAGGCTGTTCAGAGTAGGGTTACAACAGTGTACAAACTTACTACCTGCTAAATAACCAGTCTGCTGTGGAGTACAAGAGGATAGGGTCCTCTCAAAAACAGTGTAAGATCATTAGACTAACACCATGTACAGAACTGCATAACTTCCATTATGCATTCCCTACCATGAGTGCGTGGTAATGCAACCTTAATATAACGAGGGCATGGGGAAGACTTTCTGCTGTTGCCCTCAAATCCTACTGAGAAATAAAGTACAAGAGCAGACTAAGCTCATCCATTAATTTGGGATCTTCCCTGTCAAATGTTTTCTAATGAGTTGCTGCAGAAGCAGCTGATACTTTTATCTACTTGGATGCCCAAAGGACACTTCACTCCCCTCCCCTCCCCAGCACTGCTTTTTTTGGGCACAGATAAGTGACACTGTTGAACCAACTGAAATGCTGAAGTAACAGTATTCACAACAACACCCAAAGCAGTCTTTGCTTAAGTACTTGCTAATACAGAAAAAAACAACTTTGAGTATAGCTGCATCAGATAAAATTGTACAGTGATTTATTTTAAATCTAGAAATATTTTACATTTTTTACATCAGTGTGCAGTTCATGATGTCTGAAAATACAGAGTGCAGGTACACGTATAAAAGTACAACATGGGGCTAACCACAGTTAAGTGATACCTTAATTTTTAAGGCGTGAAGTCCCCATCTTATTTTAAAAAGCCACAATTACATTCACACTCCTTAATACTTTTGTTCAGTTCAGCTAACAAAATGCGTTTTTCAGTAAGTCCGGATTGGTAAAAAAAATACCTTCCCCTTTCAAGCTTATGATAATGTTGAAGTGTTCCACTGTCTTTAACTCCAAAGGGAATTAATACATTTTTCCTTCATGATAAAATGGTAGAAAGTGCTTTCTTACTCCATTTCAAAGCAATTCAAGGTCCAGCCCTAAAACTGGTGGAAAATGCAGAGCCTGTTTTACTTCTGAGCATTGCCTAAGCCTACCCACAACTGGAGACCAAGCCAGTATTAGGTACTATGACCTACCAACTTCTGACTTCCATAAATTGATCTCATTGTGAACTACAAGAGCACACACAAAAATGAAGAGTGGGTACAGTTGAACATCTGGCAACAAAGTGTAAATCTATATATGAGAAACTTGTTTATCTAATAAAGTTTTCATCTCACAAAATTCAGGGGAACATGAGAGAGAAAATAAAGCGCTTATTAGTCCAAAAGGAAGAAAAATTCACCAGCCCTCATAAACATTAACAGTATGACAACATGGCTACAATGCTGCATGCAATATTGCATCAAGGCAGTCACCGTTACACTGAATACAGCTCTAATATGACAGGAAGTTTATGTCAGTATCATTTAAAGTTTCCTTTTGCTGCCTGTCTACAGACTATTCTCTTAACCCAACTCTAGAATCCTATTAAACAGCACATAACTTCTCTAAGGCAGTCAACTTGCTAGGGGTCTCTAGCCAGTGAAGATAAAATGCAGTGTATTTGTTCGCTACAGAATGTTAGTCGACTAACTATGAAAGTTACTTGAAACAACTTTTTCACATTAACTTGCTCACTATGCACCCTAGAGCTCTTCATTCAACTGCGAACATAAAAAGGCAAGGGTTTTGCCTGAATATATTCAATTAAAATTTGTTAATAAAAGTATACACAATACGATGTCAAAAAACAGCTAACTTTGTTCCTCAATGTTAAGTTGAATTCAGCTACCTATTGATGTGATTCCAGTGTTTAACTGAAGGAACAAGGAAATGCTATGCCTAAAATGGGAAAAAAAAAAAAAAAAAAAAAAAAATCACATTCAAGTTTGTTCACGTGATCCAAAAGCAAAAACAAGATACTTACTCTTTAGTTTCACTATTTAAAACAGCACTGCTACAGATGTGGCAGCTGCAGCCCTTAAATCTTCACAGGTCAGAAAATTCTTTCAGGATGTAGGAACGTTCTGATCTTAGTTGGCAGAATATGGTAGAACGTAGACCTTATATTACATTTTTGTTCCTTGAGTTCTTTCTCTCCCTTCCTTTTTTCAGCAGTTTTTTAAAAATTCCCCTTCTGTGCGACTTCTAAGTCAGTTGCCAGTGCTTTACACTCAGTTTTACTGCAATACTGAGCAAATGCAAAACAGTAACTTACTGGTCAATTAATTACTGGTTTACTTTACACAGTAGCTACATTCAGCAAATTTAAATTCCAGTTAGTAATCAACAGTCAACAAAACATACCAGCCACTGACAGATGTGGCCCCCCCCCCCTAATAAAAGCCAACAACACTTTACTGGAAGAGGAAGTGCACTAGTTTAATCTAGTTCCCCAGCATCTGTATGGATCAGGAGTTTCATTTGGGCTTTTTGGTTCTTTTATCTGAAGCTGGTTCAAGTGCCAAAAAGTTCTGCTGATGTGCCTGATCTATATAGACAGGCGAGCTGGTCAAACTAACATAAATGCCTCTTCTGGGCATGCACTGTGCGGTACACCGAGCTGAAAATATATTTTTTTTCCCCCACATCTGTAAGGAGCCACCATGTCCATACAAAAATAGAAGACAATCTTCCAATGTTCATCACATCAGCCTATTTAGTCAGTAACCTTTTTGTTAGAAACTTGAGAACTGTTTACATTGAGGAAGAATTAAAAAAAGAAAAAAAAATAAATCAGCGTGTTTTATAACAATGATTATTTTTTCATAAAAATATAACCTCTGCCTTCTAAATAGCTCTACAGATCTGTGGGGAAGAAAGTTCCTCCAATCAATTGATATGCTTTAAAGAAAAAAATCCCATAAAAATATCACATCTAAAAAGATCAGTATATTTTCATTGGACCTAAAGTTAATGTGCAGTCAAGTGTGATTTACAAAGTTTGACTAAAAAGACCAAAGAAGGTGAAATATTTACATTATACACATTTATCAAAGTACAGTGCTATTAGAAAGTGGAATGTCATTTTTCGTTTAAAAAAATTCAAGCCTAACAGGTCGGCTCCAGACCCAAGTGGCACCTTTATTTCTTTAAGGGAAGATTTTCCTAATTAATACAACCATAGTTTCTTGTGTATATTATTCCTCTACCCAAAAGGTATATGCTCAAACTTGCATCGTGTTCCACAAGATAATTAACTTAAGTGTTAAATAACAATATTTATAACTGACCATATGGACTGAATATATACACATTTAAAGTCTCTTTAAGGTGATTTTTAGGTAGAAGATAGGTGCATTTATGATGTCTAAAGCAGCTTATAGAAAGGATATCTTAAGGTCTAGAAACTTTACTGGCTTGTTTTCAGTTTCCGCTTTTAGTCCAAAGAGGAGAAGAAAACTCAAACACTCAGTTAATCTTTCTATTCACAAGCTGCCTAATGGATGTTTCTTCACAAATACACTATCAAGGGGTGGAACCACAGAGGTCTAGAGCTCACACTGCCATCTAATATTACAATCTGCACAATCTCACTCTGACAGATTGCCAGAGAGAAATTCACTCCTCCCTTGGAATTGTTCATTTTCATCGTAACCAGGTGGATGGCACCCACTGAGGCTCTGTATCGAGTTTGTTTATTAGTCGAAGTAGCTCCTGATATGCCTTGTCCAGATCAGAATTCACAATTGCTGTGTCAAGGTAGTGTCCATTGTTCTGCTCCATCTCTCTGGTCTTCTCTATGATCTCTCGCAGTTCTTCTGGCTGTAATGAGAATGCAAGCGAAATTGAAGTACTGCAAACATATGAACATATCACACACCTCCATCTAGAGTCACTGAAGAAAGCACAAAAGGACTTGCATAAAAAAATTCTTATATTTCCCATACAGAGCTCCATTACATTGGCAAATCTGACTTGCAAACTGCTAGAAAAATCAAATTCCATACACAAAAGGCTGAGAAAAATACAGAAATGTGCAACTATAATATACGATTCAAACTGCCACTAAAAGGGAAGAAAGGTAACAGATATTGCTGCATGTTTTGAGAGCTGCTTACATGTAAGGAAGTTTGTAGTATGTGCTTTAAAAAGACTCCGAAGTCTTTAGTAGCAACTGGTCAGGAAGCCCCACTGGTCACCAGCATTCCCTCTAAGCTGTGTGGCGTGAGCGGCCACGTAGGCACGCTCATGCTGCGCTGTCAGGAGTGCCTGTGCGGCTGCGCGGCTTAGAGGGAAAGCTGCTGGTCACACTAAGTCTTATCGCCTCATTAAACTGATGCAGTTTTGAGTAAAACTATCTGTAGAGAATGCAAAGAAAAAGATGGAATGAACACTGCAATGTACTGTTCAGCATGCGACTGCCTCTGAAGGAAGTGAGCGTGAAAGTATTTCATCTGAAGTAAGGGCAACAATGACAAGCTCCTAAGTCCACCACCTTTCAACAAGAAGAACAAGTGATATTGAAATACTGTCACAATGACTTTGTTTATATGCAGATGTGAACTTAGTTACAGAAAGAAAAAACCCACAACTCTACAGGTGTAACACAACACATGCAACAAGTATTACACCATAGTTTAAGATAACAGTTGTCACTTAAAATATACCCCCCTGAAAATGTCTAGGGAATGGACCAGACAACTGTAATGAGAAACAAGGTAAAAGCCACACAAGGCAAACTGAAAGAATCATCTCAACACTGAATACATATTGCAGGGAAAATGGAAAAGACACTTTCAAGACGGTGGAAGCGGAGGTAGCAGAGCCAGAAAGATTGCATGAGAGCGCAAATACTTATTTCACTACAATACTTAGTAACTGGGAATTTTAAATAGGCCCAAGAGTTTTGCAGATTAAGCCTGAACTTTGCCGGGCTTTAGTAAAAAAAACAAACAAACAAACAAAAAAAACCCCCACTACCCCAAGTATATCCTGGGGGAAGGAGGAAAGTGGGAACTTCTGTCAAACCAAAAAAAAAATTCCTGTTATGTAATCCCCAACTGGGCCATTAAAGGTGGAAATAATTTGTAACCAAAAAATATTCTCACTTTCCCACCACCAGCAATATACCCACATCCATCCCAAATGCTTTTTAAATTACTGTGACAAAAAACTAAGCACGTAATTATTTTATTTGACACTGAAAATTATCAGCCCTGCATAACTGCTCGGGAAGAGTACGATGAATGCCAGATCCAACTGAAATGGCAGTGGGAACTGAGAAAGAGAGAGAAAATATAATAATATCAATCTGAATCTGGCAAAAACATTTTCTAGCATTAACATTTCTAATACTTCAAGGGTCACGTTCAGTACCTCATACCAGACTGGGTCAATGGAAGAGTGCTGTGCAGTGAATCCTTCCTACATTACTTTCTGTAGCGCCTAAGCAAGCTCTTACCCTCAACGGGCTTAGCCTGCAACATCAAGCAGACTAGCAGCTCAACTTATTAGTGCATATGCAATATTTGCCAATTAAAAAAAAGCAAGAACAGTGGGAAACAAGGTTAATTATGAGGGAAAGTAAATGAGAACAAACCATTTTAAAATCCGCGTATGTTTGCTGGTTTGGTTGATCACAGGTGAAATGAGTGACCCTTGGACTGGTGTAGCTTAGCTAGCAAAAGCCCCTGGTATGATACAGTTATACTGGCAAGACTCTTGTTGGTAGATGTATTCATAATGGGATTGCTTTGCCATACAGTATTACATGCGTAATTATACTGGCAAAGTGCTTCTAGTATAGTCTAGCTGAAAATTATTCACTAACATTAAAAGTGAAGAACCAAACTGAATTAGCTTTACAATACACATTGCTATGCTACCAGCGTTTTGCAGGGCCATCCCAGGCTTCCTGTTGGTAGCTTGGTGGTTGAAACCAGCTGAGCTGACAAGAAGCTGCTACATAGCCTCTGTCCCAAAAAAGTCCATCCATCAGGCATTCCGGGCTGGTAATGTTGCCTGATGTGCTTCTTCATTAGGGTCACGTTCAGAGAGGACCAAAGGCTCACATAGTCTTGATGAAGCCCTGGCAGCTCTCACCCATGTCTACTATGCCATCACAGGGTGTGCCAAGCAGCAGAAGCATTGGCACAGCTCAGCCCCTTTCCCCAGCCTGGGCTGCAGCCAGCACCCCTGGCAGAGACTTAAAAGCCCCATGACACATGGAGCACAAAGGAGGGGAGGGGGCAACCTCCTTGGATGCTTATCTTGCTGGGGTGATCTGACCCCAGCTGACTTCCTGTCCCTTGGGTGGGGGCTGGACCCGATGATCTCGTGAGGTCCCTTCCAGCCCTAATGTCTATGAAATCTATGTCCTTAAATTGCTTGGAAAGCTTTTCTCTTAGCTTTCAGATTCCCCCATCAAGTCTCCAGGTTTTATTCTATTGTAGAGAGCTAACTTCTGGCTTGGTGAAACAGCCCGATATGGATCTGTTGAGGTCTTATGCAACCATTTTGAAACCCTGCTGGAACATAAAAACTTCCCATGGAAGGTCAAGTAATTTCCTCTTTCTTAATTCTGAAAAACATACATTGAAAACATATCCATTATTTAAACAAATATCCCTGAAGGTACCTGGCGCAAACTTTCATCAGGGTACTTTCTGAATGGTATTTAGTGAAACAAATTTACCCCCTTATCTCTGTAATAGACTCCTTTGTGTTTAAACTGTGAGAAATCCAAAAGCATCTTCTTCATACACCTTTGAAACAGAGGGCCAGACTGTTATATGCCTATATGCAGCTCTTGTACACATGTGTTCAACTAGATACACAAACTTTCGAAAATCTTGTACCAATATGAAATAAGTGTATTATCACTACTCAGAGGACGCCTTGGACCAAGGAAAAGGAAACAACAATAGAATAAAGACTGAATGGAGAGGAAGAGCCTAGAGAAACAGATCTGTAAGACATTTCAAATCAAAAGCCTTTTTTGGGCTAATCTCTCCTTTTTCTACTCCTATTAAAATCTGACTAAAAATATCACACCAATCTCTTTTACAGGGTGTCAAAAGGGTCTTTTATAGATTACAGTATGACCTGGTCTGGCCTCCTGTAGAACCTGGACAACAGAACCATATCCACTAATTCCTGCATTGAATTCATACCTCTACTTTAGCTTAAGATCTCTTAAGAATACAGTTTTGACTTAAAGATTACAAGGAATGGAAAATCCAGAACAAGCCTTTTTCTGCTGATTAAAGAGCTATCTATCATCAGAAAGCACTTCTGCATGTATGTACTCATACTACATTATCAAGCCACTTCTTTTTTAACCTTCTCTTGGATAAAATACTTAAGAGTTTGAGTTTTAGCCACTCTCTGATAAGCCTCCAGATCTTCAGCTGTTAATTCTCCTGTCTTAACGCTTTCCAACTTTTCAACATCCTTTTTGAAGTGTGGACACCAGAACCGATCACAGTGGTTTAATAATGGTTCTACTATTTCTGTATAAAGAGCTGATATAATCATCCTACTTGGCATTTTTCTACTTATGTGGAAAAATGCTTATGCTTATATTCACTTCAGACATGTTTACAGATGCTTATGCTCTTGGTCCACTGGTTATTCATCACGGTTCTTAAGTTCCTTTCATTGCCACTATATTCCAGAATAAATGCTCTTCTTGTAAATTTGCTCATTGTTCCACAATGTGTGACTTGCATTCAGCTCTACTACAATTCATGTTGCTCAGATGAGCTCTTTCACTAACTTTGTCCTGAAATGTCCACTAGACAGAGTCCAATCACAAAGCAAACCAGTCTGGATTGTGAACAGGAGAATGATTGTTTAAGTAAGACAGAATTCTTTCCACTCAGGGTCAAACATTTAACACAGAGACTGTGTTTGCAACTTCCCCAAATACTTATAATTGAAACTATTTATTGCCTTTATATTTTGTGTAACTTTTATTGTTTAAAATTAAACAAAAAGAGGTATTAAAATAAATAACTGAGGCAGTCCTATGATAATCTGAATTTGACATCAGATTTCAAAAAACAATAGACTGCCTATAAAATACTAAGCCTTGGCTTAGCCACAGTTTGCTCCCTAATTTTCATTCAGGAATGTCATGTTGTTATGCAACTGGTGTACCACATACTGATCCCTTTGTGCAGTGGCATGCACTAGCATTTTCTACTGTAGGTTGCGTCCAGACTGAATGGACTAGAATGTCTTTTCAATGGCTGATGTGGTATGTAGTAGTAAAGTTACTGAAACAAAGATCCAAAGGAAAGTATATTTGTCTTACCACAAGCTACAGATGCTTTCAAATGTATGAATGCTGCAAAAATAGCATCCTATCTGTCTGTTCACTAAGTTACTTCTGCAATTCAAATATAACGTGGCATTTTGAAGCATATTTGGGGTATATACAGTCATAAAAAAAATCATAAAAAAATTGGAGCCTAAGATTTGCAAAAAAGAGACAGAGGAAAGAGAAGGAAAGACAACTGGTTAGAACTGAAGTATCAATCAATACCTGCCCTTTATTAGCTATGGTCAAATTTGAATTTCTGCTTCTATTGCTTTGCTTATTTTTTATTTTGAGCACAAAAGCTGTAGCTAAAGCCTGCTTACCACATTTCCAAATATTTTTAAATGGTGGTTCACCTACAGCTTTGGAGTTAAAGACCTAAAAGCATGACCCCTTTGCCTGGAAGGATGAAAGAGCTAAAACAGGAGCTGAACCCAGGGTAAAAGGCAGAAGTTTAGGCCACAAAGAAAGTCACTGGCAGCTACCTGATGCCATCAAGTGATGCAGAACAGTGGGCAGAGAATGAGATAGTACAATACTTAATTTCTTGTTTTGATTTACATTTCTGTTACTCAAAGAAAATGACAGAAAAAGATATACCAGCTGTAGAAATATTAAGCTGGCCACTTGGATTCTGTGTCCCACGTAAGTACGGAGGTACAGATTACTCTTGAATCATACTAAATCTGTGGAATGTTAAGCAGTGTTGAAGCTAGAAATTGCTGTGAGCAGTTGCACATTAGGGGTTAATACTTTTTCTTACCTGCACAGCTCTGACTTGCCACTAGATGGCTGGAAAGCAGAGGCATAGCTAGAGCCAGGCCACTAGGCCCTATTCCTGCTCTGGGTGTAGGGGGAGACTGGGAGCAGTGCATCCTTAGATGCTGGAGGACTGTAGATTGCTTATTTTATCTCCATGGAGCAGACTGAAGTTACCCTAACATGAATTAGGTAGCATGGCCCAGAGTTAGTCCTTGCCTGAAGTGGCATAACTGAGATGCTCAGAGGGCACTCAGCACAAGTTAACAAGCTTCGGTGAGTGGAGGCTCCTGTTTTAAGGGTTCTTAGTATGGTCCAAGTGTGATGTGTAACTTCACCCTCAGACATGTAGTCAACGAGGAGTTCCTAGACAGCACGGTCTTACTGAGAAGTGTGTTGGCAGAGTGGTTAGCATATCTCATCGTGGCTTCACGAAGTGCATATCCAAGCTCTGCTCTGGACTGATGATAAAGACCACCTCCAACTGACCCAGCTGTTGATGGGAACCGGGTAATTCAGACTGGGGAATCAAAGGCAGCCTGAACCAATGCTAACCTTCTGCGCTGTTGGCTACAGAAACTGATGTGCCTTAACAAAACTAGCTCAAAGAGCCTACAGGCTCAAGTGGACCTTTGACCTTACTGCTTATCTCAGTAAGTCTAACCTTTCCACTGCAACAGATATTTACAATATAATTCTCTTGGTTACCACAAAATTTCATGCATGTTTTAGATAATGACAAGCAATAGTTTTATGCTGAATTCTTTTGAAGTTGTGCTAAGAAACTGAGCTCCACACTTGCCAACAAAGCCCCAAACTGCTTTGTAATAAATATTTAAATTACTACTGTTCATTACCTTAGGATTTTTACCCTCTTTGGCCAATAATGCACGTAGCCGCTCTTGTGAAGGTGGCGCAATAAAGATAATATATGGCTTCAAGTCAGAATTGCGTAGGGTCTTCAATGACTGAAGGAAAAACACATTTGTGCTGTTTATTATTTAAAAATAAATACTATTAACTAAGTTTCTAAAGGAAAAGTAGGCAATGACACCTAGTTCATATAATATTATCAAATGTTAATATAATTCTACTGCTAATATACCTGGCTATGAATTTTGAGAATTTATTTTTATCTGTGGCATTCACTAATAGCCGCATTCTTGCTTGGTAACATGATGCCCCTAATTATCACTGACTTTACCATTTCTTATGTGATGGGTATTTTCACCCTTAGGGAACTCCAATATTTATTCTTGTTCAAGTATGGTTCCTTCTAGCAAGATAAGAACAGTCCTGACCAAAATAAATTTGGCAGAACTGAAACATGTCAATAGACTGACTGAAATTTACATTTTTTCAGGTCTTTAATACAAAAAAATAACCTGAAGCTACATATGCAGTTTTTCCACATTTAGTTCTCAGTTGTAAGGTGTGTTCTATCATGTACTTAAAAAATTCATACTTAAATAACGATGACTAACTTTTTTTCTGTTTAAAGTTATATGCTATTTCCAAGGCAAAACAGGTTCATTAGCAACATATCAAACATTCATTTTGCATAGTTATATGGAAAGAGCAAAGGACACCGAGTCAGGAGAAATGGATTCTACTACTGGCGCTCAAAAGGCTTCTGCTTCTGTGACTTAGTTTCTTAATCTGCAAAGTGAGATTACTTACCAGGCTCATAAGATATTATGAAGTTGACTTTATAAACCTTTGTTACTTGTTTTGAGTTCTTCCCATCTCTTACATTTCTGTGGAATGGTGTGTGCACACACACGCACGCACACACACATTTTGGGACTGATGCTAAACATAAATGATGACCTTTTAAACAGTTAAAGCAGATATAAAAGCTCTTCACATGTTTATGTTTTTAAAACAAGAAACAACAGAAACAATTATTGTTTAGTAATTTACACAGTTGTGATTTTTCTTTGTTCATATTTAATTAGTTCAAGGAACAACAATTTAAGACACACATTTAACAAATACTGAGTAACTGTGTGAAATAACACTGACATAATAACAAAATTGTATGAATAAAATTAACTGACATATCTTTTTGCTTTTGTCCAAAATTGTTAAATAAAAGAGTGCAACTCTTCATGCTATTTAATAATTACTAGTTCTGTCTACTCTAACAATATTAAAAAGACTGAAAAAAATATACATTACTTACAGCAACCAGTATTACCAGCCAAAAGAGAGAGCTACTTTTCTAATCAAAATTCTCTGTCATTTAAAATTATTTTCCCTTCCTTGAGTTATTCAATCATTCCGTAGATCCCTAGTCTTCATCTGCAAACTCTTTGGGGCAAGGGTCATCATGTTTGTACAGTACCTAACACAAAGAGGTTCTGGTCCACGACTAGCGAATCCTATCTTTTATGATGACAGCAATGTAGTTCTGACTCATGACCCTCCACTGGACTGTGGCAGAAAGGCGCATTATATAACATGGGGTTTGTTGATGCACCATTTTCTCCAGTATGCACTACAATTTTAAGGTATCACAGGCTAACAAGTTACCAGTACAGGCAACCCCCTCTTAACACTGTTTCACTTAGCTCTATTTTGCTATGTCACTCATTTTAAATTTATGCCTGATTTCACTTAGCACTCAACGAATTTCGTTATAATGCTTGCAGTTACCATCTTGGATCATTAAAAAAACTTGTGGTTACTATCTTGTATCGTCAAATATTTTCAGTTTCACTTGATGCTCATTTCACTTAACATTCTGTTTTTCAGGAACCAAATTAAGAGCGCTAAATGCGAGTTCCCTGTCACTAAAGTTCTTAAGGGAGCACAAGCAATGAAAGATAGACATTTGCCTTTATGTATATTTTAGGGGACTGGATGCATTTTAAATATAAAATTGGTGACTTGGTAAGTTGGATGTTTATATATAAAGTTAAAAAAAAGAACATTGGTGCATTTAATCCTTCTGTAGCTCTGCCAAGTAGGAACTGCCTAGGCACTACCTTACAACACAGAGCTGAGGTTGTGAAGTATAGCCCTAAACTACTTTAGAGTCCAGAGAGTAACAGAACTCTGAGAAAAAGGGCAAGAAGGGCAGTGGTCTGGAGACTGAAGCTCCCCTGTCCACAGATCAGGCTGTGGATATCAGTTCAGTTTCCTGCTTACCAAATACCTTGTTTAGAAGGGCCTACTCCCCCCACAGTCTAAAAAGACTGAACATACATGGGCTAATAAATTGAGTTCATTTCACACAGGTCACCAGTGCAGAATTACTTGTACCAAATATAGTTTCTTCATATGCCTTCACAGCACTTTTATATTTTCAGTTTTTACAACACCGGTCAAAAAACCCAACAATGTGCAATAACAGCTCTTACTGTACCTGGGTATGAAGATTTAAAAGGCATATCTTGCCAGAGTTGATTACTTGTCGCACAGAATCTATGCTGGTACCATAAAGATTCTTCTCAAATTCTCCATATTCAATAAATTTCCCTGCAGCTATGTCAGTCTCAAATGCCTGCCTTGAAATAAAGTGGTAATCACGGCCAGCTACTTCGTTCTCTCGCCTGCTCCGAGTGGTATCTGAAAATAAGAACCAAAAAGGGGTTATGAAAAAAGTGTACTTCTGAAATTCCAAATAGCTTTGGAGTAAAACTGAGTTTTTTTGTACTACGGTACTGTGCACTATCCAGTGTGGAAAAATGGGCAGTGTAACAGTGCAGTCTGTCCCTGTAAGAGGAAACAGGCAAACCTTTTGAGATAGTTTGCCTATCCAAATGACCCACAGCTAGGGAGTGTTCTGCTAGGAGCTTTTTTAAAACTCCTAGACTGGAAGGGAGGGAGGAAGAAGCAAGATGTGAGCAAGAAGCTTGCTACAAGGAGAGGCCAAGGCTGCTGTGCTGGGCAAAGGCCAAAGGGCTCCCCTCCTACTGCCTGGGACAGTGCGAGTGGCTCAGTTTTGTTTCCTTGTTTCCTAAAGACTGTGTTTTAGTGGGAGGACTAGCTGAGTCACTCCTCAGGAAGCAAAACCTGCCCACAGAAGCCAGAAAGCTAGCCAACCTACTTACAGGCACATATTTTCTTTTCAACAGTGGTATCTCCAGCGATATCTCTGGGCATATAAATCTGCGGAATTTGCAGACCAATCTCACAGGTAGAGTTTGTCACCCAGAGGACCCAAAAACACTTTACCAACTAAAAAAGAAATCACTTCATTCATACAGCTGCATTTGGCTGAAAACCAACAGAATGCAGAAATACTGTGGTATCCTTCGCTATTTGTCATAAGTTATATATTCAATGGAAACTCCAGGGGAAATTAAAGAAGGTACAGTACAGTTACTTTAAGTGGAATTTAGCCCAGACACCTAGGTTAAGAGCAGTTCTGGGAAATGCATCTTTTTTTTATTTTTTTTAAATGAGGGCATGTGATCCTAATGTTATGTCCTGAAAAACATGGACTTGCCCCAGCATTCCTTTAACATTTTATTGTTAAGGTAAGTAACATTAAGGTAAGTAACAGATTCACCAAAGCCATTCTCTTTCAAAAGATTTCTCTTCACTGTTTCTTTAGTATTTTTTCTTTAGCAAGTGCTAACTTTACTCAGTCCAGCTTGCAAAATACCTGACCTTGACTGTCAGCCTGAGACTATTTAGCTGCAGATTACAGCAAGGTTAGGGGTGTGTTACACCACACTCTGTAGACTTACGAGGAACTGCAGCTGCAAAACGATCTGCTTCATTATTCATTAATCTCTGGCGCAGTTCATTCTGGCCACAATTCTGTGGACCAATCAGAACAATAGGCCTTTTCCTATTTGCTGGCTGGTGATACAGTGACATTTCTTCATAGGTCAAAATCTCCTCATTGTCATAATCTTCAGAGAAAAGGAAAAAAAAGTGAAAATGTTATTAGGCACTATCACAGCTGATGCTATTGCTGTTATACAGCAGCAGAGTCTGCCACAAGTTTCCTAGTTATAATGGGCTTAAGGAAGCCCATTCTTTCTTCCCCTCTCACCGTGTGTACCTTTTGCGTGCTTGAGTCTGAGGTCCCTAGCACATATTACACTTCTGGTGCAATTAACATGTTAGTAACAGTGCTACATGTTCAGCCAATTTATGGCACCATAAAGTGGCAAATCAGCCACTCGTTTGTGGCTCGTTTGTATGGTACCATAAATTGAATGTGTAGCTCGCCTCTGTCCCAATGCTGACAATCTGCTGATTATCAGCATTCGCATCAGGACAGGAATTGGCATGGGGACTGGGACAGCCCTGGTCCCAATGCCAAAATGGGCTGCTAGGGGAGTGGGCTGCAAAATTCCCTTGCAGGGGGGACCCAGCAACCACTATGCCTGGCAGCCTTTCTGGCTTTGCCCTGCAGTACCCACAGAGGCTGTGGGGCAAGGCATTTAAAATGCTGGATTGAGAGGAGCTGGGCTGCACAGTTTTTAGATGTCCTGGGATATTGGGATGTCTGAAAACCACAGGTTTTTCTAAAACCCCAGGACTTTCTAGTGCCATTCAGCTGTCAGCCCCAGCCCGACTGCCCTGGGTCTCGAATCTGCTAAGAGCCAACAATCAGCTGGATACTGGCATCAGTTCCAGGTCCCCAGTAGCTCTTAGAGCCTGATGTGGGACTGTAGGTGCTGGTCTTCAACTTTGCTTTGAAGGAAACCAACTGGCTCCCTCCTCTTGCCCTCACATGGCACAGAGGTGCCCACCCACAGTCCCACATGTGGAGTTGTGAGCACCTGGCTTTCAACCTGTCAGTGCAGGGAAAGCCCAGGATCATGATCCTGGGTTCCCCTTGCACTAGCAAGTAGAAAGGGCATGACTAAAATCTGATCCCTGATCCAAAAACTATGCCTCCTGCCATGCATGTATGGCATGGTAGGATGTGTGATTGCTGGAATTGGGGATCAGATCCTATTACACTGCTAAATGAATATGTGCCAGGAGCCTGAGAGAACTGTACCAGTCCTCTGGCTGGCATCTAAACCAATTCACCTCCACTCTGTTTATCTGTCCAGATTTGTTGCTGTGTAGCAATTTCTATTCTTGTGGTAAGGAAGAGTGCTGCCGCCAGACTACTGCCAGGCCCAACTGACAAGCAATGGCACAAGTCAGGGACCAGGTTTACTCTGTGGTTCCCAACCTTTTTTATCCTGCGGACCAGCAGGAGTGGGATGGGGTGCATGGAGCCAGCTACCTCCCTCTCGGGGCTGCCCCACTGCCCAGCTTTAACTCCGCAAGACTGCCAGCGGCAGAAGCCCCTCACCCAGGCAGACAGATAGGGGTCTGAGTGGGATGCCTGTGCCAGGACCCAGCAGCCAACCCTTCGTGGCCCAGTACTGGGCCTGGTGGTTGGGAAACCTCTGGGTTTATTGATAAGCCTACTACATCTACAGCAAAATACAAAAGACATCTTCATTTGGCAATTATTTCCTGGTCTTAATAATTATAGACAATAATGTGAATTTTTATCAGATTTTCCTCTACATAAATGTATACCATAAATTCCAAAGTCCTTTGTAGGAATACAGTATAAATTTAACTATAGGAAATTGTTTCTGGAAGCATGGTTTCATTCTCATTTATTGACTTTGAAATGATTACTACATTAGGAATAACAGAGACCAACTTTATAGATGCTATAATAGATTGGTTTGTCATAACTGACTGTCCAGGACATTTTGGTAGATAATTCCAAACAACCTCCATTTTACACCAAAATTATACATCATGCCATGATTTTTCTGTAGTTGTTCTGCAATGGCAAACACTTCACATCAAGGTGACTACTTACCATCATTTTTATTGGCATTGTACAGAACCTTTTTCCGTTTCTTTTTATTTTTCTTTGCACACCAGAGCTTTCCTGGTTAAAATAAAATCACAAGTCACATTTCGATAAATAAAAAAAAAGCATTTTCTCTTCCTGCATATCTAAAAAGTAAAAGCACACATTTTGTTTTTCATATCTCTTATGCAGTTAATATTTAATTAAGAAATAAGATATCTCTTCTGTAATTTGATATATAAAACTTATTCTTGTATCTCTAAAAAAATCCAATACTAACACCAACCACAACATGCAGTTTTCTAACACGTCTTTCTCCCTTAGCCAATATATGCAACAAAACCTGTTGCTTATCCTCTTCATTTCCAAAATCCTTTACATTTCCTACTACTAAAAAACTCTTGACTCTTGTTTTGTGCTTCAACTATCTATAAAATCATATTCTTTGATCTCTCTAATATTCTTAAACTCCCTGACCTTTCATGTAGGGCAGTTGTTACAATCATCCTTCGATGGTTGAATTGACTTGGTTTTCACTCAATTTTGTCTAAATAAGGTGATCACAGGTGGAATATACAGATTTTTAGAAGTTTTATTTTAAAACTTGTCTCTTACTATTGCAGTTCTGATCTTCAAACCAGAAAGAGTAGAATCAATTTAGTTTAGAAATATTGAGGGTCAATCTCTAAGCTCTCTTGAACAATTTCAACATCTGCTTGGCTATAAGAACATAAACCAGCTGACAGCCCAAATCTTTACCTAAAACAAGAATTTCAGAGAATTATCCCACCTGTGCAAGACCAACAGGGAGAGAATTCCTTATAAATCTCAATCTAGACAAGGCTCCAGACATCAGAGTCAGAGTTTTTGTTCGGAGCAGTGGGGTCCAACCTTTCAGGTACATGTGCCACAAATGACATTCTGATTCCCTTCCCCAAACCAATCTACTGCTATACTTTCTGCTCCCTGTCCTATCTACTATCTGCTTTGTGCCACACACATAGGTTGCCTGTGCCACAGGTTGGCCATCCCTGATTTAGAGCGTGTACTTCCAAACCTGGTTTTTCTGGCTCCTTGTCTTCTTCTATAGTTTGCTTCATTGCTTCTCTTTGCTGCTGAAAGCTCTTTCCTTCGTGAATAAAAAAAAAAAAAAGTACAACAGCAGTTAAAATGGGAAGCCATACTTACTTCTATTGACAAATAAAATACCAATTTTCTTTTAAGTATCACATCTCAATTTCATTACTGTTATCATATCTCCAAACCTGACAAGTCTCAAATAGGACATGGTATATGACAACAAATTCAGAAAACTTTAAATGTTATGGGGTTTAGGGAAAACAACATTCTATGGCTTCAGTTTCATGATAAATGAAGTATTAAGATACATTTTCAAAATTAAAGTAAAAACATGATGAATTTGCATGAAATATGGTAATTCGGCAACTAAAATAGTATTGTTTAAAATGTACAATATTGGAAGTATGGTTATTTACTTCTGTGATTCTTAAATGATTCAATTATTTGGGAAACACCATGCAGACACTTCCAGAAGACAGTTACTCAGAAAATTGTAGTGTTTTCTGTAGTGATCCAAACTCATACCCCTCAAAGAAGAGTACCGATCTGAGAAGTTCTGTGTTGAAACCTGATTATAAAGAGGCATTTTGAGGCTTCAGTTCTCAAATAGTTCTATTTTAAATATGCCCAGTTTGCATATAAAAAAATGCTTACTATATTCCAGTGCTACAAAATCAGCCCTGACTTGAGTCAAACTGGGTTCATGCACAGGTCAGTCAAAGGAGAATATTGTCTACTTTTTTTTTTTTCATCATTTAGTCAGTCTAAGTTTGTTCTTTCAAATAAAGGCAGAGTAAACTATTGTTAAAGTGTAGTGCTGCTAAAGTAGCAACCAGCAGAGGGAATTCTGAACTCCAGGAAGAGGGGAAAAATTAGAAGCTGCTTTCTGCTGAAATGAGCAAGTATCTGGCTAATGTCTACTCCCATGGACACCCATTTGTAAAAACAATTAAAATCTACTTTTTGAAAAGGCAACTGTTATTGACTATGAAATTAACAAAAAATCAAAGTTGTTGGTTTTTGCTCAAAAAAAGGTTTGAACAGGCAGACATTTAACCAGTCCCAGTTCAGAATATCTGACTGTCTAAAAACACTGGTCTCTCAGGATACAGGAGCTGCTGTAGTGAGCCATCTTCTTAACAATGGCACCTCAAAATCTCTGTAGATCTAGATTTTCAATAATGCTGCATTTTACCTGGAATAAGACCTGCCAAAGGCTGATTGTCTTCATCTCCATCTCTGTAGGCCTGCCACCAGTTTGGATCTTCCTGACTGATCACATGGAGTATATCTCCCTTTTGAAAAGACAGGCCTAATTCTCGGCAAGGGACATACGGGTCATCAGAAGGATCATAATCAAAATGTGCTTTCACATGTATCTAGGAAACAAGAGACACAAAAATAAAAGCAAAAAACATGTGAGACTTCCAAGGATTAATTTTCCCAAAATGTTTGTTCCTACTGGTTGCAAGGGGTCCAAGGAGCATATGCAATAAAAGAACATACCACGCTGAAATTTCATTATTCAATCTCGAGTCTGACACAGACCCGCCATGGGCCTCTGCTGGAAAGAGCAGCATCTAACTGTAGTAAATAATGAAGTGTAACATTGCAATGAATAATTTCATCTGCATAGAGAAAGGAACATTAGACAGACACTATGGTAAAAATATGGTGTGGCCAGTTTGGGACAAGTTCTGAAACTGGAAATGAGGGTAAGAAGCAAGGCTGTGTGAAGCTTTGGAGGGTGATTCGATTCAGAGGAAATTTGGTCCAATTCAGTGGCCAAATATCTGAATCCAAATTGAAAGGTCCGAATTGATTTGAAGCTCTCCCAATCTTTGGAAAAAATTTGATTTGATGCTCCCCGGCCCCCGCATGTCTGCCCCGCCTACCACAGCTCCTGGCCCTTTAAAGAAAAGCCCTGGTGCTTACTGGGTGTTGCTGGGCAGGGGGAACATCCCTGCTGTCCCCCATCGCCCCACGCCACATGGGAGGCTCTGCACTAGCCTCTTGACCACCCCTCCACTCCCAAAGCCCCCGCATGGCTACCTCACCCATTGCAGTTCTGGCCCTTTAAGGAAAAAAAAAAAAGGAGAAAAGCCCCGGGACTCACCCTCCTGCCGCGGCTTTCAGGCTTCATGCAAAGCCCCCCATGTGGCGCAGGGCAGCGAGGATCGACCTCACCAGCAGGAATGGTGAATGCGGGGGTTTTTCCTCTTTTTTTTTTTTTCTTAAAGGGCCAGAGCTGGGGGGGTGGGGCTGGGACAGTGGGTGGGGGAGGGGGCAGCGGGGATTGCTCCCTCCCTGGCAGCACCCGCTGTGTTGGGGCTTCCCCACCCCCGCCAAGTGCCAGGAGCTGGGGAGGGTGGGGCAGCCATCGCCTGGCTGATTTGGAAATTCAGCTGAGGCTGAATTGATTTGGGACAGTGATTCGAATTGCCGAATCAAATCGCTGTTCTCCGAATCGGCCAAATCCGAAGTGAATACTAGTTGCTTCACACAGGCCTAGCAAGAAGGCCATTTTACGTGACTGAGTGTGCACCTAAAACACTAAAGGGAAAAAGTTTGATTCATTCAAACAAGTGAATGGAGAGATTCAGGGGTTCAGGTTTTACTCTTAAATACAAATAGCTAACTTTGCCATTCTGTTTCAGTTAAAAGTAAAGTTCCTTAACTGTTATTTTTCTGTCAACAAAGATCACCTCACAGGATTCTCATAAACCATAAAGACTACAGAACTGCCTCAGCTCAGACTTTTGTCTCTAAACAGACAGTGATTTAGCAGTCTGAGATACAGAAATGGCCAACATCCTTCTCTCTCTTTAATCATCAAGAAGTCCTGAAATAAAATTCTCCTTTTCACACATCAGACCAGGAGTGATGCTGGTGTTTGTCAGAAGGAACTAGATTTCTTACAGCATCTTTTCTTAATATTGAGAATCCAGAGATCATTTTCTGACTAGAGAAATATACACATGTTTCTGAAAGACTTTATTACCGTATCAACCATTGCTTGCTTTCATGTCCAAGTGATTAGCGATTACTGGTTAAGAGGTTGTTACATTTGTTCCAACAGGGACATTCATTTGAAACACTGAAAGTGGCAGTTTGGCAATACAACCTGGGACAATTCAAACCAACCACAAGCATTCACCGTTTACAGAAGAGAAGTTTAGCACCTGCCTGCTGCTGATATTGATGAGGTTGAGCTTCAGGGAACTGCATTCCTTTGAATTTAGAGCCAGATGCAGTCTGGCTTGCAAATAGCTTTTTCTTTCCATGTTTTTTAAAAGAGCTACAAGGAACATGACACAAGCCCAGGATCCCAGTATGACTACACTAATTTTCATATGCTCCCCTCGCATGTTCTCTTTGGCTTACAGCAGGTTCCTAAGCTGCTTCTTGACTTTGGGCAGGATTTAGATGCTTGGAGCCAAGATGACTTGAAAGCATTCATCCAAAACAGCAGCCGTTGCCACCATATTCAACACCAAAGACTATCCACAGTTAACATGACATGAAATCTAAACTCTCTTGGATAATCTTCCTGAGTTCCTGGTACTTCCCTTTTCTGCGAAAACATCAGCCAGCTTGGAAACCACTCATCCACTGACCAGGCAGGCCTGGTCAAACTGCCCAGGCAAAAGTGTATGAATCTCAGAAGGAGAGCACACTAAGGAAAATGACTAGCTAAATGCAAAATACCCACATACCAGAGAACTGTAATTAAGCAGGCTGAGATGACTAAAAGCAAGGAGATACCAAAAAGAATTGGAACAAGAATTCAAGATGTGCTGAGACTAAACAGACCTATGTGCTAACAGTATGTTGTCCAACGCCAGAGCATCCTAAGCTGGATGAAGTAGGAAATTCATGGTAACACTAACAAAGACATCAGATGCATGTAAAGCCCAAGCCCATCAGTCAAATTAATAAAGAATTTAGCTAAAGACAGGCAAAAAAAAAAAAGGCTATCAAGTATTGCAAAACAAGGAAAGACTAATCACGGGGAAGTGCTTCTTTTGCAGAGGCTGTCAGAAAGGATCTGGCCTGGGCATATATTATGACACAGATAGCACGTGACACTAATGCTCCTGTTTAAGGCCTAGAATGTTTGTGTTGAAGGAGTTCTGGAAGCCTTACACAAAAGGAGTGCTAACAGTGAAAAGCTCAGAGCCTGCCCACAGATAAGACAAAACTCTCCAGTATCGCATGTGAAAGGAGTTGTACAGAAGACAAACAACTTGGCTTTTGCAGCCATGCCTCATTACATATAAAAGAAGGGAGCTCTGCAGGCCAGATCTGACCTATGTGCCATGTCTTTGACACCCCTTGTCTAAATCAATTTAAATATCTTCTATTTCCCAATGTAAGATCACCCAGACAGATCTTTGCAGAGTATTAGGTGAAAAAAATCCAACCAGACAAACAGTCACATGTATCATCAGTTTAAAGTGTATGTATAAAGTACTTACAACTGTTTCCTTAGCAGGAGACGGCTTGCTCTGTTGACTGGGAATCAGCACAAATGTCAGAGTGCCATGCATGTCAGCCTGTGATGAAAAAGACTCCTTAGTAATGTACACAACTGTTTCAATCAGAAATTCCAATAAAGCCACCTATGTCTGTAGGGCTGCACAGTGCATAAATTTCAAGACACTTGAGATGCACTGGATGCATCATATCACCCCTTAGGCTGAAATGATTCCCGTACAGACCCATGACTATAAAGAGTAAATGCTGACCATCATAAGGAGGAACACTGGAATGGTTGGTTGTGCGTGTTACTCATTCCTCTAGAAACGGTGCATATTTAACAGCAACCAACATTAATTAGAGTAATGCAAGAGTGAATGTGGGCCAAGCATGGATATAATTCTCAAATTACATCTTGAGTGACACTGGTTTGTCATTCAGCCTAGGTGTTGTCAAATCTGTCTCAGGTTTCTTCACTTGTTAAAAGAAGAATCATTTCTTTATCTTCCATACTTGTTGTATGGGTTAACTGGTGAATAACTGCTAAGAATTTTGGACTTGAGACACCATAAAAATATTATTTGAATAAAAAGCTATGTTAAAAGAAATGTTAAGGTTGAAAAATGAGATACTCAAAAATTCAGAAATGCGAGAATTAAATTTGCAAATAAAACTTGGCCCTTTGAACACATACATTATGATATAGGTCTTTAATTATACTATACCACATTTAATCCTTTAAATAAGACTTGTTCATAGAACTCACCCAAGAACAGAGAAAGTTCTCTACAGATAAATCTTAATAAAATAATGTTGACAAAGCCTATCAAAATGCTATTAAGCATGTCTAAACCATGATTTTTGGAGACCTATGACGTGGTTGAATTGTGATGATTTTTTTTTTTAAACAGAGATGCCAGGAGAGATGTTTTGCATTCAAGTCAATGACTAAGAAACTACAAATATGCAATTCAGATGCAGCATGCTTTTTGTACATGAAGCAATTTTAAAGGATCAAACCAGAAATTATCTATAACAGGAAAAAACAAAACCACAAACTTACCAACAAATCAAAAACTTCATTAACGTCTTTTCCACGAATTTCAATACCATTAATTTGCAGAACTTCATCTCCTTCGCGTAACAAGCCACTCTTCTCTGCAGCACCTCCTTTCACTATTCGACTAATGATAACAGAATCCATTTCGTTGCGTACTGTAGCACCCTGAATAATTGCAAGCCAAGAATCAATTCATAATAAGTTCAGAAACTCCTGGATATCTATTGCATATATTTCAAACCACTGGATAAAAACAAGTATAAACTACAAATGACAATAAGCAACAACTTAGAGGCATACAACTAAAGCTTTGATTAAAAATAATAATTCAGTTCTGCAACCTATGATAAAACAGACAGTGAATTCAACCATACATATATGACAGATATTATTTTTCCAGAGAAAATGTTTTACTTGTCTTAGCAGATGAAAAACAGTAGATGAGAGATAAATGCTGAGAGTGCTTGGCACAGCAAGGATTTAACTCTATTTCAATACATCTTGAGATAGTGTCTTAGGAAACTCTCCCTTCAATCCCACTCGACATTCCAGAGATTGTACTGACTTTACTGTAAACAGTAATTACCGTAAGTTTCAGTTTTAGAATAAAGCAGCTCAAATATATAAAATTGATGTCAGCTATATTTACTATTATTTCCTTCTTCATTGAGAGCCACTCTCTTACACTGTAATATTTCCCTTTGGCCTTTCTTTCCCCTGCTTTCTTCCCACTCTCTCCCCAGCTTTACCTTCTGTTTTTCCTTTTTACCCATTTATATTTTCACAGCATCCTCTCATACCTTGAACTTCTCTCAGTCCTGTTTTCCTGATCTACTACTTTCTTTTTCACTGGCAGCCTCTTTTCTACCTTATATTCTATCACTGTAATGTCTCCCTTCAGTCTTCCCCCCCACCTCCTCCCCTTCACCCTCTGCTTTATCTCTTGTCTTTCTAATTTCTACCTATTTACACTTTCACTGACATCCTGCCACACCTTTAGCTTTTCTCACAATCATGAATCTATGAAATAAGACCAGTCCCTGTACCAAGCAGGAAAGATAACTGGGGTCAGGTGACCCCAGCAAGGTGACTGTCCAGTTTCCTCTTGAAGATTTCCAGGGTAGGTGATTGCACCATCTTTGGAGGGAGTTTATTCCACAGTCTGAACACTGTGACTGTGAAGAATTTTTTCCTAATGTTAAGCCTGAATCGGTCTTCCAGGGATTGGTGACCATTACTCCTGGTTCTTCCCTTGGGTGAACAGTTGCTCATCAAGCCTGTGATGTACTCCCCTAGTGTAGCGGTAAGCTGCTACCAGGTCCCCTCTAAGCCTTTTCTTCAGGCTGAAGAGTCCCAGATCCCTCAGCCTTTCCTCATATGGCTTGCCATGTAAGACTGTGATCATACCCGTGGCTCTTTTCTGGACTCTCAAGCTTGTTCATTTCCTTGTTAAAGTGTGGTGCCCAGAACTGGATGCAGTACTCCAGCTGGGGTCTCACCATTGCTGAGCACAGTGGAAGAATCACTTCCTTGGTTTTGCTGGAGATGCACTGATTGATGCATAACAGAGTATTATTTGCCCTGCTGGCTACACCATCGCACTGATGGCTCATATTCACTGCTGTCTATTATTACCCCCCAGGTCCCTTTCATTTGTGGTGCTAGTCAGTTTGGTGCTGCCAAGCCTGTAGGTGTGTTGGGGGTTTCTTCTCCTGAGATGGAGCACTTTACATTTGTCAACGCTGAACTTTATCAGATTATGATTTGTCCAACTTGCTAGCCTGTCTAGGTCTGCCTGTATCTGTAGCTATCTTCAAGAGTGACCACACTTCCCCATAACTTGGTGTCATCCACAAACTTGGCCAGTGAGCTCTTTACCCCACATCCAGATTGCTAATAAAGATGTTGAAAAGTACTAGACCAAACACTGACCCCTGCAGGATGCTGCTGCCTACTTCTCACCAGAACGATGGACCTGTTCACTATGACTCTCTGGGTCCTATCCTGCAGCATCTCATACATCTGACTGTCTCTGAGTTAAGCCCACAATCCTCCAATTTTCTAGTGAGGACATCATGGGATACTAGATCAAAGGCCTTTTGGAAGTCAAGGTATACAATGTCAACCTGCTCTCTTGTGTCGAGGTGGAGAGTTACCTGGTCACAGGAGATGAGGTTGGTAAGACCAGACCTGCCTGTGATGAAGCCATGCTGGCTGCCACTCAGAATCTTACCTTCTGCAACATTGTAGGGGGTGCACGTGGGTGTATGTGCACCCCCTGTGAAAAGCGCTGATGATGCTGTCAGTGGTACCTGTGGGCAGTCACTGCGCACCGCTCCCCACTGCCGGCGGCATCTGCGTGCAGTCCCTGATTGCCACTGGCTTCCACTGGCAGTATCTGCAGATGAACGCTGACCACTGGTTGGAGCTTGCCACCCACCCCTGCTGCCAATACCGCTGTGGCCGCGTGGGGGCTCCCTGCTCAGCCCGCGGCTGCCTGCAGGGGCATGTGTCATTCATGTTCTGTAAGCTTATCGCAAATAGACTCCTTGATGAATTTTTCTAGAATTTTCCCTAGAATAGAAATTAGGCTGACTGACCTGTTACTCCGGTCCTCCCTCCTGCCCTTGGGGATGGGCACAACACAAGTCCTCAGGGACTTCTCCAGAGTGCCATGAGTTGTGGAAGAGTTTTGCCAGGGGTGACTTTGGGCAGCTCCTTCAGCACTCTCGGATGAAGATCATCCAGTCCTGCTGACTTATATATGTCTAATTTTTTAGTTGGTCATACACCAATTCTACGGCAATAGTAGGAAGACGATTATATTCCTACTGTGCTCATCCTGTATTCTACCTGGCATTGTTTTCCCCTTGGTCTAGTGAAAGATCAAGGTGAAGAAGTCATTCAGGAGTTCATCTTTCTCCTAGGTGCCAGTAACCAGCTCTTCTGAGTTGTTGAGCAATGGCCCCACACTTGCATTTGTTTTCTTCCTGTTCCCTGTGTACCTGAAGAAGTGCTTCTTATTATTCTTGATTCCCGTTGCTTATCTAAGTTCAGTCACCGCTTTAGCCTTTATCTGTTCCCTGCAAATGTGGGTCATAGTGGAATAGTCCTCCTTGGGGCCCGCCCCGAGCTTCCATTGTTTGTAAGCCTCTTTCTTAAGACGACCCTGATTTCCCTGTCTAGCCAACAGGGCTTCCCAGCCCTTCTGTTACCTTTTCTCTGCATGCGAATCGACTTCCTTTGTGCTTCAAGGATCATGTCCTTAAGGAACAACCACTTTTCTCATGCACACCTTTCACCTTTGGTTCCTGGTCCCATAGCACTTCCTCTGCTAGTGACCTAAGCTTGTTGAAATTTGCATTTTTGAAGTTCAGAACTTCAATCCCACTATCAGATTTCCTGGAGTCTCAGAACAGCAGAGACTCCCTATGACTGAAGAAGGGTGACTGTGCCCAAAAGCTTGCCAAGAATTTTTTCTGGTCTAATAAAAGATATTGCATCTACCCAAAGAACCTTGCCTGCCAATATCCTTAGACCAACACTGCTACAACCAAAAACCCTGTCAGCTCTAAGCATTTATCACGTGAGGAATGACAAATGTCAAGTCAAAGTCTAAGCAGTATGTCTCTGCAAGTTCCAGAACAGTAACAATGATCTGTATAGAAAAACAAAACCGTGTCCTGCTTCACGCATTTGTGGGAAAACAAGCGTCATACTTACTATCATTTATAAAAGGTCTGAAAAACATTGTAAGGACAATGTCTTCCAAAAGGAGTCTAGAAGAATAAAAGCAAAAAGGACAGTTCTATCTTTATTTTCTTCCCTGGGAAAGGGAACGCCTGTCACAGTATCTATACTTACCAGTGGAATATCTCGAGCTTTTTCAATTCGAACTATTTTAACAGTCTCTCCTCCATACAGGCCAACATTCTCATAAATCTTTTCCTCTGTCACTGGCTCTGGCTGCATTTCCTGCTCTGCAACCTTATCATGAGCCAATAAAAGTGCCTAATGTTAAATAAAAATAGCACAGTTAAACACAATTATGCCTTTTATCTCCATTTGAAATTTTTGCAGATTTGCTAATTTCTACTGTGAAATTCACTGCAAATTACTAAAGTTTCCAAATTAGCATAAAAAAGCCAGGAAGATCCATCACAATAACATGATTATGCTTTACTGTATTTACTTGAATCCAAGATGAAGCCCCCCGCACAATTAACGCAGGGGGGAAAAGGCCCTTGTCTTGGATTTGATTACAAGACACAGGAGGGTGGGAGGGGTGGCAGGAAGCTGCAGTGGCTCCAACTCTGGCTCCAGCCTGAGGTCAGGGTCAGAGTCAGAACTGCAACCTGCCTCCCTGTAGTCTCTGCCCCCTCCTGCCACTTACCCTCCAACTCTCCAGTTCCAGACACATTTCAGGCCAGGGCATGAAGCACATGGTTGCTCCAATCCTAGTTTGACCATTATGAACAGGTCTAGGGAGGTGATACTTCCCCTCTATGTGGCACTGCAAGGCTGCAGCTGGAATACTGCGTTGAGTTTTGAGCGCCACACTTCAAGAGGGATGCGGATAACCTTGAGAGGGTCCAGAGGAGGGCCACTCACATGATTAGAGGCCTGCAGGATAGGTCCTATGAGGAGAGGTTGAGGGATCTAGAACTCTTTAACCACCATAAGAGAAGGCTGAGAGGTGATTTGGTGGCCGGGGGGGGCGGGGGGAACGCAGCAAGCAATACAAGATACTCTGATTACCAGGGCATTCCTTTGGAGTAACTAGAAACAATGGCCACAAACTTACAGAGAGCAGATTTAGACTAGACATTAAGAAGAACTTCTTTATAGTAAGGGTTACCAGAATCTGGAATGGGCTTCCAAGGGAGGTGGTGCTCTCCCCTACCTTGGGGGTCTTTACAAAGAGACTGGACAAACACCTGGCTGGGGTCGTCTGACCCTAGCACTCTTTCCTGCCCAGGGCAGGTGGTCGGACTTGATCTGCTGAGGTCCCTTCTGACCCTGAAAATCTATAAAATCTATGTAGCAGCTGGGGCCAGAGCTGCTGCCACTGCAATGATTGCTGCATGGATGGATTGCAGCCCAAGCAACCACATGCTCCATGCCCTGGGTTGGGGTGGGGCTGGAGGTAAGCAGCGGAGGGTAACCAGTGGGGGGGAGGGAGAATGAAGACAGGTGCCAGAGAGTGCAGGTGCAGGGGTGGGGACACAAGTCCTAGGGCAACAGACACAGGGAGCAGAAGGGGCAAATGGTGAAGGGGCAGACATCAGGAGGCAAGGGGCAGGGATCAGGTCACTTAACTCCCTGAGCACCTGCCTCCCTACCATCTGACCCTCTGCCACTGCTTGCCCTGCTGACAAATATATAGCATATTGAAAACTGAAACATCTGAAGACACAAATGCTATTGTTCAATGAAATCTCAAATGGAAGTGCAGTCCAAACTACAATTTTAAATATGAAATGGTATCAGAATTTTGAGAATTTACACTAAAACATGGCAGAAGTTAGGAACTCTGTTGCAGAGTTCATTGCATATTTGTAAAGGTATTTTTTAAAATATCATGAAGTTTAAAGAAAAGGAGCTTTATTACAGCATTCTCAAATCTTTGTGAAGAAGCAAGATAAAAGCTGTTTTTCCTGTAAGTTGCCAGAGATGTACTTTAACCACATTCTTTTGTGCACATGACTCAACTATGAACTTCATTGGTTGTCAAGTCTTGTTTGTACATTAGAGGTGTGCCCTGAAATTCATTCCTATTGTTTCTGATCCTCTACTTCCTTGAACTATCTTTGAGGAGAGAAGGGAAAGAGAAGTAACCATTTCCCAATGAGATGATCTTCCCAACTTGCAATAGCACAAAGATTTCCCAAGCAATACATTAAGCGAGGGGTGTTAAACAAGCCATGCCCACCGGCCAGATCGCACCCAAGAAGCTGTCATCTGGCCTACAGGGCTCTTCACAGGTAAAACAATTTGGCGGCATTAGTTGTCACTCCTCAGCTGCCAAATTTCAAGACCTGTGGGAAGCCCAGTGGCTAAATGGCATAACTTTGCACATTACATCAGGTGCATGGGGCCAGAGCAGTGCAGGGATCAATCTGGGTGGTGTGAAGTGGAGTCTAGGCACATAAGGCCTGATCCAGGAGGCGAGGCAGGATCTGGATGGCATGAGGTGGGATCTAGTTGCATGGTGCCTGATCCCAAACAGCCACCCTGTTGGGATCTGGCCCACAGATTTACTTCATGCCACTCATCTGGTCTATGGGAGTGGAAGCTTGAGCACAACTGGTTTAAGCAAGGAACCACAGCCACAACTTCCTACTATGCACATACCACAAAAAGCAATACCTTTTTTTTTTTTCAGACAGACAAACTAGATGAACTTTGTGCGTCACTGGACGTGTCTACATGTGCGACAGACTGCAGTTGCTACTGTGCAGTCATCTAGCACTTGAGCTACATATTAGTTTGTTGCTATTGTGCCGCAGTGTCTCATGTAGATGCGTCCCCTGTGTATCTGATAAATGACTCTGTTTTAAGCTAATTTTAGCTGCTTTTTGCTTCTGCCAGCAGTCCTCTGCTTTCCCATAAGTCCACTGTCACCCTGATCACGTGGCTCATACTGTACCATTTCCCTCTCTTTCATGTGGATGTAGCCCCCACCCCTTCATTTTTGGATTGTAAACTGGCTCTTCAGGGGAGGAGGAAGTCTTTCTATCTATCAGTGCTGACGACAATAAGAATCTAATTCTGATTGAGGTTTTGCACTCCGACAAAGGAAAAAATGGTATTAGATGCATACTCTAGCTTTGCACTTGCAATGGTTATATTTTGAAGTGTATACCTTATGTGTAAATATGGTTTCCTAGGCATCTGACTAAGTGGATCTGATGTTTGCCAGATGGGCCTGAACACCAAATATTCATTTCACTGTAGCAGAAAATTTAATTAGTAGCAAGTTAAGACTTTTGCCCCAAGACACACATATCGAGCATACAGAAATTTACTACAGTAAAAATTCTGTTAACTAGCAGCTTACAAGATGGCATGCTGGATGGCAACTGGCATGCCAGCTTGTAAGATGAAGTGAAACCGGAAGTGCCCACTGTGGTACTTCCAGTTTCTCCAAGCCCCCATGGCCCAGGACAAAGCAGCTTGCGCTGCTGAGCCCCCACAGCCCAGGGGCGTAACAGGCTGTGTGGGGCCTGTCTCCCTGTCCCATGGGGCCCGCAGGTCCTGCAGGAAAGGTGACAATGCTGTGGGAGGGGCAGAGGGACGCTTCAGACGTGGTGGGAAAAACGGCAGCTGGGGCTGCTCAATTAACCGGCATATTTTGTTATCTGGCATCCCCCATTCCCGGATAACAGAGCTTTTACTGTATACAGATTAGAAAGGGAATGTTTAACCTTGAAAAGTAAAAACCTCATAAAGCAGTAACTAAAATGGTTGCAAGAAATGCTGCACAGATGAAAAGCAATAAAAAAAAAAATCCATTCTAAACTAGATATATGATGTTGTGCAGTTCTGCAGTTTTACCTGAATGTGAGGGGCATTCAGTAAAGCGTTAAGCTCCTGTCCATCCTTCTGGTGACTGGGTTTCAAAGCACTCTGTACCTGAAAGAGACAGAGGAGCAAAGATTTGTTTTGCATGGTGTGCAAATTTAGCCCTGCCTGAAGCTATCATTAAGAAAGTTTTATCTAGCTTTAATTAGTCTGGTTTTGTTTAGTTTTTTGCTGACTGCAACTTAAAGTATATCTAGGTATTTGTTACTCTGCCTCTACATTTTACAACTTTTAAAAAACATGAGAAACGTATGAGAACACAAGAACTTGCCTAATAAATCCTGCTACAACTATGAAGCTATAACTAAGCCATTAACCAGTACATCATGTAGAATGATATTGGGACAGACTAGTGCTGAGCCAGACAAAACTAAATAAAAAGACATGTAAAATAAGGCCAGTAAAAATTAAACAGTACACACATACTTATAAAAGTTAGTAAATTATTCAAATGGCAATTTATTGGTATGTTTCTATTAATGCAGATATTTCTCAGATGTCTATATATCAGTTATCATAAAAAGTCTATTATCATATATTTAGCCATTTAGATTCCTTTTTCTAGGGGTGAAAGATGAAGCCAGTTTACACTTTTGCTTTCAAGAGCAGAGGCAAAGATTTTGGTAAATGGCTTTCAGCAACCATTTGAAACTGGTTGTTGAAACTGTCCGTCAGAACTTGGTAAGTCACCATTTCAAAATACCAAGGGTCAGAAGAAGAGTGGTACAGACATCTTTAGCTGGCTCCAAAATGTCCTTGTTAATACAGAGGATGCTTTCTTTTTTTGCAATGCTAGCATATCAAAAAGTTAGAAGTTCTTATGCCACTATGAAAAGAGACTTGCGTCTTCCTTGCATCTTGTCTTCTTGAACTTGAACGCCCTGGGACTACAGAGGTGGAAAGCAGCAGTAGTTAGGACATCCTAATCTGATGAGAAGATAAGGGGGTACTTCCTAAAATAATTATTCCTAGTTCCATCTCTGACATGTTTGCCTGTAAAGTCAGGAGATGACAAATACCATTGCAGAAACCTTCATTTTTTTGATTTTTTGGATTGAGACTCCCCTTTACCTTCTTGGGATCTTCTTTCATCTCACATTCTTAGTGATAATGCAATAAAAGGTGAAAACACTGGCGCTCTTGGGCTCATCAGCATAAGTGCTACATTAAATCCACAAATTATATCCTTAAGTAGTCCAAACAAGATCCTAGGAAGTACCTGTGGCCTGCAGAAGTCCTAGGAGAATGCTGCTCATACTTGACAAAAACAGGGCAGTGAATAGAACCAAAATACCACTGGTACCAAGCAGATACCTTGGAACAAAGGTTCTCAGAACATCAAAGTGCTCCCTCCATGGCAAGGAGACAGTGAATATATGGTATGAAGAAGGTTAATGGAGCCCAATAATTCCTCCACTGAGTTTCTTAAAGGATGTTTTGTGGAGACTAGTGTGTCTAACGAAACCTCAAAGAAAAGGATAGAAACCACCCATATCAGATCTGAATAAATGTTCTTTTTTCTTTGCAGAACCCTACAGACTGAGGGATCGAGCTCTGTTTACATCCACTAAAGAGTGCAGACAGACGCTTTTCTGTCCACAGCATGTGGCACAAAGCTACCAGAAGCACTGTCCCGACCTCTGCTTCAGAAGCTTGGATCCTGGGGTGTCTCCTGGGACTGAAAAGACTCTCCAGAGGAACATTTTCCTAAGTGCAGCCCCTCTTCATTTGTTCAGACACGGTACAGTGTAGCATCCAAGTATTTTCACAGAACTACCATCTACTTCCTGATGTATGCCATTCTCAGAGGGTCTTCAATTCCTTGCCTGATGGAGTTTCTTTGCCTTACAAAACTTTGAAGTCTCACCTGTCCATCTTTTGGGGCCTTTCTAAAGAAGCACTTGACAAAATTCCTCTGTGTACAAATGGCCCTCAATCCAGGCACACAACCTTCTGAATGCTTCAAAAGGGAAGTGGGGATGAGCTGGGGCAAGAGCATAGATAGTTTCATGCACTGTTATAAAATGTATCACAAGAGTTTTATAGGGTAGGCACATATAACAATGTGAATTTATATAAAATTGAAGAAAAAAGGAACACAGACCTTACTATAAACTATTTTCTGGGGGGAAATATACACACACACACACGTGAGACTTTTCCTAGATGCTGCATGATACTTAGGTGGAATGGAAAGGCTTCTATACTGCTTCATTTGACAGGAATCAAAGCGGGGATTGAACTGGGATAAGCCACTTATGCCTTGGTATGTACGGACAGGTTCAACAACCATTACTCCTTCAAGGTTTTATAGCAGTGATTTTAAGATAAAATTTTATGAAGGTAATGTCAGAAATTACTCTCTCCTCCTTCCTTCCCCTAGGATCCATACCTACAAATTTAACCGAACCAGACTTTGTTTAATACCATATAAGTTTTCATGTCAAACTGATTTCTGTTGAGAAGAGGAGTTTAATGCTTCTTTAAGCACAGTGAAGGAATGTATTCACATAAAGAGAAATTTCATGTTTTCCTTATTTAATATCATTGTTATGGGCCTGGAAGATTCCATTCCAATAGATATATCATGCATTACATGTTTATTACACTGTCAGATTACTAGGCTATCACCTGTAATAAATGCCACAGATATGAATGTTTCTATTTACAGATAGGAAAGTAGAACCAGAATCTACACTGACTTGCCAAAAATGACAGATTAATACCAGTTGGACCCATTTTTGTTTTTATATTGTACACCAAGCTATTTGCCCCTCCCCATCCCCTGACAGCTTCCAATTGAGAGACCCTATTAGAAGAAATCTGGTAGTACCATAAAAATATTTCTATGTATGGGCTATTAGTTTGAAACAGCCAATTAACATACCATTGCATTTTAGCTCAAATATTGACAGCAGAATCATTAATGTGGATGCCAAATTACAAATTATAATTTGGAAGGGGGGAAAAAAGAGATAAACATATAAACAAAAAACTTTTCCTGAATTTAAATAGAACCAGCAGGTCAATTTCATCTCAAATCCCATGTTAATATAAGCATATACAGAAATGTAGGTGTATGCATATTGGTAACTTTACAAGAGTTGTAAGATTTTAGTTTACACTACTTAAAATTTTGATACAATTATATTATATATGCATCATAGTGAATGCAAGACATAGGTTTGCTAAAGAGCACAATATGTTTTCATTGTTGGGGGTGGAGGAAGAAGACTTGTAGAGTTCACCCATATAAGCATGACAAATTTAAGTCCAACAAGAATGGTTTTAGAATGTTCTTGCTAATGTGCTATGCTACTAGCTGTTCCATGCCAGAAATTAAAACCTGCTTGAATACTGTATCAAATGCTGTCATAGGTCAACATTCAAGCCATATTTCCCTAATCCTAACCCTCAATTTTGTCAAGTTTAACTGGCTTTAAAATCAACTTAATTACTTCTGATGTTCAAAGAGCTATTTTTATTCAAGAGGTAGAGCGCTCTACATTATTTTAGGGAGTTAATCTCCACATAAATTCCTTAAGCTTGAATGCTTTGCTCAGCCTTTTAATTTAATTAAAGTTTCTCAAAAGGACCAACTGCAAGTTTTTGCGGCTGGTCAGTTAACACTTTCTCTAGCTAACATTACAGTACAACTGTTAGAGCTGGCACAGTGTAACTCTTAAGAACGTCCTAAAAATTAATAAAATGGCAATCATTTATTTGAATTTAATGTTAAGTGTTGCAAGTTTTAAAAAAAGAGCGAGAAAGTTCTCAAGGCAATTTTAGTTTATGCAAATAGCACATATTGTAGCTAAAACCAAACAGTTGAAAGAATAATCCAAGCTTCTATGTATGTACAATGTTGCACACAATATTACCAGAGTAATATTTTTTTTGGTTTTGTTTGAACTTTGTAGCTTTATAAATATGTTTTTAAGTTGTTATTTTTGCTAGCCTTTTTGTAGGAAAATAGCTATACCAAGAGCCCGACAAATTACAGCTTCTTTAAGTCAGTGCTGCAATAAACCCAACCTCTAGAATATACAGGTTGCACATTTTGCAGCAATAAACATTTGGAAGTTTCCCCCCTCAGCTTCTGCAAAATAGCTTGAATTTGTGTCTCAGTCTTCCACAGCTCATAAAGGGTCTTGTTTAGATGGTGATACTTCAGCATGAGGTTCCACTTTGGCTTTCTGACTTCCTCAAAAGACAGAAAATTAGAGGAAAAGGTATATGTGCCCTATTGACAGGTAGTAAAGAACCAGAGAATACCAAAGGAGAGAGTGCATGCATCTAGAATTACAGTGAAACAGTGGGTTTTTACACTGCAGCCAAGAGTTCAATTTCAGCTTATGGGAACACACCTGAGTTAGCCTTAAACTAGCTATCTCAGGTACTCATAGGAACGTAGCTGTAGCATTACAGAACTCGGCACCAGCTCACCAACCTGAGCATTTACTTGGCTTCTCAGGCAGACTTTGCAGGCACAGTGAACTGTGTGCAGGCACACTCCAACCATGTGGCTACTAGTACCCATTCAACTTGGCTAAGCTATCTTTAATATGTCAACACAAGCTGCTGTTACACTTTCTGCAGTATAGATATACCCTGTGTAAAGGGCTGGGGAAGAGAAGTAAAATTATTGGACAATTCCTTAATTGCTTGGTCACCTGTGGGTGCATCAACAAGGCCATGTAATAAAATCTGGCATAAACACGGAGCCTCAATGGTTTGTATAGATGCTCTAACTGCTGCAGTCCAGGGTGCACGTGCAAATGCTACACCTGGGACTGCAGCAGTTGAGCTGGGGTGGAGCAGCCCTGGGCTGGCAGTAGGCCTGGGAGGTCAGCCCCAGGTGGTATCAAGAGGTGGTATCAGAAGGTAGAAGGGGTAGCTGGGGCACAGGAGTGCCCCCGTGTGTGGAGCTTTGTGGTTAGGAAGCAGACAAGGGTCTGACCCCTGCTGCCTGGGCTAACCAGGCACAATGTACGCCCAGGTTAGTGTTTACACTTGTTTTTAGAGGTACAGTTATTCTTGCCACCATAAGACAACACTTTCCTATCCATAAGACAGTACTTATCCTATGGCAGCAAAAATTAGTTTGCTGCAACCTAATAGCATCACATATTACATTGCAGCAAATTAGTCTACTGCACAGCTGAATGCATGTGAAGATGCATCCTGTGAAAATTAAAGTTTACTGTCATGTGTGGGCAAAACATGCATTTTTTTTTCAATCCGCTGATTCTGTGCAACTTCTAGTAACCTCTGCTAGCAAAATACTGTATTTTCTTGTATACAACATGCCCCTGAATAAAAACTGCATCTTGTTTTTGAAAGGCAGAATGGAGAAAAACAGATCTTTCTGGAGAGCTTCAAAGGGGCGTGTGGGGAGGAAATGAGGAGGAGGGAAAGAAAAAGTATCCATAGCCAGTAGCTAGGGAGCCTTGGCAGAGGGTTAAGTGACAGAAACTTCTGTTACCATATTCATGACTACAGGAGTTTCCTTGATTTCTTGAATGCTCACCCCAATTGCCAAGAGCTGAATGTTGTGGAAAAGATGTGCGCTGTATGTGAGAAAATATGGTAATTTATTCTCTATAGGGAAGCTGCTCAATTATCGGCCAAAATTATTTAACAAGGGGAGGAGGCCTTTAACAAATATTTTTGTTATTAATGTAGTATATTCTATTTTCTCAATCCACAATTAATTCCAATATTGCTTACTGTGTCCAGTACTTCTTTCACCTATGAATCTAAACACCTTTTTCCCAGAACAGGAGTCCTTGCCTACCATCAGGCACAAAATTAACAAAGAGAGCCTGTCGTGGGGAATACTGGGGACATGTAGGAGGTGAAAGAGGCCAGAAAGTTCCAAGCTTTGGATATTCCCCATCAGCCTTATGATCTAAGAGGGAAGAAAGTAACAAACATTCACACTACCCCATATCTTAATTAAGATTAAAAAATATCTTAAGATATTGAACCATGCATAGGTGCAAGCATGAATTCAGCCCTTTTATCTATTTTCTTGAAGTAATTTGGAAGTCCTAAGCAGCTTCTACTTGAATTTTCAGGAAGCCTCCTGCCACCCAAGCCTTAAGACGTTATTTTGTAACTGACAATTTTAGCAATACTGCAAACCATTTCTCCTATAATCAAATGCATTTCTTAAACACAGAAAAATGGAAATTATTTAAAAATTGGTGGTAACAGAAGAAATAGGTAGTCTTATCCATCCAGGTGAAGACGACAATAATTGACTTGCCTGCAACAAAATCTGGAATGCCACCTGCAGTCCCAAAACACAAGATTTAAATTCAGTTAGATATGCGGAAGATTACTTTCTTCAGGGATTTCATATTGTAATTACTACCACCACATTTGCATGTTCCTGGAGTGGCAGCCCTATGGGAGCTAAAGGAAGGTGAAATGTAGGTATCCTGAAAAATCACACAGAAGGATTAGAGGGTTTTACCAGAGTCTCTGCTTTTCCAGCTTATCCAAGCCCACAAGTGACAGAAAAAGTCAGCTTGCCAGAAAATAAAAACCAAAAGGAAATGGTAAATCAGCCAGATGCCAACTGTT
Source organism: Crocodylus porosus (assembly GCF_001723895.1). Taxonomy (NCBI): domain Eukaryota; kingdom Metazoa; phylum Chordata; order Crocodylia; family Crocodylidae; genus Crocodylus; species Crocodylus porosus. The sequence continues at coordinate 46,190,028 of NW_017728947.1, read as the reverse complement.
TCTGATGGCAAAGGCTACCACTTAGTGAAAGGAGCCTGATGGAAGAGACATCAAAATGTCGGAATTTGAAAATTCTGTTATTAGACATGCTGGCTCCAAGATCAGAACTGGTGATTTGTGATACTGGTAACCACAACTTGAAAATTGGGAGTTAAGTTTAAAGATAAGATAAAACTATCATTTCTGGTCTGATTCCATTCTAAGAGGTGTATTCCAATTTTAAAAATATTCATCAATGCTCAAAAGAATGTCTCAGTAATAATGGACTAATCGAACAATACCCACTTGTACTAGAAATGAATTACGGGAGGTAAAGGATAACTGATATACTACTGCTCCTTTAACTGGATTTAAATACTGCAATTCAGTTAAATTTCTTATCAAAGATTACTTTTGTCCTGGAAGCTATTTTTAAATCTGGAAACACCAGATGCAAGACAGTCACTGTTCATTTCTTCTGATCCATTTTATTAAAAAATTGATTAACAACTCGGGCAAGCTTACCATACAGATCAAAAGTGAATGTTTCCAATGACACAGCAGTCATTACAAGTTACAAATATACCATGCAAAAGCATACTGTACATACCTCTTGTGCTAGCTCTTGTGCATTGGAGATAAGAGGATATGGAGGGCTGGCTTTGTTCATGTGCACTGTGACAGCATTGTGTATCTTAAATGCATTCTGAAAATCAGTATTTTGGACAAGTTGTAAAATGAGGGTGATATCCTCTTGACTCTGGGGGTCTGCCAAAATGTGTTGGATATGCTTAAGAGAAGCTAATAGTTCTTCCACTTCTGGGTGAAAAAAATAAGAAGGGGTGAGTGAGGGTAGTCTGATTATTACATTATGTACATTTAAAATTTTTCAAGTTTGTACCAGAAACTTTTCTCCTCAGTTTGATTCAAACAATTTTGAATGCATCATTGCTATTATCTGCTCCACTAATAAAGAATAGATGATCAGAACTAAAATAAGAGAATTCAGTGCAATTAGGAAAAATAAAGAAGTCGATTGAAGTCTCTAAAGCAGCAGATCACAGTTGCAATTCATTCCTCATGTTCCTCTACCTCCCTGAAATAAAGATTGATGTGAGAGTCTGAATCACAGCTTATGAACAAACTTCACTGTAAAACAAGGAATATTTTGTAACATCAAAATGAAGGATACTTTGCTAAACTTTTGTACTTATTCAAATCCAAGACAAGGTTCACCACCCACACCAATTCAACACAGGGGGAAAAAGCCTTTCATCTTAGATTTGAGTACAAAGTGTTTGTGTGGGGGGTGAAGAGGGACAGTGCATGTGGGGGAGCTGCAGCAGCAGCAGCAGCTCTGATCTAGCCTGGGGTCAGAATTGCAGTTGTTGCCCACCCGACACCTCTGCTCCTCCTCCTGACCTTTGTTCCCCAGCAGCCCCACTCCCACCTTACCTTTTACTTGCAGAGTATGGGCTGGAGGCAGCACATACTCTGGGCTCCTTGCCCCAAGCTGGAGCAGGGTCCCAGCCAGAGCTGGAGCTGAGAGGGAAAGGTTAAGTGGTGGTGAAGGGGGGTAGGGAGGAAGCAGAACAATAGTAGGGGAGGGCAGAGGATGGCCAAGCAGGGGGGAGCTGGAGGCAAGGGGGACAGGCAATGGGGGGGATGGGGAGGGCAGTGCCAGGGGTGGAGGCACTGAGGGAAGGGGCAGGTATCAGGGGACACATGCATGGGGGAGCAGGTAGGAGGGGGGCAGGCAGTGAGGAGGCAGGTAGCAAGGGGTACAAACCTCAATGGGGGGCAGATATGGGGCACACGAGCACCAGGAAGGGCAGGCAGCTGAGGGGGAGACAAGTAGTAAGGGGGACAGGTGGCAAGGGGCAGAGACCAGGCTACTCGACTCCCTTCCTGTCCCTGCACCATCTGCCACTGCTTGGCCCTGCTGCAATGGTGGGAGGACAAATTTACAATGACCTTCACTCCCCTCCCCCAAAAAATAGACGCTAGACATGGATAATTGTAACAAATATATACATTTTCCATGTCTAGAATTTAATAATTGGGGGGCTGTCTTAAATTTGAAGTTATTTTGGATTTGGGTAAATCTAGTCATTGATATGCTAAGTATTTTTTTAAAAAAATTGTCTGCACAGAATCTTAGCATTTATATTAAAAGGTTTATTTAGTTAATAGCCAACTCTGTTTTGTTTTTACCCTTTTACTTTTTTTCAGAATTACTGCTTGACAAATGTACTTGTATCCAATTTCTAACTTGAAAACAATGTTGAACAAGCCTGAACTAGAATATTGGCAGGAAAGAGTAAAAGGATGGAGGATAGAAAATTTTTCTCCTGATAATATGAAATACTTTTAGAATTCAGCATAACACAAGACAACTCAAACAACAAATCTCTTTGCCATTTAGACTAAGAATTCTAGCTGGAATATAGAACTTTAATATGGCTTAATAACTGGTTTCATTATTACTCTTTTGTACTTAAAAGTACTTTTGGGGGTAGTGTGTTAAAGACTGCACTATATCACCCAACTAACCAGTTTTTTATCCTAACTTTTAAATATAACCAACTAGCCATATCAACTCTTTACCATTTTGAAAATATCATTTAAAAATATATCCTTGTTTGACACTTTAAACATTGGCTTAGAACAGAGGCTGGCAATTATTTTGGGCAGAGGGCTGCTGACTGAGTTGTGGCAAGCCATTGAGGGCGCATGACAGGCAGCCCGGGGCAGATAAATATTAATTTTCTAAATTTTTTAGGGGCCCTGCGGGCCAGATAGAATGACCTGGTGAGCTGCATCCGGCCCCAGGCCACATTTTGCCCACACCTGGCTTAGAAGAAATTGTTTGACACTTTAAATGTTGGCTTAAAAGCCAAGTGAAGAAATTAATTTATCAACTAGGTTACTAAAAATCCAAAAGCAGTCCACATACAGAATATCTCCAAAACTACCCCAGTTACATGAGAACAAGTTTTATAAAATACAACGAATTACTGTAAAGTTTTTAGAGCTGCCATTAATATAGTAATTTTTAGTGTTTAGCCTAAAACTCAGCTACAGTCCTGAAATTTGTGGTGCTCTTCCTAAAGGAATAGCCCATTAGAAAGTAATCCCAAATTGGAAAATTTGACATCTGATCTTTTCAGAAGTCTCTCAAACTTCCCCTTACCAACAAACACTGAGTAAATATCATACTTATTTGTTATTAACTTTCATTAAAGAAGTCACTTGTAGGCTACCAAACTGTCAACCTAATTTATAAAATTTACAAAACCTAATTTATAAAAATATTTTTACATAAAATAATCAGTATGGATCCAGGCCCCCAATTTGGGAAATTTAAGATACATCGCCAGGTTTCTTGGTTGAAGTGAGAAATGGCACATTTCAAGGACTGATAGCCACATTCAACTTATGGCTGGACCCCTTGTCAGGTAGGAGGGACAACCCAGACGGTTGGCCAATGGACATAAAGCATATTTTCCTAAATGATATGGATTCATTTGTATGCCATGCTTTTCATTTTCTTTCAGCAAAGTACACTCCAATGAATTTTATTCCAACTGAAATTATTTGCTTTGTAACAAAAAAATTGAACCAATCCAATTCTGTCTTTCTGACAACTATAAGGAAAAAAGCCAGAGGGAAGATAAATAAGCAGGAAAAAACTAACATAGCATATTGACACAGGGTTAAACTAAGCATGCACTGAAAAGCCTCTGACCCTGGTGGAGACATATTAAAAACATACAAGTCTATAGGCTGTTTTCTTCTGTGCGGGGTAGCGTAGGATAAGCAATTTCTTAGTCTCCATTGGTCATTCTTTAAGTTTCGCTCATGGGTTTATTCTTGTGACTCAGGTGTTGACAACATTTTACAGGAAGGGCTGCTTTAACAGGGCATAGCTCAAGCACAGGTCACTTCCAACCCAGCCCAAGGTCCCAGAATCATGGCTCTTCCCCCTCCTTCCCAACAATGCCGCTGCAGCATTAAAGGTCCAACATCTTATATGCAAGCAACAAACTTTGCTCTATAAATTACTCAGTTGTGCCTTTCAAAAACTCAGATTTAGATGAGGATTCTGGGTTGCAGTTCCTCTAGCAGGCTAGAGAAGGTAGCTGGCTTTGAAGGCTATGTTTTGACAGCTTCCCCTGTCCACTTCCTCCCCTACTTCCAAGGCTAGCAATCACACAGAGGAGCTTGGAGCTGTCCTGAATACATACCCCAGACACTATTAAAGTTGCATTAAGGGACAAAGCTACTCATTCTATTTGCTAGCTTAGACATGCACCAAGTGCAAAGAAGCTTTTTCCAGGCCAGGATTCCAGGCTCGACTGCAAGTCTGTATACAGCAGGGGTGGCTTATCCATGACTCATGCGTGGCCAACTCATGGCATGTGTGGCACACGCGGCACAGAGCCTCTGTGTCTGGCTTGTAGCAGATTGGGCAGGGAGCACAGCAGCAGGGAGCACAAAGCAGAGCAGCAGATCAGGTAAAAGGAGATCAGAGTGGCTCCCAAGGAGGCTGCAAGGCTTAACTTGCAGCATGCCTGCCCAAAAGGTTGGCCCCTACTGATATAGGCACAGCCATAAGAGTGTCAGTTTACTCAGAACACTGAGCAGAGAGAATTTGTTTGATGTTACAGGAAACCTAGGTTTACAAAGAAGTTTTTGGATGGAGAGGAGACTATTGACATTGCTTTTAAAGCAAACAAGAAGAGGAAATGCTTTGCAAAAGGGGTTGGAGTCAGTTATATGGCTTTTCTAAGCGCCACGTAACTCCTTCTGAAGTCCTTTAAATATAGGTGGCAGGGGAAAATAGTACTGGGGGGAGGGGGTGAACGGGTAAAAGTGCCTGCCTGACCACCGTCCTTCCCTCCCACAGGGCTGTTGAATGCTGGTGCTGTATGCAGCAGCAGATGGGTGTGCAGCAGGGATGCTGCGTACAGTCCTGTGGTGGGGTGTGGCAGCGATGCTGGAGCAGTGAAGCTGCGCGGAGCTGAGTGCATCTGGGGTGCTGGCCTGGCTGCATGCTGAGCAGTGCTGGGCACTGCAGGATGGTGGCACCATGGTGCTGCTGGCATTGCTGGCCGCCGTGAAATTGGTTTGGGGGAACAAACCCCCATTAGCCCCAGCCTTCTGCTGCCTATGTCTTTAAAGCTGCCCCAACTGTCTGTTTTGGGTAGTCAGACCACCAAGAAGGAAATGAGCAATGATGCACAAGGACCAGAGAGGGCAGACCTGGATAAGAAAGCCAGAGGGATGCTGAAATGCAAGCAAGGTCCTTTTCCTGTGGGACTTAAAGGAATTTAAGGAACACTGCCTGGCACAAGCCCAAGAAGAAAGGGGCACTCTTCTGCCTATTACAAGTCAAAGACTTCTTGTCTTCAGGGAATAGCTGCTTTACCCTTTTTCTGGATTTTAAAGTTCTTATGCTCACACCAAGGAAATGGGGAAGGTGCGTGCTGGAGCAGCTGTCCAGTCTCATCTCCCTGCCAGATACCACGCAGCTCAAATCAGTTTACAAAATTCTGAGCATTCCATGAGTGAAGCCCAGAGCATACTGGAATGAGCTGTGCCAAAGATCATGAGCATTTCACTAATAAACCATGTACATCACACGCCCGATCCCCAGAGTGGTATCTGGCAAACCCCTCATATAGCTAATGATGCTGATCACACTGGCTTGGCGATACCTGCTGAAAAGGAATTCCTATGCTCAAACATTTAGGCTCAACTACAAGCAGAACCACCCTGCTGTTAGAAATACCTTCCTTTGCTGAATGTAGTTACACATATAACAATCTAACTTGAATTTTACCACCAGTGGAGTACAATTAATATAACTTAAGCAATAAATACCTTGCTTTTCCAATACTCATTCATTCCACCCCCTCCACTCATTTGTCTCAATTGTCATGCATTTTTTCATCCTTTCCCCCTTAAAAATAAACCAGAAAATTCTCTGTATAGACTTCTACCTACCTGAATTCCAATATTTGGCTGTTTTTAGCTCCTCTTTTTCTTCCTAGCCCCTTCTTACTAGCCTGCCACACCATGCTGCTCCTCCATACCACTCTTGTCTTTCTGCATGTACTCTACACTGATCTTTTGTATGTGTCACAGGGCGGCATCCTATGCTGCATGTGACAAAAGAATTTTCTTGGAACAGCAAGAAAGAAGTGAGGAGAAACTGCTTGGGAAGATAAGGGAAGTTCTGTGGAATTACTTCTTCCCGCAGGGCAACTTGAGAGACATGCCTATGTAGCCCATTACACAACAAGTACTGACAAAGTATACATAAAAATTTGTGGAGCTTGCTGAAACTAAAGTTTTCCAAGGATCAAATTTCTAAATCCTACAGTACATTTAAAACGCCAACTAACATGCCCCCATCATCACAAGAGAGAAACAAGTCTATTACAGTCAATCCCACCTCAGAACACTTTCAAATAATCTCCCTTAGGAGAAAAAACAAAGACTACTGAAAAAAACGAGTCTCTACTTACAGACAAAATGAGGCTTCTTTTAACTACTGCGAGTCAAATATATATGAAACTTCTGCCACCCAAACACTTATTTTTCCCCGTGTTCATGGAAAACACTTGCAGCCTTTTCTGCTGATTTATGAAATGGCAGGAAGATGTCCTAACACTATGTAATGTACGTATTAATCAAAAGACTGGCAGGAAAAGAAATACGCAACTGCAGGGGAGGATTTGGTTGTAGTTTGGCATGTTAGTAGACTAGAAAAGGAGGGAAAGGAAGAATTAGCTGCTGTTAGTCTTTTAAAATACAAATTATAAATGGCAGAAGAATTAACTATTACAAATTAAGACATATACCACTAATTTATCCAAATTGCCACTGGTGATACATAATTTTAATTTTTTTTCAGGAACTTAAATCTTCTCTGCTGCTCTATAGTACCCAGATAGCTGTGGGAAACCACCATGGTGCTTTTTTAATAAGTTGGAAAGATTTAAAATTACCTGGCATAAAATCTAGCTTTAAATCAGCAATTTTAATCTTGGTTGGTAACCAATGAAGCACACCAATTTGAAACTAAGTATAAACAAACTGGTCATTGAATTGAAAAGCATGAGTAATTGGAAATGAAGATCAAGTATTTTCTCTGCACCTACAGAAGAGGCTATTGCCACCAAAAGCTGGTTTAGCATTTCAGCACATTGTTTTTCCATGAGCTTAAACAGAGTCTTTGCCCAGTGCAGTAGTTCAGTTTATTTTGGCAAACATGTACTACTTGATTTTTTTATATCATTGAAATTATTTAAGTTTAAACTCTAAAACAGACTGGCAATTCCAAACTTCTACTGTACTTTATATATAAAGATTAAACTTGAAGGAAAAAGTCTGCTTAACTTTTTTTTTTGTCCATCCCAATTTCTAACCTAGTCAGTGATCAACAAGGATCCAGGTTTTCCGTTTGTCATGGAAAAAATGGAGAAAACCACATATTTTTCCCTTTACCGGAAACAAATGTGGATTTCTCATTTTACTGGAGAAACTCACGGATATTGCAGTTTTGCAAAGAGCTCTCTGCAGGCTGGCAGAGTTCTAGCCTGCAGGGGCTGGGATGAAGCGGGAGGACAGCAGCCAGGCAAGGGGCACTGCCAGGCAGCCTGGAGAGTAGTGCTGGCAGGTAAATTGGGTGGGCTGGGGGGGGAAGGGGGAAGGAA